>NC_051161.1:161622925-161922925 GCF_013339745.2 Dermacentor silvarum
GCGTTTTTTTTAATGCGAAGCCTTTCTTGACGAACATTTGCTACTTTGACAGTACTATCTATCTATCTATCTATTCTATCTATCTATCTATCTCTATCTATCTATCTATCTATCTATATCTATCTATCTATCTATCTATCATCTATCTATCTATCTATCTATCGCCACCAACGTCTTCGTGCTCTCATGGTTGTTTCGTTAACTTTGTATGTACCAAATTGGCATACTATGACAGTTTACGACGACATAAATGATATGTCATGACATGAAATGCGTGTCATGTAGGTCATAAAAGAGCCGCCTACCTCTTGGTGCTCTCATGGTCGTTTCGTTAACTTGGCAGCTAGGTACCAAAATTGGCATAGTATGACAGGAGTGTATGACGAACATAAGTGATAGGTCATGACATAAATGTCACATGCGTGTCATGTAGGCCATGACAATCACCCAGCGAGAAAGATTAACATCAAAAGCCACTGAAATGGGTTCTGACGTGGGTACTAAGTGAAGGAAACACTACAGATGATGGTAGAAATCATGTCATGACCATGACTGAGTAAAAATGACAATCTCAGCGAAAAAAGATAAACACTCAAAACCACTCAAATGGGTTCGGACGTGAGCACTAAGTGAAGGAAACACTTAAGGTTTTGTGGAAACCCAAGTGGCCAGCAGATGGGTCGTCGTGAAATGGCTTCAAGGATTTGCTGTGCGCAGCGAACGTGGAAGAACAGGTACCCAGCGGTGTCCGTCGGTGTTGTAAATGTAGCGAGTGCAGCACATCGTTGTCGAGCTTAAATAATCGCAGTTCTCGACGTAATCGGGCATTCGGTGCAGAAATAGTACATTCGGTGCAGAAATAGTAGGCGTTGGATGCTGCTGCTGCAGTAGGTATCAGAGCGTTGACACGAGGCGAACTGAGTGGCGCGATGAGAAGATGGCGTGTCAGTAACCGCTAGAGGTAATAACGTAAGTGGAGACATATCATCATCAAGTGGCGCGGAATGGAGAGACATGCTGGTAGATAATAGTGGCAGGAGGCAGCGAGACAGAGCATCGGCATCTTGATGTTTTTTTCCTGACTCGTACACAACGTCAGAATCGTGCTCTTGTAATCGTACCACCCAGTGACCAAGGCGTCCAGACAAATGTTTCAGTGGCGACAACCAGCATAAGGCGTGATGGTCGGTTATGACAGTGAAGTAGCGTCAATAAATATAGGGTCGAAATTTTTGTATGGCCCAAACTATTGCGGGGCATTCCTGCTTTGTGATCGAGTAATTCTGTTCCGCAGCCGTTAATGCTCGGCTGGCATAAACAACAACTATCTCTCGTGCAGTGGTATCACGCTGTAGAAATACATGGCCGCTAGCGTCGGTGCGCAATCAAGATGGTGCGTTCTCATCGAAGTGACAGAGGACGGGGTCGGATGTCAAGGCTAGCTTGAGGGCTTGAAAAGAACGTTCGCAGTTGTCTGTCCAAGTGAGAGCAGGGCCCGACGTTAGCAACTTGTGCAGCGGCGACGCCATGGCAGCAAAATGACTGATGAAGCAGCGGAAGTAGGAAGCCAGGCCCAAGAAACGTAATTGTTTTTGATTTTCAGGACGAGGGAAGCGAAGCAAGGCAGCAACCTTGTCAGGATCTGGTCGAACGACATCTTTACTGATAAGGTGGCCCAACACTTTGATGTTCTTTCGGGCAAAATGCATTTCTTTGCGTTGAGTTGGAGTCCAGCGTTAGAAATTTATGCATGTTCAGGGTGCTGAAGAAAAGTTGTAGAAAGAATAACAATGTCATCTAAATAACACAGACAGGTCTTCCACTTAAGGTGGAAGACCTGTCTATCATGCGTTCAAATGTTGGAACCGAAGGGCACTACGTTGAAGGCTGTCTTGTCCTTGTGCGATTTGTGCATGGTTATTTGCCAGTACCCGGAGCGAAGCTCTAGACTTGAGAAATATTCAGCGCCCTGGAGGGAGTCAATGGCATTTTCGATTTTTGGCGTCGGATATACGTCTTTGCACGTGCATGATCTTATTAAGTGCTCGATAATCGACGCAAAATCGTACAGAGCCGTCTTTCTTGCGGATCAACACAACAGGAGAAGACCAAGAACTGGACGATGGCCGAATGATCTTTCTTTTAAGCATGACATCAACGTTCTCCGCAATGATTTTTCGTTCTGCGGAAGACACGCGATACGGACGGCGGCGGACAATCGAGCTGCCTTCGGTTTCGATGCGATGCACTGCGACGGTAGTGCGCCTCAGAAGCTTGGAGTAAACGTCAAATAAAGCGCTGTGTTTTCCAGTATGGCCATAAGGTCTTCTATCTGCGCAGCAGTCAGATCGGGATTTATCGCGGCCGTGAAAGCGGCGGTCGCAGCATGATCGTCAGTTGTGGTAGACAAAGGTGGTGACTCGGTCTGAAGGGGTACCAGCGAAAGAGGTTCGGTGCCAGTAAAGCAAGTCACAGCAGTGCCCTGGGAGAGCACAACTGGCGAAGAAGTAGGGTTTCGAACAGCGATCAACGCTCTACCTTCCTGAAACCGCACCAGGCTAGGAGCAATGCTAAGCCCGCCAGATATGCAGCGACCGCTGGGTACAAGGAACACATCACCATTTACAATCGTGTCGGAGGTCAGTGTTAGAATATGCTCACTGCCCGGGGGAGTGAAACAGTCGGTACACGCGACGAAGCGCAGGCTGTGAGTATCGACAGCGGACGAAGATTCAGTGTCCGTCATATGAATAGTTCGCTGTCGGCTAGATATTAAAGCTGACGCTGAGGACAGGAAGTCCCATCCCAAAATTATTGCGTAGGTACACGAAGATAGCACGGCAAACTGAATGTGGTGAAGGATGCCATCAATAAAAACACGCGCAGTGCAAGGACCGGAGGGCTGAATAAGAACAGCATTAGCACAACGTAGGGGAGGGCCATTATATGGTGTCTTCACTTTTCGCAAGCGAGAACTTAAGTCAGTACTAATAACGGAAAGCGATGCACCCGTGTCAACCAACGCTTCAGTCCGTAAACCTTCAACAAACACCACAAGTACGTTTGACGGGCACTCCGGAGGAGTTTCAAGTTGTGCAAAGGATGCAGCTTTCCCTCCTGAAGCTGCACTATTTAGTTTTCTGGGCGGTGATCGGAGGACGAAGTAGCCGGTCGAAGAGGGGAAAAGGAGCGCCGCATCGGTGATGGAGTGCGAGGACGCGGGAAGCGCAATGAACCGGCAGCGTTGAATTCCTGCGGAGATGGGAACGTCGAGGATACTAATTCTAGTATGAACGCCGACGTTGTAGTACAGGGCAAGAGAACTCATCCCTTTCAAAACCGCAATAGCCACGTCTTTCATCTTGCTGACGGCGTCGGCAAAACCTTGAAATGTGGCCACAGTTGCCGCAATAGTAGTAAACAGGTCGAGGTGGGCTCCATGCGTTGTAAGACTCAGGAGGTGGTGGTCGCGCAGTTATGGGATTCGGGGACCCGTGCATTGCAGGTGCCTGCTGTGGTGGCTGCTGCAAAGGTGGCACCAGAGAGGCAACCTGAGCATAAGTTGGCGTAGGGATGGGGTGTGGTTTCGGGATTTGCGGGCACGTCACGGCAGCTATCTCTTCCTTTATGATATGGCGTAGGCCGCCACCAGAAGGCGTCATATATGGACTTCAGGAGGGGTTGACGAAGCTTGGGGGTGCAATTCCTCACGGATGATGGAGCGAATCAGAGCACGTAGCTCGCTATCCTTGGACGCCCTGAAATCAGACGTGTCAGGGTATAAGCGGATCATAGTAAGCTCATCCAGACGTTGACACGTACTGATGATGTCTGCGATGGTAGTAAGGTTCAACACAAGAGCGTTGAATGCCACAGTCGCAATACCCTTGAGCAGGTGGCGTACATGGTCATTTCCGCCGTCGAGGTGTTCACGCGGCGGCAGAGGGCGAGGACGTCCTCTATATACGAAGTCTAGCATTCGCCCGAGTGCTGAACACGCTCAGCAAGCTTCTTCTTGGCGATATCTGAGCGGACAGAAGAGTTTGTGAAAATCTGGCATAGGTGGTGCCTAAACCTGTTCCAGTTGACAAAATCGAGCTCATGGTTGTAAAACCAAGTTGTTGCGACGCCGGTGAGATAGAAGGCGACGTGCCGCAGTTTTGCCCATTCGTCCAAGTGGTTAAAGTCACTCATGCGCTCGTATTGCTCCAACCAGTCTTCAACGTCGTCACCGCGAAGTCCAGCAAACACCGGTGGATCCTTTTGAGGGGTGATGACCGTCCAAGAATGGGTTGCCACCGGAGCAGGCAAAGTTGGTGTCGCGGTACTGGCATGCTGGTCTTCGGGCATGGTCGAGTGCAGTTGGAAGAGGCGGCGACCCGAGCAGAGCTCCAGGGACGTAGCGTAGTTGAAGTTGGAGAGACTGGGAGCGAGAGGACCGAACAGCACACTCCACCACTTGTGAGGCAACGTTTAGGCCGTCAGACTCTTCTTTATTCTCCCAAGCGATAGCCCCACCACCAGGCCCAAAATGGTGATGATGAGCATGTCCAGATGAGAATACGAAGCGTATGAATAATGCTCACAATATGTTTATTTATTTGGGCACCTGATAATTTTTACTCTATAATCCTTTATTCTGTCTCCGGAAAATAAACGAAACCAGTGGCATAAGGCATGCTTTGACAAGTAAGGAAACTATTGCGTTATGGAATCACATTATACTTATGCTAATTATTCTAGTCATAAGTTTTGTTCAGAAATTGTTATATATCTTTTAATTTTGTTAAGTCTTATCTTCTCAATAACTGACCTTTCGTCAGGAAAGGATTTCTTGATTGTATATTTTGTACTAAAACCTTTACAAGGCGTTACATTGCCTTCTTCATAAAAGTGTACTTGTGTAAAAGTGTACAGTTAAGTTTGTGCTTCAATGCATAAAGCGACGTTTCCTTAAGGAACTAACTGCAACGCCAATGCATTTCTCCCAAAAGTTCGGGAATTAATATCTCGAAACTGGTGTCATCCGGAGAAATCATTCCAAGTGGATCCGCCTTGGGAACTCCACGGCTACAATTTGTTAATTGCAATATGCGCTATAAGGTAATTAGTTAAAAACTTAATTAGTAATTTTTGTTAATTATTAGATTATGCATTTCAATTTTTTGTTCAAGTAATGTCCGCCTCTTCGAGTAGACCAGCTCATGAACTAGAATTGTTCTATCTGCCAGAGGCAACCCTTACGAATTTTTGAAAGTGTTCGCTGAAACACCCTGTATATATATTATATATATATATATATATATATATTATAAGACCAAGACCGACCGAGCTGTCAAGCGCTTTTTATTCCAAACAGGAAACGCCCCAGCTCAAGCGTGAAGTAGAAGAACAGGGAAGGTGATGATGGCTATGTACAAATGAAAACGACAAAGTACGTTAATAGTGCTTACACTAACTTCTCCCCGTCATGGAAGCGGCCAGCCTGGCCGCAAATTAGAGATTCTCTAAACGGGGAGTGAGTCATCCGCGAGACGTGAACAATTTCGGCATTCCGGCGGCACCGGTCAGTGACGCAGTGTACTGGGCGCACGAGATAGTTCACTGCAGATGTTTGCCGCACAACGGTGTATGGTCCAATGTAGCGTTGAAGGAGCTTCTCACAGAGGCCTGGAGTTCGGGCTGGAGTTCGGGCTGGAGTCCAAAGCAGGACTTGGTCTCCAGGGTGAAAACGGAGGTCACGGCGTTTGTTGTCGCAGCGACGTTTCCGCTCGGCTTGGGTAGCTTCCGTGCTTTGCCGGGCGATTTGACGGCAATGTGCAACTCGGGCAGAAAAATCTTCTGGAAGGGACGCGTTAAGCGAAGAAGGTGCTAAAAAGAATTCTCTGTCAAATATGGTGGAAGGAGATCTTCCATATACAAGGAAGAAAGAGCTTTAACCGATAGTCCGTTGAATAGCAGTATTATAGGCGAACGTCACAAATGGAAGAATTTTATCCCAGTCAGTGCGGTCAGGCCGGATGTACATGGAAATCATGTCAGACAGCGTACGGTGGAAGCGCTCAGTGAGGCCATTGGTTTGCTGATGATAGGTAGAAGAAGATTTGTGCACGGTATCAGTGGCCCGAAGAACTTCCTCGAGAACTTGGGAAATAAACACCTTGCCACGGTCACTCAGAAGAACGCGAGGAGCCCCGTGGCGCAAGACGATGGAGCGCAAGAAAAAGTCAGCAACCTCAGACGCGGTACCGGATCGCAGAGGGGCAGTCTCGGCATATCTGGTTAAATGATCGACCGAAGTGACAATCCAACGGTGACCCAAGGGTGTCAAAGGCAAGGGACCATATAAATCAATGCCAACAAATTCAAAAGGTGCGTCCGGGCAAGGGAGAGGTTGTAGTAAACTGGCAGGAGGGGATGTCGAGCGTTTTCAGTGCTGACATGACGCACAGGAGGCAATGTGTTTGGCCACCGTTGTGGATAGGCCAGGCCAGAAGCAGCGGGTCTTGATGGGGTCGTAACTCTTGTGGAAGCATAAGTGGCCAGCCGATGCGTCGTCGTGAAGTGCCTCTAATACGCGGCGGCGAAGGCAGCGAGGTAGAACTGGGACCCACCGGTGACCTGTTGGGTGATAAACGTAGCGGTGTAGCACGCCACTTTGCAGGCGGAATTGTCGAAGTTGGCGTCGCAAGCGGTTGTTGGGTGGTTCAGCGAATCCACTAAGGCGATTCATGAGAGTACCACAGTAGGAGTCGGCCCGCTGAAGCAAGACGAGATCAGAGCGTGATGAAAGCGTAGCTAGGTCCAGGGGCGTTATTGAGAGCTGGTGTGAGGCAGGCGTAGCATCGGAACGACGTGGTGTGGAAGGCGACGGCGCGTTACCGGGAGAGAGCGAGAGTGGGCAGCGAGACAATGCGTCTGCATCATGATGACTTTTTCCAGACTTGTACGTTATTGTAAAGTCATATTCCTGCAAGCGGAGTATCCAGCGTCCTAAGCGTCCTGACATGTTTTTCATTGATGACAGCCAACACAGAGCATGATGGTCGGTGACGATGGTGAAGTGGCGGCCGTAAAGGTATGGGCGAAATTTCTGAATCGACCAGACGATAGCCAGGCACTCTTGCTCTGTAATGGTGTAGTTCCGCTCAGCTGGAGAAAGTGTTCGGCTGGCATATGCGATGACTTGCTCTTTAGAGGCTGCATTACGTTGCAGAAGTACTGCGCCAATACCTTGTGCGCTTGTGTCAGTATGGAGTATGGTAGGGGCTCGATCATCGAAGTGGCGAAACACTGGTGCGGAAGTAAGATGTTGCTTTAGAGCTTGAAAAGCCGACTCGCATTCGTTAGTCCATATGATAGAGGCACCGGTAACCAGTAGCTTGTGTAGAGGAGCTGCTATGGCAGCAAAGTTGCGTATAAATCGACGAAAATATGACGCCAAGCCGAGGAAACTACGTAGATCTTTCTGCTGCTGGGGGCGATAAAAGCGGAGAACAGCACCAATCTTTTCGGGGTCTGGCTGGATGCCATCTTTTCAGACGACGTGGCCCAATACTTTTATGGTCTTGCTTGCAAATTTGCATTTTTTGTATTGATCCGGAGACCAGCATTTGCAAGGCACTTGAGAACTTCGTCTAATCGATGAAGATGTTGGCTGAAGTTAGACGAAAAGATGACAATATCGTCCAGATAACAGAGGCAGGTCTTCCATTTTAGTCTACAAAGTACGTTATCTACCATGCGCTCAAATGGGGCGGGAGCGTTACAAAGGCCAAAAGGCATCACGTTAAATTCATAAAGTGCGTCTGGTGTAGCGAATGCGGTGTTTTCTTTGTCAGTCTCGGAATTTTCCAATAGCCTGATCGAAGATCAAGGCTGGAGAAATATTCCGCCCCTTTCAGTGTGTTCAAAGCGTCGTCAATTCGAGGTATTGGATATACGTCCTTGCGTGTGATCTTATTGAGCGCTCGATAGTCGACGCAAAAGCGAACGGAGCCATCTTTTTCTTTACCAGAACTATGGGAGAAGCCCAGGAGCTAGATGAAGGTCGAATTATCTTCCGCGCAAGCATGTCAGCAACCTGTTGCTCAATGACCCTCCGTTCGGACGGCGAGACACGATAGGGGCGTCGTCGTATGATAGCGGAACCATCGTATTCGATGCCGTGTGTAGCCACAGAAGTTTGGCTGAACGTAGGGGAACAGCAATCGAAACAGGCTTTGTGCTTCGTAAAGACCGCCAGTAGGGCTTCGGACTGCGTGACGGTTAGGTCAGAACCAAGAACGGCTGGGGGAGGGAAATAATCATCCAAACCCGAGGTAGGTGCTGGCGATGAAGAAGGGCAAAGCGTGACTATAGAGATAGGTTGAGTGTCGGCGAGGGTTGCCACAGTCATCCCTTTGGGCAGCATCACATGATCTGGGGTCGTGTTGCAGGCAGACAGAAGGGCGCGGCCACGTGAAAACCGGACGAGACAGGCGGCAATGAGGATTCCGCGAGAAGTACAGCGGTTAGAAGGGGCGACTAGAGCGTCTGCGTCGGCGATCTGGCTGGATGTTACGGCTACAACGTCTTCGTGACCAGGACCCAGGAAGTAGTCTACATCAATGGCCAAGTTCACGCATGAAGGTGAAGAGTCCGTAACAGCTAGGTGCAAGCGCTGTATCCGCGATGTGGACAACTTCCTCTCTACATGAAATGACGGCTGAAGCAGAATGTAGGAAGTCCCAACCCAGGATAAGTTCATGGACACACGTTGGAAGCCCGATAAACTCAATGTGGTGGCGAATGCCGTCGATGAGAACACGAGCAGTACGCTGTCCGTCGGGGTGAATGAATGCATTATTAGCACCACGCAAAATAGGTCCGATATAAGGCGTTTTTACTTTCCGGAGCCGTGAACACAGATCACTACGAAGGACAGAAACGGCGGCACCGGTATCGATGAGAGCTGACGCGGGAACACCTTCAACAGTTACATAAAGCATGTTGGCCGGGCGAACAGGAGGAATTTTTGAAGACCGATAGGAAGCAGTTTCCCCTCCAAAAACTGCAACAGTTAGCTTTCTGAGTGCTGGTCGGCGAGATGGAAAGTGGGGCGAAGCGGTGATGCAAAGCGCCGGTACGGCGAAGGAGAACGACGTCTGGCCGAACGGGAACTATGAGGCAGATTGCGAGCAGCTGGAGGAGACGGTGAACGCTGCTGAGGGAACGTGTACGAACCGGGATAGTAGGAGTCTGGTCGGCGAGTGCGATCTCTCGCGTGCTCCGCATAGCCTCGTCTTTCATCCTGCTGGCGACGGCGACAGAAGCGAGATATATGGCCACGTATACCACAGTAAAAACAAACCGGACGAGGTGGACGCCACTGAGGGTAGGATGGCGCAGCGAGTGCTCTGGTTCCCATCGAAGCCAAGTGGTCATAGGTAACGTCAGTAGGCACAGAGGTCACGGTAGGGGTGGGTAGCGAAGCAACATCTGCGTAGGTAGGTGAGGGGCGCGCTACCGGAGCAAGATGCGTCGTGGGTGTAGTCATCGCTGTCAACTCCTGCTTTACGACCTCGCGCAAGTCGAAGGTGGGGGTTGGGGCACAGGCAGCAGTTGAACGCCTCAGGTCTAGTATTTGAAGCTCTTCGCGGATGATGGTGCGGATGAGAGCACGTAGATCTGAAGAATGGCGAACCTGAGGATCGCTGCTGTCATGTTGAAGACGAAGAGACTGCATCTCGTCCAGGCGCTGACACGTGGCAGTGATGTCTTGGACAGAAGCCGGATTTTGCACGATTAAGGCGTTGAACGCGACAGACCCAATGCCTTTTAATATGTGTCGCACGCGTTCGGCTTCCGTCATGCTAGGGTTCGCACGGCGGCACAGAGCCAAGACATCCTCTATGTATGAGGTGTAAGACTCTTGTGGAAGTTGGAGGCGCGTGCCCAGCTTCTGCTTGGCGACTTCTGCACGGCCAGACGAGGAAGCGAAGATTTGCCGCAGCTTGGTGGTAAACGTGGACCAATCCGCGATGTCGGATTCGTGATTGAAATACCACGTCTTTGCAACACCGGTCAAGTAGAATGCTACGTGCCTCAATTTCTGGGTATCGTTTCACTTATTGCAAGAACTCACGCGGTCGTAGTTGTCGATCCAATCGTCGACATCATCACCGCGGAGTCCCGCAAACACAGGGGGATCGCGTTGAGGGCACGTCACAGTCCAAGAGGGCACCGCAGGCGGAGTCGTTTGTGTGGTAGGGTTAGAGGCGCCGGAAGAGCCGGGGTTGGAAGTGTCCATCGTTGTAGAGGTAACCGGGCGCAGGCGGCGACCGGAACGTAGCTCCAGGGAGGACGGGAACGCGAGAGGACGACGGGGTCTTGACGTACCTCCACCACTTTATAAGACCGAGACCGACCGAGCTGTCAAGCTCTTTTTATTCCAAAAAGGAGACGCCCCAGCTCAAGCGCGAAGAAGAAGAGCAGGGATGAAGATGATGGCTATGTACAAATGAAAACGACGAAGTACGTTGATAGTGCTTACTATATATATATATATATATATGGGTGGGGTTTGGAAAGCTGGTCAGGCCCCAGCCCCCCCCCCCTCCCTCCCGGAAAAATTAAAGCTTTCCGCCTATGCCTGCCGGAGTTCTTTTATTGCGGTAACAATTCTACAGACACCCCAGGTGCATTTGCATCGGCGTCGCCGTGATGTTCCGTATTAAGTCCAGGTGCGATAACACCGTGGCCGCACGTCGTATGCTGTACGTGCGAGTGAAAGCGTGCGAGGGTGGCTTGATCTCGCACGCACAATGAAGGAAGGCGGAGGTAGCACACCGTGGTCCACCGTGCGCAAGCACGGGGGAGGGGGCACTCTACTACAGCGGCAGCAGCTTATGGCGCGATCTTGAAAACCATGTGCGATGAGTACAGAGTCTATGTTCGCCTAGAGCTGATAGATTCGTGTGTGCTTTTTTCTCGCCGCTTAGTTCGTGCTGAAGCGAACGGCAGCAGCAGATCAATTCGCTTGCTGTTGCTGCCACTCTTCCTCACGCCAGCGTTTTGACGGGGAATGTCCGCGCTCATCGAGGGAGATGTGTTTATGTTTGCCTATGTGCGCGACCACGGTGTAAGAAGATACAAATACGTTTGAGGCCCCTATTCTGAAACTCTAATAATTGCTGGGGTTTTACGTGCTAAAACCCCAATATGATTGGGAGGCATGACGCATCACGCACACACGCACAGCCACGCGGCCGGCTCAGCCAGCTGAAACACAGCCTTCGAGATTTGCTTCTACCCGATCAGAGCCACCTCTGGAGCGAGGATTAGGGTGCAACTTATAGTCCAAACACAGCCAAGTCACAGACTTTCAGTAGCCCAAATATAGCCACATAGCAAACTCGTCCAAGTCGACGCCAAAAATTTTTTCCCGTAGCCCAATTTGGCTATATATAGTCAAACCTGGCAACACTGCTCTCCGCGCGCGCCCGTGATACAGTGGCTAGAACCTGTACCCGTGAACTGCCGTCAGGTGAGTCGCAGCACGGAAGCAATCATGAGTGGTGCATCGCAGCGTCAGCTCGCGCTTTTACTGCTTGCGGAGAGCGATGATTCTAGCTCTAGTTTTGAATCAACCAGTGAGGACTCAAGCGATGAAGAAGCTAGTATATGCAAAAAGGCCGGTGTAAGAAGATAGGTAATCCGACGGCGCGCCCGCGCTGGGGCGAGAGAGCGGCCACTTCGTGTGACCGGAAGTGAGCGCCGCCGCTAGGGGCAGCACGTGTTCAGGAGGCGTTGAAGAAGCGGCACAACAGCGGATAATTTACGACCTCCGTCAGCATTTAAACACCCATACCCAAATATATGCAATTTTTCGTTATTTAGACGCCAAATCCTGAGCAGGCTAGAAGGTTTCATGCCACTTACAGTCAAAATATTGTCATTTCAAACACGAGAGAGACGCGTCGTCTGCTCGAGCAGACGGCGCGCGGCGCTTACCGCTGCTCGCCGCGTCGGAGTCAAGCGGAATGTCGGCAGAAATATAAAGGGACGTTCCTCCAGCCAAGTAGAGTCGTTTTAAGCAGGCGAACGACATATATTCATCGAAATAAAGCACGTCTGCCGCGCGCGCCCATAAAAGCGCCAGCAAAGCGAGTGAAAAAAAAAATTTGCCGCGTATCTGCGTGCTTCGCTGCAAATGTCGTCGAAAGACGATAGTCTTCTGCCGGCCGTACTACATGAGTGCTGGTCTGATCCGCGGCCACCCGTGATGCTGTTCTCGTACCATTTCCCTCCTGGCATGAAGGTTTGTTTGAACAGATTTCATTTTACCGCATTATTTCATCAAGCGGCCATTTATGTTTTGCCCTGCCTCAGACAGCAGCTTCCTTTATGTTGAATCGGCCGCATCTGGCTGGCATTGATAAAATTGAGGAGGCGCTGCGTGAGACATGGACGCCATCTGGCAATACATCGGGAAACATGAGCTTGTGCAGAGGGTTTCCTTCCTCCATGGCAGAGGGCGCTCGTCGGCGCGCAGTCGGGGAACGTCCTTCGTTGGCGCGCATAGCATGGCATTTTTAGCGCAGCTTAAGAAACTAGGGTCTTTACAGTTACGTATCTATGTATTTTCTATTAAAGGAACACACCTCCTAATACTTACCTAGTGATGTTGCGCCTCAGATATGCGAAATATTTACTTTGTGATCGATAACGTTCACAAGTATGAACAGCCGTACCAGTTTAAGTAGTGTGGGCGGTAAGCAAGTGGTCCAACTTTGGCCGGGCGGCTGAATCGGGTGACAGACAGACAAACAGACAGACAGACAGACCAAATTTTCAGCGTTTAAGTTCCCCAAGAAAGACTATCGTCTTTAAAAGTGGCCCCCAGAATAGGTGCTGCCCCTTGCGGCAGCGGCGTGCGTAGAGTCACACCAAGTGGCCGCGCCTCGCGCCGCCGTCGGATCACCTTCCTTTTACATCGTGTGCTTGACACAAGGAGGGGGGGGGGGGTTTCTACTCCGGCGGCTACTGCGTATGGCGCGTCCGCACGTGCTTTATCTATGGCTTTATCTTGAAAGCGATCTGCGATGGGGACACAGTGTGCCAAGTGCTGACAGCTTCGTGTGCGTAGTGTTTTCGCCGCTTAGTTCTCGTTGAAGCGAGAGGCCACACGAAGGCGAATTAGATCGCTGTTGCCGCCGCGCTCACTCCAGCCTTTCGACAGCGAGTTTCCGCGGTCATCGAGTGAGATGTGTTCATGTTTGCTTGAGCGCGCGTGACACAATGCTTGTTAAAATTTAGTTAGTAAGCGAACGTTTACAAGTTTACATGGCCGATAAAACTACTACCCTTACTACGTATGGTTGTCCACTTGATATCGCAATCATGGGCGTCGACAGGGGGGTGCAAAAGGGGCATCTGCCGCTCCCCCCAAGCCCCACCAGCACTTTCCCCCCTCCAAGCCACACCAGCACTAAGGCGCCTGCAAACGGAGCGTCCGCAGGCGCAGACGCCGAGATGCGATTCAGACGAGGCGCGCAATCAACGCGATCCCGAGCTGCCCGAGCCTCCGCTATTATGGTGGCGCCATCTAGTTAAGGTGCCTGCAAACACAGCGTGCCCGACATGTAAGTTGCATATAGCAATTTCATGCTGCATGTAACTGGACCTGGTTCACTCAAGCAGGCTACGCGACTATTTGTCACCAGCCCGTTTTGAAGATTCCAATAAACAACCATGATCATCATCATTAACAATAACAATTACGTACCGTGCCACGGGTCAAGGGATGTGAGATGTGCGCCACGTATTCTGGATACCTCTTCGGTACATGTTATGGCGTCTCCTCGCAAGGTACGAATCGCTGCTGAAGAAGCGAGTCGTAGAGCTACGTGCGCGGCTACAACGAGGCATCATCGGGGTGAGCAGATTGCTGTACAGAGAGCATTACAAGCTGCAGCTCGCCGTCGACGCCGGGCAGACAGTTCAGATCGTTCTCGTCAAAACGAGGCGAAGAGACTTTACCGCTAAGACCCTGCTGTGCGTGGTGCCTGTCGTAGCGCAAGCTTTGGTGTGACGTCTTGTGATAACGTGCGATTAAAGATTGCACGCGGCCCTGTGAAGTCATAGCGTTCTTTGTATAAGAACAAGTCGTTCTCGGCAATAAAGCGAGTTGCCTTTCTGCTCCTGGACCGTTGTCGCTCGTCTGCGTTAGTTCATCTGGCGACGAGGGTGGGATCGCCGTAACCTGGCCTACTGGACACCATCAACGAGGATGTGGCGGCTCGACAAAGCCACGCTACTACCGGAGGCGTCTCTACCATAGGCCAGCAAGGGATCCGAAAGTCAATCAAGTAACATTTACTTCTACCATGCAAGCCATGTCCCGGCTCGGCAAACTAGACGAGTACGACCCTAAGGTTCAGAACTTCGAATCGTATGTCGAACGATTTCAGCATTACGTCAGGGCAAACGAGATAGTGGTAGAGAAGAAATTGTCCGTTTTCTTGACAGTAATTGGGGCAGAAGATATGAAGTTCTCAAGAACTTGTTTGTTCCATTGCTGCCAGGAGATAAGACCTTCGCGGAAGTAAAAGAGCTCTTGCAAAGCCACTACAGCCCGAAGACGTCTATAATTGCAGAAAGGTGTAAATTGAACCGCCGAGTGCAACTTGAGCACGAAAGTGTCAAGATTTCGTAGTAGAGTTGAAGCACCTAGCCCGGAAATGTAACTTCGGGGAATTTCTCCTGGACGCCCTACGCGACAGATTGGTAGCTGGGATTCGAAATGAAGAAACGCAGAAGGCATTGTTCACGGCTGACGCACTCACGTTTGAAAGGGCATGCAAAATAGCTCTTGACAGTGAATTGGCTGCGAAACAAACAGCCGCAATACAAGCAGGAAGCCGGGCGGAGAACATAAACGCAGTGAAAATGAAAACTAACGAGCATCAGCGCAGCGACCGTGACCAAGCAAAGGCTAAAAGTTCGGCGCGAAACAAGACCAAGAAACAAAAATGTTACCGCTGTGGCAAGACGCATGCGCCAGAAAATTGCTGGTATAAAAACTACTCGTGCAAGCTATGTTCAAAAGTTGGACACCTTCAAAACATGTGTCGGACGAGCAAAAGCGAGCTGAAGGCACATGCAGTAATGGAATCATCAGAGGAAGACGAGCACACTCTGTACAACTGCGCAGTCGACACATCTGTGAAGAACGGTTATGTGGTGACTGTAAATGTGGAGGGCCAGAAAGTGTCAATGCAGGTGGACACGGGGGCCGCAGTGACAGTTGTACATGACAGTGTGTACAAAGAAAAGTTTTCGCATGGGCATTGTGAACCAACTCAGATTGTTCTAAAGACGTACACAGGCGAGAAAATGGATGTCATAGGGCAATGTAATGTAATCGCGACCTATGAAGGGCAGAGTGCGGTTTTACCAATCGTTATTGTCAAAGAACGTGAGCGCGAGTTACCTGTATTGCTGGGACGAACCTGGCTTAATAAGCTTCGGCTGAATTGGAAATCGCTTTGCAGTGTACGCAGCGAAGACAGAGTAGATAAGATTTACGCGAAGTTTCCAAACGTGTTTTCACAATCGCTTGGTGCTATCAGGAACTTCGAGGCACAAATTGTTTTGCAGCCTGGTTGTACGCCGGTGTTTTGTAAAGCACGCCCACTTCCTTTTATTGCGATAACAATTATATGGACACTTCAACCGGATTCCGTCGTCGCCGTCGCCGTGAGGTTCCGTATAGATTCCAAGGGCGATAAAATCGTCGCCGCGCGCCGTATGCGCGAGCGAAAGCGCGCGGGGGACGCGCGCTATCACGGAGGGCGAACGCACGGCGGAAAGCAAACGCGACCGTCCCGCGAAAGGCCGTTGCGGTATGGGAGGGAGGGAGGCGGGGCGGCGCTGTGCTCCGGCGCCAAAGGCGTAAAAAAATTAAATTATGGGGTTGTACGTGCCAAAACCAGTTCTGATTATGAGGCACGCCGTAGTGGGGGACTCCGGAAATTTGGACCACCTGGGTTCTTTAACGTGCACCTAAATCTAAGTACACGGGTGTTTTCGCATTTCGCCCCCATCGAAATGCGGCCGCCGTGGCCAAAGGCGTATCTTACCACTCAATCTCCCACGCGAAAGCAAGAAACGGGAAGAGGGAGGGAGGGGGGGGGGGCAGCTTCTCCTCTGCCAACAACTTCTCTGCCCGGCGGTCGCCCGCACCGTCTCTTATCTCCACACGGCTCTGACCTTTGTATGAGCTGTGCATTTGCCGCTCAGTTTCCGTTGAAGCGATAGACCGCGCGAACTTGCGCTTGCTGCCAGCGTTTTGACAGTCGTTGGCTGCGGTCATTCAGTGTGATCTATTCATGTTTGCTTGTGCGCGCTGACACCACGATTGTTAATTCAGTTAGTAAGCCAATGTGTCCAAGTTTATGCAGCCGATAAAACTACTATCCCCCACTCCGAATAGCGCTCTACCAATTTGCTGTCGCAATCGATGCTTCGCCTTTCGGGCGAAACTGCGACATTTTTTTTTTCTTTGCGCGAACAAGCGGAAAAACGCCTCGCGGAGCTTGAAAGCCAAGGCGTTATCACGCCTGTGAGTAGAAGCGGTTGGGCAACTCCACTGGATTTGGTCCCAAAGAAGCAAGGTGATCAAATACGCCTCTGTGGTGATTACAAAATCACTGCAAATCCTGTACTTAAAGTAGACCACTACCACAACCAGAGGAATTGTTCACAGCAATTTGTGGAGGCAAAGTATTTTGTGTCTTAGATTTGTCATTGGCATACCAACAAGTGGTACTGAGCCAAGAATCAAGACATATTCTGACAGTTAACACGCATAGGGGACTCTATCAGTATAACAGACTTCCTTATGGAATAGCCAGTGTCCCTGCTTTGTTCCAGTGCATGATGGATAAGGTTTTGCTTGGTATTCCAAATGTTGGTTGTTATATTGATGATGTCATAGTTGCAGGCCAGAACGTGGACGATTAGCCAAAAAACACTCGAGCGGGTGCTGGGCAAGCTTTCGGAGTATAACATTACGGTAAAGTCGGAAAAATGCAAGTTTTTCCAAGATTATGTCTCGTACCTTGGGCACAAGGTCAGTGCCGATGGCATCTACCCGACAGAAGAGAAAGTGAAGGCAATCCTGCACGCTCCTGAACCAACAAATGTAACCGAATTAAGAGCATACTTAGGGCCGCTCAATTTTTACAGCAAATTTATGAAGAATGTGTCATCTGTGGCAGAACCAATGTACAGATTGTTTCGGAAGGGAGAACGATGGCTGTGGACGAAGGAGTGTAGTATTGCTTTCAAAGCTACTAAGCATCTGCTTGTAAACAGCCGTGCTCTTACCTACAACGATGCACGCAAGCCGCTCGTGTTGCAATGTGATGCGTCTGCGTGCGGCGTTGTAGCGGTTATTTTTCACGTGCTGCCGGACGGAGAAGAGCGTCCGATAGCTTTTGCTTCGCGAACTCTGACGTCAGCCGAGAAAAATTACGCAAAATGTGAAAGAGAGGCCCTAGCGCTTATCTTTGGACTTAAAAAGTTCCACAAGTTTCTTTTTGGTAGAAAGATTATGTTGTACACGGACCATCAGCCACTCGTGAGCATCTTGGGACAGAACAAAGCAACCCAATCGCAAGCAGCTGCCAAACTACAAAGATGGTCCTTGATAATGTAAGTGTGCCGGTATACGTTTAAGTATCGCAAAGGGGCTGAAATCGAAGTGGCTGATGCTCTGTCTCGTCTACCTTTACCATCTTGTCCCAAATCTGAGGGTTCGGAATGCCTTTTAGTGTTTGAAAGCACTCCGTTGAACTCTTTTGACGTAGCTAAGGTCACTGCACGTGATGACAAACTGCGCAGAGTGGTCGCGTACACGCGATATGGCTGGCCTTCAGAAGTGCCTAACGAACTCCAGCCATACTACGTTAGACGTCTAGAACTATCACTCGAGCAAGGTTGCGTCACGTGGGGCACAAGGGTGATTGTGCACGATGCATTGCAACCGGCTGTGTTGTCTTTGCTGCATGAGGACCATCCAGGCACCTCAAGGATGAAAATGCTGGCTAGAAGCTTCATTTGGTGGTCAGGTCTAGTTAAAGCAGTAGAAGATTACGTATGAACCTGTCGGGTTTGTCAAGTCGTGCAACCAGCCGCGCAGCCTGCACCACTACACCCTTGGCCTTATCCGTCCAAGGGTTGGCAAAGGCTGCATGTTGACTTTGCTATGAAGGGACAGGTTAATTTCCTAGTTTTAGTTGATGCCTATTCTAAGTGGATTGAAGTGGGGTTAATGACCTCAACCGTCACAAGCCAAATGATTTCCAAACTTCGAAGTCTCTTCGCGGCGTACGGATTTCCCGACGAAATTGTGAATGATAATGGGCCGCAGTTTGTATCACACGAGTTCGAGCACTTCTTAGCTAAAAATAACATAAAACATACAAGAACGTCGCCCTATCACCCAATTTCGAAAGGGGCAGCCGAGCGTCTGGTGCAAACGACGAAGCACGCATTGCTGAAACAGCTGTTAACAGATGTCTCGCAAAACAGAGAATCGGTGCAAACCGGGCTAGACAGCTTTTTGATGAGCTATCGAAACACGCCACATAGTGTGACAGGAAGAACTCCTGCACAGCTCTTCTTAAAAAGGCAACCTAAGACCATGTTGTCATTCCTGAAACCCAATTTTCAGCAAGATATGTTCAACGAACAGCTGAACAGCAAGCGGCAGAAAGATAACCACCGGGGTACTGAACGTGGATTCCTAGTGGACGACAAAGTGTTTGTTAAATGCGTTCGTGGTGAAAATGTGGCTTGGGAAGACGGCGTAGTTACACAGATTGTGAGCCCAGTGACATATCTTGTGAATGTGGCGGGTGAAGTGCGCTTTGTGCATGCTGAACATTTGCGTCACTCCTTTGCAAGACCTGTCTCAGCTGAACCATTGCAGCTACCTCCCGACACGATGTGCCTGGCCGAGCCACAACAACCGCCAGATACAGATCCCGTAGTTACCCCTACAAGGCTCCTGACGAACGCCGCACAACCCATGGAATCTGCATTGCGGAACTCTATGCAGAGTCCAACTTCCAGGGCATCAACCGACTCTCCGACTACGGCACCAACAACGACTTCACGCCAGGACACATCCCCAGCAGAGCAGAGCACAGAAGTTCCAAGCAAGCCCGAAGTCATGCTTCGACGAAGCGGCGGTGCGCGACGTCCGCCGGATAGGTTTAGACATGAGGACTTTAGGAAGTGAAGTGCGGACTTAATCTAAGTGGGAAGGAATGTCGTAGCGCAAGCTTTGGTGTGACGTCTTGTGATAACGTGCGATTAAAGATTGCACACGGCCCTGTGACGTCATAGCGTTCTTTGTATAAGAACAAGTCGTTCTCGGCAATAAAGCGAATTGCCTTTCTGCTCCTGGACCGTTGTCGCTCGTCTGCGTTAGTTCAGTGCCGAAATTGGAACTATCTTGAGCCGCTCCACCAGATCGCGGGCATCGCAAGCGCCTTATGGTGCTGGTGGCCTAATACATGGTGACGCCTCTCTCCGCCAGGGGAGGAGTGGCGCTGGCGTCTGTCGGCAAACTTCAGGTTTGGGTTCTCTACGGGGAGATTTTCCTCTAGAGTTGGTTACATTAGCTCTATAACTGAGAGCCGTGGAGTGTGTATGGGCTGATGCAACAGAAAGTTGGACGAGTTCATAAGAAGTCATACTTTTAACGTTCGCGAAAGATAATGGCGAGAACTATAATATCACGAACACCGTGCAGGCGCCAGATCGCAAGTACATTTTAATGGTGCAATGAAGCTGGTGCCGCGACTTCTTTTTTCGTAGTCCCCTTGTTTTTTCTAGATGAGTTCCGAGAGCATGGCGCTGACGAAGCCTGAAGAGTTGGAAAAGAAACGCACCGCGAGAGCATGTAGGTGTTTCGCAACACCCAGCGGATGAGGCGAGGAAAGCATGTGAACGAGACAGAAAGCCTTTAACAAAGCAATGCAATGCAGAGACCCATGCAGAGACCAATGCAGATTCGGAGCACTTTATTTGCTATCGCAGTAAACGATTCCGAGGACAGCGGGGCATCACTGGAGTCTGGGTTCGTTCCTTTTCCTTTCGTATGAAAACAGGATTTTTAGTTATTTTCTGTACATGCATTTGCACAAACACTTGCGAATAATTTTGAATAAGTTTTTCTACCCGAACGAGCTGTAGCATTTATATTGCTCTTAGTTCACAGAAAGTTTGTTTATACTGCTTCTTGCGTTGGGAGAAGCCTTGAAAGTAAATAAAAGCAATTCTACTTTCCTCGCAGGCCCATCGCAAGGGTTACAATGCAATTCTTCAAGCTGCCCTGGCGCTCGGAATATAACGTCGAAAAATCAAGATTTGAGTACCGTAAGTGAGCTCAATGACAGAAAAGTGTGTCAGAAAAACATATTTTGAGATTATGTGCATCGAGTTCTGTGCAACTTGATATCAAATGGAATAACCCTTCGTTGGGTTAATTGAGCCCTTGTCCTTGACACGCATAGTGTGGCGTATTGATCTATAGAAAATGCTTTTGATGCATGGTTAATATATGTTCAGAGGGCCGTGGCCAAATAAGGCAAAATAACCCTTTGGTCGGAGAACCAAAAATAACACGAAAGTTTTCAAGTAGGATTCACGAGGTACTTTGCAGTACGTCAGGATTTTTAAATCACGTTTTATTTATCGCAGCACTGACTTATGTGACAAGACATCATGCAGAACATCATGAGTATAGGCTCCTATGTTGTACGTAAAAATTTGACAATGTGGTTGTCATGAAGCTGATGTGCGTATTTATTCATCCCAATCTGCCGCTTGAAAGAAAATGTAATATCGTTCATTCAGTATGTGACATATATCTCGAATTCCATGTGTACTGGTCATTTTTCGCCTTCATTCCGCACAGAGTCGTGGTTTTCGCCAAAGATCTGCAGCTCCTAAGGCCTCTCTAAAAACGCTCCGCCAGGCCAAGTCCACTGAAAGAAGTGTACCGTTGATAAGAGCATTTTTATTTTTATTTATTTATTCCTCACAGGCCCCGAAGAGCTTTGGGGCATCATCATAATACTTGCAGTAATATTTTTTTAACCGAGATTAGAATGTTTTAGATGAGCGTTAGACACAGCACTCAAAACTATGCATCCTAACAATTTCCGCACAGGCGCTCAGTGGGAACGATGGTACGCAGGCGCACAACAGTGAATGCCGGAGGCATAAGTTGGCAGAAGGCAGAACATTGCCCTCGCACCTCTACAGAGGCGATTCAGCGAAGAGTATCGGCCGCCGCTTGGCTTCTTTGTCGTTTTGCAGCCCAGCTGGTTACCCTGATCGCTTGGAGACGCACCTAACATATGAGCAATATGTACGCAGTTCTCTGCAGAAACTGAGCGCGTGAAATGTGAGCAAAACGAAAAGCAAGCGACACTCCGACAAAACGGTCTATTAATCTGCGCACAGCAAGCATCCCGTAGTCACATGTGTAGCGATACTGCGGTGTCAAGAAACAGGGATCAGTTATTGTTTATTCTGCTCGCGAATGTTGCCTTTCACTCGTCATACCGTGCTGCGGCGGCGGCGCCACAGAGCCCCTGGAGTTAAAGCCCCACCACAAGCAACAAGTTCCCGACGGATTTTCGGCGTCGGCGCCGATCGGCAACAGGCGGAGTGAACGCTCAAGCTTCATTGACGGCTTTCAACCACAATATGCTCTCGGCTTGGACGTATTTCAAGCGTCGCACAGCAGCTTTGGTCAGGCCATTACGCAGAAAATAAGCACTTCGTTGTCGATTACAATCAGCTGGTACAGACCAGAATTTCCAGCGCCTGTAGGCGGCCGCCATGTTTTTGTTATGATGACGATGATGGTAAGGGGAGTGCAAGAACGCCGCGGGCGACAGTAGGCCACAGCGCGTTTGCGGCTATCGGTTGCTTGCGGTGGCTAGTTCCGAAAGGGCTGCAGCCGTCTCGTCGTCACTGAATGCC
Source organism: Dermacentor silvarum (assembly GCF_013339745.2). Classification (NCBI taxonomy): domain Eukaryota; kingdom Metazoa; phylum Arthropoda; class Arachnida; order Ixodida; family Ixodidae; genus Dermacentor; species Dermacentor silvarum. The sequence continues at coordinate 161,644,976 of NC_051161.1, forward strand.
GGTAATGTGTCTTCCTTAAAGCGATCACATTTGATATCACAAAAAAATTAGTCTCTAATCCACGCTGTGAATGTGGTTCGACAGCGAAGTTCTAAATGACACGTAGAACGATTACCGAATGAGACGTATCTCGAAATTATTCACATGGCGACATTCGCATGCACTTTGCCTAATTATTAGTCTAAAACGTTTCACGGCCTGCGACTTGGCTTGCTCCTCTACTTCGTGCACCTACAGAGAGTGTACCAGAGACAAGAGAAATGCACTTCACCACTTTCGCCGCGCATCGTATGCATTCAGGAGTCCTCACAATACGTAGCCTTCCCATAGCACTGTCACAACACAAATCACTTGCTAGGCGGGTTCTTCTTTTACGTACGAAAGTGTAGTTACGTCACTCCCTGCTTCGTATGATACAGTTGCCGCTTCCCGGCAACTGCAGCTTATGCAGCCGTAATCTGTACCGGGAAACGCTTGCGGCGAACGCTATGCGCGAAGGCGAGCTTTTTGGTTCATTTCTTTTCTTTCCCCCTCACGGCCGGCGCCACCGTTGCCGCGGAGGCGAGCGCCAACTGGCGGTGCTGCAAGGAATCCAGTGGCACACGTGGCGCGCGCCTCCTGCTGATTTGTTGAGTTTTTGCCCACGGACGCGACAGATGTATTGGGGGTGGATGTATACCTCTAGCGTACCCGTATACCTCCACCCCCAATGCTGTTGTCATACCACCTTCGTCTTCCCATCGACGTCAGTATTTCGTCGTCATTGTATCGTAATGATACTGTCGTCACTCAATATAGTGAGCATGGCTCTCTTGTCATGCCGTTGTAGCGAAGTGACGCAGCATTTAGTTTTCGGACGCATCAGCTCACCAGGGAGACGACGATGAAGGGGGGTGAGCTCTGGCAGTGGCAGGTGCAGATCGCCAGGCACGACGACAACGCGAAGTAACATCTGAAGAAACTAGATTTATTTAACTTGGCATTAACTTGGCACCTTAAAACTGTACACACACATATTATACATGAAACGATGTCATACTCATCGTCGACGGCCTGCCTGACCAGCGGTGAAGTGGTGAAGTGGCGCCGTGGGCTGCTTTGTCCTTGCTCACCCCAAAACCCCTTCCTTAAATGTGTTTCTCCAGCTTTCAAGGGGCCCGCGGACCCATGGGATACGCGGGCTTCTGCACCAATCGCCTATTCAAGCCAATCGGGCAAGCCGTCGTGCTCCAATAGGAGCCAGAGTTTTCGCGACCACGCAGACATGGTCGCGACAATACCCCGTGAACAACAAATTTGGCCATGCCTAATGAATCGCACCCCCCCCCCCCTCGATACAGCCGAGCGTGAAGCGACCGCGCTACACGTGCACACACTCGTTCAAACCCGTTTCGGGATTCCTCAAGGTCGGCCGCGGCATACGTTCTTCGCGACACCTTCCCCTTACGAAAAACAACGTCCCCTCGTTTTTACAGAGCACTTCGAACGTGAAAAGAAAATTATGGCTCTAGAAATTAAACGCATACATGAGCGGTTCGTGTAAGAAAAATGGAAAAAATAAAAACAACAATGAACAAGCGCGTTTTAGCAAAATGGAAGAAACCGAAGAATCGCGAAACACAAGAAAAGTAACACTAAACTTCATTCACTTGCGCTGTGATACACATCAGTGTCTGTGTCGTATGTAGCGATGGCTTTAGGCTCGACCTCGTTGAGAAATGTGCTCCAGTCGGAGTAAAGTTCAGTCCCAGCGTCCGAGCTTTCGACTACGGGCACCCTGTCGTTGGTCTCTGTCTCGCACACACGATCACACGAGTCAAGCCTCCGATCACTACGCGGACCGCACTCGCGCACACCACCACTTAAGTCGCACTCGCGCAGATCATCACTTGAATATCACTCGCGCACATCACCACGGGGGTCACACAATTCCTCTGGATGTCCGCCAGCAGACTCGTCGTCCGCATCGTCATCACCGGAGCCCTGTCGGACGTGGCAAGGTTTTAATCGCGCAACATTCAAAACGTCGCGTTTTTTTGCCATTTCGATCCACGACCTCCCAGTTGTTCTCGCCGACTTGCCTAACAAGGCGGAAAGGCCCGTGGTATCAGTGAAGGAGCTTTGTCGTCTTTCCCCGAGCTCTGAAGGGAGTCCACAAGAACACCAAATCCCTCACATGGTAGACTGCACCACTTCGTTTAGCGTCATAGCTGAGTTTGTTTTTTTCTTGCTGGCGCCTCTCCCGTTTGGTCACTAGTTCGCGAGCACGCTGCAGCCGGCGGGCCACTTTCCTGGCGTCCAGTGTGCAGTCGAAACCGCGTTGCGCGCCCAGCCCTACATCTATAGGAAGCGCTGGCTCATGTCCGTGAAGGAGAAAGAACGGGGTGAACCCAGTTGTCTTGTGGGTGGAAGAATTGTAGGCAAAGAGCACATACGGAAGAAATTCGTCCCAGTTGCGATGATGAGAAGAAACGTACATGCTCAGCATATCGGCCAACGTGCGGTTGAAGCATTCGCATTGGCTTGTGGGTGGCACGCTGTAGTAGTGCCATGTTCGCTACCTACGAGTTGGAAAATTTCTTCAGTCAGGTTGGCGACGAAATGCTGGCCCCGATCACTTATCACTTTTTCTGGTGCCCCATGGCGTAAGACAATTTGCCCGACGAAGACTTTAGCTGCTTCTGTAGCGGTGGCCGTTGTGCACGCGACAGCCTTGACCCATTTCGTGTGATAGTCGGTAATCACGAGGATGTAGCGGTTTCCCGTTTTGCTTTTTGTGAAAGGGCCTAGAAAATCCATGCCCACTTGTTGGAAAGGTCGACCTGCTGCTGGGATCGGCTGGAGAAAACCAACCGGCTTTCCGGGTCGTAGCTTTCGAGTCTGACAGTCAGGGCAGGAGAGAACATACTTGCTGACGTGGCAAACATCTTTGGACAGAAATAGCGACTGCGAATTTTCTCCCATGTGCTCTTGACACCGAGGTGGCCAGCCGTGAGGTCGTCGTGGCATTGGTTTAGAGCTTCCGACTACGACTACGCTCGTAGTCCTGATCACTTCGGGACTACAAGCGCCGCGCGATCTTCTTGAAAAACTTTCGCTCTTCGGTACAACACACCATCGATCAACCGAAAACTCCGTGCCGTTCTTTTCGTTCTTCGGACAACGGGCGCACTCGGCTGCTCTAGGTGCTGTATCACTTCTTTCATTCACGAATCTTCCTTCTGCTTGTCCCCAACGTCCACATCATTCGGCGAGCAGCGGTAAGGGGCTTTCTTCGCATGCTGGTGCGGAATCATGAGGAAGGCGGGAAAGTGTGTCGGCATTTCCATTCTTGAGGCCACGGCGATGTCGCAAGATTATGTCAAACTCCTGAAGCAGCAGAGACCGTCACATAAGGTGACCATTCGGGTTACTTACTTTCATTAGCCAATCCAAGCTAGCTTGGTCGGTCACGACTGTGAACTTCGATCCAAAAATGTACGGACGAAACTCTCCGCATGGCGAACACGACAGCAACACATTCCTTTTCGGTTGTGCTGTAGTTCATCTCAGCCTTATTAAGGTGGCGGCTAGCATAGGCAATGACTTTCTCTTGGGATCCGATTTGCTGGACAAGTACGGCACCAATCACGTAATCACAGACATCAGTGTGCACCTCTATCGGCTTCCCCGGTTCAAACTGACGCAAAACGGGCGCCGTGATCAGCTTCTCTTTAAGAGATCCCAGACGAAAGAGACATCCTTTTTTGTTAGGTTAGTAAGTGGCCGAGAAATACGAGAAAAATCCTTGATAAATGGCCGGTAGTAGTTGCATATTCCGAGAAAGCTCTGTACACCTTTCTTGTTTTTGGGTGGGGAAAATTTTTCAATCGCGGCCACTTTGTCCGGGTCCGGTCGGATGCTCTCACCAGTGAGAATGTGACCGAGGTATTTAATCTCCTGGCTAGCGAAGCTGCACTTTTCCGGCTTCAGCCACAAGTTCGCCACGCCCAAGGTCGAGAATACGCTTTCCTGATCTTGCAGATGAGTGGTCAAGGTCTTAGAGAAAATGACGATGTCGTCCAAGTAAGCCAAGCACACCTTCCAGAGCAGACCACTGAGTAATTTGTTAATCATTCTCTGAAACGTGGCCGGGGCGTTACATAAGCCAAAAATAACAACGTTGAACTGATGTAGTTACCTGGCAATCGGATATTTCAGAAGAATTTTAACTGCCTCATAAGAAAACGTTCTCTGTTTTTAGGCCAAGTCGTCGAGGGGGTGGTGTCACTATGCTACTTGAAAATTCTTTACCAGCCGTATTGCTCGAAAAGTTTACTTTAGTTACTGCTCATTACGAGATGTTATGTGTTCAGTTTCAAGATGTCATAGCGGCTGTGTGTTACCGGCCACCTAATGGTAAATTGTCTGATTTTTTTCATTTTTGGATGTTTTCTTAACATTTGTAAATAAACATGAATACACTGTTATATTGGGCGGCAATTTCAATATTGACATGGGGCATGACTGCACGAAAAAGTGTGGCTTTGAACCCATTGTTGCATGCAACTGTTGCGAAAACATTATAAATAGATCCACTAGAATTACTCTGTCTTCGGAGACCACCATAGACTTATTTATCACAAACTGTGATCTGTCGTGTGTGACCTGTGCTGTCCTTAAGTATCCTATTACTGATCACATGGCGATATGTTGTTCTGTAAGAACAGGTGCACCTACGTTAATTCAGAATGACATTCCTTGTAGTTATCAGCATGTCTCGCCAGCTGCTTTAGATGCCTTCCGCTCAGAGATTGGCACTTTGGATTGGGACAATGTTTTTCACTCAAATGATGCGAATGCAGCCTAGCTATGACGCTTTTTTAGAATCCTTTATCTGTATATGCAAAAAACACTTCCCTTATAAACAGAGGAACAAACGTAAAGGTTGTCGGAATTAAACCACGGATGACGCGCGAACTCTTAGGTAAAATAGACAAAAAAGACAGATTATTTCGGAAATTCATGCGTACGCGCGACGAGGCGAACCTAATTGCTTTCAAGCAGTTCCGAAATGCCTTAAGTAACGAAATGAAGAAATCAAAGGAGCTGTATCACATACATACAAGCATTTACTGTTTGCTCGAAACGAGCAGATGTTTTATGGAATAGAATAAACTCTTTGATGGGCCGCAATCCGAGAACAGAAGAAATTAAGGAGGTACTCCATGATGGAAACTTGGTCAGTGGAGAGGCTATGGCCAATGTTTTTAATGATTGCTTCGTTTACAGAGACTTTAACGACAGATCACCCGCTGCTTGCCGAACTCTGGCTCCAGAAACTACAAACACGTTTTTCTTAGCCGGTACTATTGAACCAGAAGTCCACACAGTATTCCTCGGCTCAAAAAACAGTCGCAGCTGCGACGCCGATGGCATGCAAATAAAACCAGTGAAATATGTTATCGATCAGATCAGTCCAGCACTAACACACATATTCAATCTCTGTATTTCGAAAGGGGTTTCTCCTTCGAAAATGCAAACGGCACGCTTAATAGCTCTCTACAAAAAGGGGAACAAGCATAACGTTGAAAATTATCGACCGATATCTATTCTCCCCGCATTTTCTAAAGGTTTCGAAAAAATTATTTTTAGTCGTTTATCCTGTTTTTGCACCAAAAATGTCCTGACAAAATCGCAATATGGCTTCCAAAAACATGTCTACAGAACTCGCCCTACTGGATCAAAAATAATATATTATACAACAGTTTAAACAAAAAAAAATAAATATGGTCGGAATTTTTGTGGATTTCACACAAGCATTTGACTACATTCACCATGGCATTTTATTTGAAAAATTAAACCACTATGGCATTCGTGGGCTCCCACTCATGGTACTTAAAAGCTATCTGGCGCATAGATGTCAATTTGTTTCTATAATTGATTTAGTATCAGATAAGAAAAATATAATTTCAGGGGTACCACAAGGGAACATTCTTGGCCCTTTATTGTTCACTTTATATATTAATGACATAGTTCATATCTCCCCAGAAGTTAAGTTTATTATCTATGCAGATGACACGAGTATATTTGTCACCTCAGCATCAGATGTTATTCTTTCTAGTAAAGCTAACGACGTCTTACAGAAGTTAGACAACTGGACAAGTAACAATAAGTTAAAAATAAATGCAACTAAAACAAAAGCAGTAGTTTTTCATTCGAAAGGGCAACAAGTGACTTTGCAGAATAACATTGTATTTAGAGGCTCAGATATACAAACAGTGAAGTCAGTGAAAGTACTTGGGGTACATTTCTCCAGTTCTTTGCAATGGGATGACCACGTCAATAATATTCAAATAAAATTAAGCCGGATGACTGGAATATTAAGCCGTATCCGGTACCTCATCCCCAACTCGGTGAAGTTGTTGATATATCAATCGCTGTTTAGTTCTAATCTTAACTATTGCTATTTGGTTTGGGGAACACCTACAGATACAAACTTAACAACATTACTGAGAATACAGAAGAAAATACTGAGGCTGATGGACAACGCTATAGTTCTAGCACCTAGCGACCCACTATTTAAAAAAATATAAGATAATCAAAGTGAATGACCTATATCAATACAGACTACTATGAGAGTACGCTCAAACGCTATGCAAACGCGTACGCTAGAGTACGCTATGCAAACGCTCAAACTTTTTGTTTATGGAGATGGCGAATCTTCGCTTAAAGGAAAAGGCATATGAAACAAGAAATACAGAAATATGGAACGTTCCTTACTTTCGTACTAATTATGGTTTTCAGATGCTTCGATGTACTCTTCCGCGAATTCTAAATAATTACGCTAGCAAAGGTATAGATGTGTCTCATTTAAGTGTCGCAGAATTAGCGGCTCTTTTTGTTGTATAAACTATGTAGCAATTTATTTAAGTGCAGAAGATTGCAGCAGGTTTCTTTGTTGTATAAGCTATGTATAAACCACGTTTTCAGTTTTCCTTTATGGCTTGATCTTTACGTAAAACAATGTGACAGTTTAAAAAAAAGTGCTATGATATTGTGATGTCCTTCAGCTGCTGCCATTGTTCACAAAGGGGGCGGAGGATCCCTCAAGTTGTCATTTGAACGGCTTTTCCCTCCGCCTCCTGTTACACTGTACTGTGACGAATCAAATAAAGCAATCAAACTCGTACAGCCCGGGCCCACAGGCAAACGCGGTCTTTAACTTATCTTCCTCCATGATTTTCACTTGTCAATAGCCCGATGTAAGATCAAGTGTAGTAAAGTATTTCGACCCTTGTAGCACGTCGAGAATATCATCAATCCGCGGCAGTGGATGCACATCTTTCTTGGTGACTTCATTCACCCTTCGGAAGTCGACACAGAAACGCCATGTCCCGTTTGACTTTTTTTTTTTTTTACGAGGACGACAGGTGAAGATCAGGGGCTGCGAGATTCCCTAATTATCTCATCGTGCAGCATTTCCCCTACTTGCTTCTCAATCAGTTTCCTTTCAAAAGGAGAGTGACGGTAGGGATGTTGATGAATCGGTCGAGAATCGCCTGTGTCGATAACGTGTTCTGTCACATGTGTCTGCTGAATGGGGTTGTTAGCGCCAGTGAATAGATGACAGAACTTGTCAATGAGCGAAAGCAGATCACCCCTTTCCTGCGGACGCAGGTGATCCCCAGTCTCCATGTCAAAACACTGAGAGACCTGCGTGTCATCAGGCGCAATGACTGCCAGTTGTGCATTGTGGATAGAAGTGGCCCATCCCAGCTTTGTTCCGCTGAGCAAATTTACTGGCGACATGGTTGGATTAGCGACGCGAATCACGCCTGTCCCATGCACGATCTCGGTCAGGGTACATGCAACTTGAAGTCCGTTTGTGAGCGTGCTGTTTTATTCGACGAGAAGGACTCTGTCCCTTGCGATCTTTACTTGGACAGCGATTTCAGTGCGAGGTTCAATGCGAACGTGCTCGTGGCATCGTGCACTAAGTACATCATTGTGAAAACTTCTCGTGAATACGTGTGGTGTCAAAATCAAGTGTTATTTCCGCTTCGCCTCTGGGGGGAAGCAAGCTTCCGCCAATTCCTCTGATGAAGATGTCTTTTCTTGATTTTGATGAAGCGCCAATTTTTTCAGCGAAATGTGGCGAGATGACATTTACATGCAACCGAAAAGTTTCACCGTTGAATTGGAGCTCCTTTTTGGACAAATCTATAAGAAGTCGCGCGGCTCGACAAAACGGGAGACCACCTAATAGGTCGTAGGGGCAGTCCTGAACAATTAAAAACTTCTCGTGAATACGTGGGGTGTCAAAATCAAGTGTTATTTCCGCTTCGCCTTTGCGGGAAAGCAAGCTTCCGCCAATTCCTCCGATGAAGATGGCTTTTCTTGATTTTGATGAAGCGCCAATTTTTTCAGCCAAATGTGACGAGATGACACTTACCGACGAGCCAATATCAATAACGAGCTTTATGTCCGTGCTATTTGCTCGTATGGGCATTGCTAGAAGCTGACTCTCTGACATAGTGCACATGGGGTGGCCGAGCTGTCCCCCAAGACCGGCCGTTCTCGTTTCCGGACGGGTTCGGCTGCCCACCCCGATTATCGTTGGGCTCCATCTGTTGGTTTCTGTTATCTCGAAACCGCGTCCAGCACTGGTGCGCCACGTGGCCGATGCGGCGGCACAGCCGACATCGTGGACGCCCGTCGTCGGCGCGCGAATTTCTCGCGGGCCAAGGCACTGCAGGACGACGTACGTCTTCTTCAATAGTCTTCAGGCGGCCGGATAATGAGGCTACGAAATCTGCGATCGCCTTCAGGTCCCTGTCGCGGCCGGTGGCCTCTCGCGGGAAATGACGCTCTGCTGCGGCGCAAGGTAGTGAAGCATGTCGGAAGCGACGGCATTGTTGCTACAGCGGGTGTCACTCCAACGGGAGGTGGGATCCACGACTGCGGTCCGGCAGACAAATGGGTGCCGATTGGTTGTGGCTGGGACGCACGGGTCATCAAAGCAGCCTGATTAATACGCTGCAGAATTTGGAGGAAGGCGGAGCAGCTGTCCGGGTTCGCGATGATTATTTTCTCTTGCACGCCCGGACGCAAGCCGTGCATTAGGTGCCGCAACCGATCGTCTTCAGTCATGGACGGGTTAACTCTGGCGCACAGCTGCACAGCGTCGTAATAATATTGCTCTGGGTACTCTGATGGTAGCTGGGTCCGGTTTTGCAGTCGCAAATAGGCGATCTCAACTGAGTGTCGGGTCGTAAAAGACGCCTTTATGAGTGTCGCCCACTCTACCCACGAATTAGGGGCACCCGTTAAAATTTGAGTGGTGTGCCGCTTTCTTGCGTGCCCGTCCAATGCTAGATACAAAAATTTTACTTTGGTTGCTTCATACCAGCTGTTGAGTGAGGCTACATGTTCGTAGCAAAGCAGCCACTCGGCGATTGATTCTTCTGGCGTGCCTCTAAAGACTGGCTGTCCGACGAAAGGTTTAGCTTGAGGGGCGGACATGGTAGCGATAAAAGTAGGGGCTTCGGTCATAGTAGAGTTGTCAGACGTAGCTTCCTGAGGTTTGTTACCACGGCCCATGATATTAGAGCGTGGACTTCGCTACCCAGCAACCTCCACCACTTTGTAGCGAAGTGACGCAGCATTTAGTTTTCGGACGCATCAGCTCACCAGGGAGACGACGATGAAGGGGGATGAGCTCTGGCAGCAGCAGGTGCAGATCGGCAGGTACGACGACAACATGAAGTAACATTTCAAGAAACTAGATTTATTTAACATGGCAATAACTTGGCACTATAAAACTGTACACACACATATTATACATGAAACGATGTCATACCGATCGTCGACGGCCTGCCTGACCGGCCTGGTGCCGTTGTCAGATGGGACTTGGCACCCTTAGGTACCGCGCCCCAGAGCCTACATGTACTCATCAACCCAGCATAATTCGGTACAATGACCCCGGCACCCCCCCCCCTCCTACCCTGGCTGACTGGGTGGGGGGCTTTGGTTTGGGCGAACGGTCCTCCCCGGACAAGGGGGCCACTGCGGAGCGGCACTAACCGTGTTATTTCGCGCTTCACACGAACAGCCATGTCGGTCATCAGGGACACGAGCCCATAAGACCCTCGGATTACCTCGACGGCAAAGGTGTCAAGGCAAACAACCATGGAGATAACAGAAGCCATCCGCGGCGCAGCGCACGCTGCGCAGCGCACTCTGTTGCGCCAGCACCGGTTTCGTCTCCCGTGGTGAAGTGGTGCCGTGGGCGGCTTTGTCCTTGCTCACCCCAAAACCCCTTCCTTAAATGTGTTTCTACAGCATTCAAGGGGCCCGCGGACCCGTGGGAGACGCGGGCTTCTGCACCAATCGCCTATTCAAGCCAATCGGGCAAGCCGTCGTGCTCCAATAGGGGCCAGAGTTTTCGCGACCACACAGACATGGTCGCGACAAATACCCCGTGAACAACAAATTTGGCCATGCCTAATGAATCCCCCCCGATACAGCCGAGCGTGAAGCGACCGCGCTACACGTGCACACACTCGTTCAAACCCGTTTCGGGATTCCTCAAGGTCGGCCGCGGCATACGTTCTTCGCGACATCGTCAGTCGCTGTCATGCCTCCAGTGATGCCGTCGTGGTCGTTCAATCGTCGTCATTCCAGCTTCGTCATCTGACTCTCGTCATGCTGTCGTCGTCACGCCTTCTACTCCGACCCAGTAGTGATCCAAATAGCCTGGGTGATCAGGTATGTGTTTGGGGTCGTGATGCGTCGCGGTCAGAGTGTCGGAACGGAACGAAAAACGAAAACGAAAAACGAAAAAAAACGATATTTTTGACCGGAACGAAAACGTAACCGGAACGTTATTTATTATTTCGTTCCGGAGCAAAAACGAAATATTTTTTATCGTTTTTCGGTTCACGGGAAAACTTTGCGATCCGGAACAACCGAGGTCATGCAACGTGAGCAATAATGCATAACTCAGGGTTCAACGTCAGCTCGCACCTCGGGCAGGTATTTCAAAGGAAAGATCAGCACCGAAAACTTGTAGAAGTGTATTCCTGGTGAGTATTTCGTCCTGTTCGAGCAGCCAACTACGCAGCAGTTTTTTCTCGACGCCGCTGAAGGCTTACACAATCGTAAAACTGCGATAGAAAAACGCAACTATCACAGAAACTGCAGTAGTCGCCTAGGCGCTCACAGGAACACTGCGAATCGCCCGAGCCCACTTAAGCTTCCAAGCCGTGGCGACAAGCGGCGTCGTCGGCTCTTTGCACAGCGCCTATGGTTTCGTTTTCTGCTGATGCAACGTTTCTTCACCGAGGCTTACAGCTAGTTCCGATGGGACTCGACAGAACAAACCGAGCTCGACGGCATTTCAAGTATGACAGTGTCTCAAACAAATCGATATGTCAGATTGAGAACTGCCAGCACGTTGTGTCGGGCGACCACGGTGGAAACCTGGAGCGGCATTTGCAGCGGCGCCACAAAGAAGTGTAAGACAGCATTCTGGCCGACAAAGCCAGCTCTACAAAGCGTGTTGTGTCGGACCAGGTGAAGGGCTGTCCGGCGGCAAAGCTCAGGCAAGTGGATATACAGAGCATGTTTCAATCCACATCGTCGAAGTGTGTTTTGCTGGAAATAACAGAACGCAGCATTATGAATAGTTGCGTTGAGCTAGTCACGAGAAATGGTCGGCCATTTCGGGTAATTGATGACTCCGGCTTTGGCAAAATAATTGATCCTGTCCTAAAGGCGCTCAGTGCTAAGCGAGTAATCACTGCAGAGACTGTTAAGGATAAGGTCTAGGAACAAGCCAAATGCAAGAGAGAAGAAAGTTCGCAGACGCTGAGAAAATGGATGTTTTCTTTGAAAATCGACTGCGCGTCGCGACTTGACAGGGCTCTGCTTGGCATCAATGTACAGTATGCCGTAAATGGGAAGCTAATTCTTCAACCGCTGGCCATGAAGGAGCTTTTCGATAGACACACTGCTGAGCATCTCACATCACAGGTGAAAAGCACTCTGTCACGCTACGACCTCAGTGTCGCCCAAGTGTACAGTGTCACAACTGACAACGGTGCAAATATGCTAAAGGCTACTCGTCTTCTCGGTGAAACGGATCATGAAACCGACGCTTCTAGTTCAGACGAGGAAGCCGATAGTGGCTACCCGGAATTTGAACATTGCGGCTCTCTGCTAGACAGTGCAGAAAATGCGGAGAGCCTTGGTCTTGATGGGGCAGAGTTCAAGTAGGCGTCAGGTGTGCTGCACACACTCTGCAACTGGCTGTTAGTGACGCTCTGAAGGACTCCGGTTCCAACACTCTCGTTGCACAATGTCGTGCACTTGCGAAGAAACTCCGTGCACAAAGTGCAATGGGTTTGATGAGGAAGCTCGTCCTAAGGAAGCCTATTATTGATTGCTTGACGCGTTGGATGTCGACGTTGGTCATATTGACCAGGTTGGTTGAATTGAAGGACTTTGCTAAAGACTTTCTCCCCCACAACGAGACCGCCAGTTTGACTGAGAGCATATGGGCAAAAGTAGAAATGCTCATAGAATCCCTTCAGCCGGCACAAGAAGTCATGAAAATGTTTCAGGCCGAACAATTTACAATCGGAGATTTCTACGGTGCATGGTTGACGTGTTCCATGAAGACAGCAACAATATCATCGCCACTGGCACAGGCCCTCGTTCAGTCAATGACGAAACGAGAGAGAAATCTCTACAGTACGGATATCTTTTTATCGTTGTACTGTAATTGTGCACTGCACAAGGACCACCGCTATCGCCTTCTTCTGACGCCTGATCAAAAATATCGAGCGAGAATGCATCTGTGCAAAACCTGGAAGCGTATTACAGGCCTTCAGCAGAACCAGTGTAGCAGCTGCATTCCAGAGAGCACCGCTGCGGCAACTTCAGTGGAACCAGAAGATGCCCTTGAGGCGTTTCTGAAAACGAAGGAAGCTGAGGCTGGCGCCCAATCCCATTTTACAAGTGAGCCAGGATCAACGGACATCGCCCTCTTACTAGAAATGCTGGACAAGGAGCCGCGCCTTCCAAGAAGCACGAATGTGTTGAAATTTTAGGACGAGCACAAAGAGCGGCAACCGGAGCTGTACATGTCAGCACAAGTGGCCCTTGGTGTGCCAGCCACACAAGTCAGCGTTGAGAGGGCATTTTCGGCACTCAAGTTCGTTTTGTCAGAGCAGCGGTCTCGTTTATCGGCGAGTACACTTGATGACCTGCTGCTTCTGAAATCGTGTGCCCTCCCCCCCCCCCCCCCTTGACGAAAATTCGGTATTCAAACTTGAGGAAAAATAAATAGCAAGTTTTTGTTGTGTCCTTGCTTCGAAACTTTTTGAGACTTCCTTCATAGTCACATCGTGGCTTTGGTACGTAAAACCCCCCAACAATTATTATTGCATTTTCAGTATTTCAGTATTCATTCATTCATTCATTCATTCATTCATTCATTCATTCAGTATTCAGTTCAGTATTTTTTGCTGTTTTTAAAAGATACTTTTAATATTAATATTTTGTTCGTTTTTCTTATTGAAAAAAAAAAGGCAATGAACCGCTACGGAACGTTTTTTTTTTTCCGGAACGAAAACGGAACGGAACTTTTTTCCGTGGAACGAAACGAAAACCTGAACGAAAAACATTTCGTTCCGACACCCTGGTCGCGGTCACTGCATTGCCGTCATTCCAGCATTTATTGCGGTAGCAATTATATGGACACTTCAAACGGATTTCTGCCGTCGGCGTCGCCGTCGTCGCCGCCTCCACGAGGTTCCGTAAAAAGTCCAAGGGCGATGAAATCGTCGCCGCGCGCCGTATGTGCTAGCGAAAGCGTGCGGGGGACGCGCGCTTACACAGAGAGCGAACGCATGGCGGAGAGCAAACGCGACTTCTTCCGTTGCGCGAAAGGCCATGGGGGTATGGAAGGGAGGGAGGGAGGGGTGCGACGCTGTGCTGCGGCACCAAATGCGTATCTTGCAACCGGGCGCAAGGGGAACTGGCGACGCAATCTCCCATGCGAAAGGATGAAAGCGGGAAGGCAGCGCCGGAGGGAGGGAGGGGGGGTTGACTTCTACTCTTCTAACTGCGTACTTTGCGCCGGTGTGGGCTGTCGCGCACCGTATCTTGAAAGCGATCTCCAGGCGGCTTTGACCTTTGTATGCGCTGTGCTTTCGCCGCTCAGTTTCCATTGAAGCGATAGACCACACGAACCTTCGCTCGCTGCGGCGGCCGCGCTTGTTCGCGCCTCCGTTTTGACAGTGGCTGTTTGCGGTCATCGAGTGTGCTCTTTTCATGTTTGCTTGTGCGCACTGACACCACGCTTGTTAATTCAGTTCGTAAGCGAATGTGTACAAGTTTATGCAGCCGATAAAACTACTATCCCTACTCCGTATAGCTCTCTACTAATTTGCTATTGCAATCAATGCCTCGCCTTTGGCGAAACCGCGACATTTTTTTCATACGACTCCCGTCATGCCATCGCCATCACGCCATTGTCGTCACGTGGTCGTCATGTCATCGTCGTCACTCAGCGGTTTTATCATTATCATGAGTTCAGTAACGTCATCCCCGTTGGCCTCATACCGCCTTCGTCGTTCCATCGATGTCGATCTTTCTTCGCCATTGTATCGTAATCATACTGTCGTCATTCAACAGTGATTATGGAAAATATTCACTAATATAATTTCCAATACAATAAGGGCAACACTTAACTTCCATAAACCGTGAGAAAAGGCTGGTTTCAGGAAGGGATATTCTACAATTAGCCACATCCATGTCATTAATCAGGTAATCGAGAAATCTGTGGATTACAATAAGCCTCTATATGGCTTTCATAGATTACGAAAATGCATTTGATTCAGAACAGATACCAGCAGTCACAGAGGCATTGCGTCATCAAGGAGTACAGTAGCCACACGTGAATATCTTGGCAAATATCTACAGGGATTCCACAGCAACCTTGGTTCTCCCCAAGAAAAGCAGAAAGTTACCTATCAGGAAAGGGGTCAGGCAAGAAGACACAATCTCTCCAATGTTATGCACTGCATGCATAGAAGTATTCAAGCTCTTAGTCCGGGAAGACTTAGTAGTGAGGATCAACGGCGAGTATCTTAGCAACCTTCGGTTTGCAGATGACATTGTCCTGTTCAGCAACAATGGGGACGAATTACAACAAATGATTGAGGGCCTTAACCGAGAAAGTGTAAGAGTGCGGCGGAAGATGAATATGCAGAAGACAAAGAATGTTCAATAGCCCGGCAAGGGAACAAGAATTCAGGATCGCCAGTCAGCCTCTTGTTACGTTTCAACCTGGAAAAGTGCATTCCTTGGACGTTTGGCACGAGTCAGTCCATTTAACAGCGTGCGCACCGGCAGCGACCGGGAATGTCATAGGCTGTGACGCGCTGACAAAGGAGCTCGCGTCGAGGCAACCACAACCACTGCGATCCGTGGATACGGTAATTACCGTGAAGATTACTCTGTCTAATCTTGATCCTCGCAGAGCCCGTTAATTGATGAAAGGGGCCATCGTCGACCAACACCGTGGGAACAGCTTCGAGCTCAGTTTCCCAGGTGGCCACGTATATTCAAGAATGCGGGGGCAAAGGTGCCACATTGGAGGCGGGCCCGGCGGAACGGTGCGTCAAAATGGGAGGGATGTTGCAACCGATTCGACGATTGGGATTGGCCGAGATACCGTCATCAAATTCCCCAGCCCAGTCTCCTAGAGAAGTCGACGGTAATAAAAGCGAAGACCTGTCGTGCAGTGGGGGTGGTTCTGACGTGTCCTGATGCGAACTCAGACGTTTAATATGCTCATGATGGAGTGGGCTTCCGTACCAGGGGCCGGTGTAAATAATGTAAATTAAACCATTTTTCCTTCATTCCTACTACCGGACGTACTCATCAATGGGTTTGATGGATTCCTAACCCAAACGCCACCTCGAGCCGCAACACTCTAGAGTCTGTAAAGGAGTGCGTTTATCTAAGTCAAGCACTCACAGGGGACCCTGATCACGAGAAGGAAATTTACAGAGGAATAAAATTGAGCTAGTGCATACGGCAAGCATTCATAAATCCTGACTGGGAGCTTACCACAGTCATTGAAAAGAAAAGTGTACAATCATTGCATTCTACCGGTGCTAACATATGGCGCAGGAACTTGGAGGTTAACAAAGAAGCTTGACAACCAGTTAAGGACTGCACAGAGAGCGATGGAACGAAAAATGTTAAGCCTAACGTTAAGAGACAGGAAGAGAGCGGTGTGGTTCAGAGAGCAAAAGGGATAGCCAATATTTTAATTGATATTATTAAAAACGCGAGAGGCTGACTCAAACACCAAGGGCCCGCTCGAAACTCATCCTCTTTTTCCCTTCTTTACGCGCGCCATTCTTTATTATAACAATTATAACACTTCTTTTTCTACAGATATCAAGAGAACAAAAAATTAACCAACCCTTCCCCTACCGGAAAGTGGGAGTAAGCGATGCTTGTCCGGGGTGCACCTAAACTAACCATGATGCGACGGCTGCGGCGCAGAGAACGACGTCACCGACGGTATGCCCGAAGTCCGCCGTTGTCGCTTGCGTTCGATGTCTCGAGTTTGCTAGGTGGCCTGGTTAGCAGCATTCACCTAGGTAGCCTACATGCAAGCGCTTGCATGTAGGCTCCCTACATTCACCCGCGATTGCCGCTTGCGATTTTTCGAACTTAAATTGCTTCAAAATAAAATCTGTCCGTTACGTAAGGCAATGAATGGCTCAAACCCCCTTAAGCAATGGCTCATACCCCCGTAAACGCGGCCTCCCCATTACGACGACAGAAGAGAAGTGAAATTCTACGCTGGAATAATGAGCGGCAACGCAGCCAGCTGTGGAAGAAGACGACGAACGCGGGATCAGTGGCACGAGCGCAAATCGAGGGGCGCCAACGAGTCAGCTGCGGAAGAAGACGACGACCTTCGAGCCAATGCTGATGTTGATGATGCTAGTTTTTTTGCGTACACGGACACCGCCGAAATACGTGCCTTATAACAAGCTCCGCTGGAAAAATGGAGCTGGACAGGCCATGTAATGCGTAGGATGGATAACTGGAGGACCATTAGAATTACAGAATGGGTACCAAGAGAAGGGAACTGCAGTCGAGGGTGACAGAAAACTAGGTGGAGTGATGAAGTTAGGAAATTTGCAGGCGCAAATTGGAATCAGCTAACGCAAGACAAGGGTAATTGGAGATCGCAGGGAGAGGCCTTCGCCCTGCAGTGGTCATAAATATAGGCTGATGATGATGATGGCTCTCTTGTTATGCCGTCATCGTCAGTCGCTGTCATGGCTCCATTGTAAGACCGTCGTCGTGATGTCATCGTGGTCGTGCCAACATCGTCACTCCAGCTACATCATCCGAATATCGTCATGCCGTTTCCGTTAAGTCATCGTCGTCGTAAAGGTTTCGTGACACAGTCATCGTCACGCCAGTGTCATCATACACTCGTCGTCATCCCATTGTCCTCATGTGTTGCTATCGTCAACGCTGTCGCTTTACCATCGTCATCACTTCAGTATGATCATCTTCGTCGATGCATCGACATTATTCCTTGTGCGTCCTTCTATTGTGATTATGCCGTCGTTGTCAGGCCATCGTCGTCATTGCGTCGTCGTCACACAGACGCTGTTATTCATTTGTTGTCACACCATCTTCGTCATGCCGTCTTGGTCGTGCGATCGCCATCATTCTCTCTTCTTCATACGGTTGTCGCCATACCGTCGTCATCTCATCGTCCTCATGTCGTCGTCATCGCGTTGTCGTCGTACACTTTCGTCATAATTTAAAAAGTGACATCTCGTTGTCGTCATGCCGTCGTCGTTACACACCTTTGTCGCTCCAGCGATATCATTCCTTCTTCCTCATTAAGTCGTCACTGCGTTAGCGTCATATAATCGTCCTAATTCCCCCATGCTCGATCATGGGCTACCCCGGCAAGCGAGGGCCATATATCCAAGTGGGATGATATTGGAGTGCCTGGTATAGACCTTTTCACAAACCGACGTTTGAGCAGCGCCATTGGCCGACACGGGCGACGTCTAGCGTCAGAACATGTTATGCCGCCATTTTGGACTGTGCGCCTTGCGAGAGCAGGCCGGCCGCACTTCGGTTGTGTGATCTTCGCCGCGCATTATTTCGATTGTTTTCTTCCGCTTCACTTGTCTTGTGCCGCTTGACTTGTTACATGATTCACGTGCTCGCGTGAGCGCTCAGTGTAGTGTGCCATGGCAATAGCAAGCCCAGCCAGTGGATGTGGTGTTTCGTCGTGGGTAGCGGCGGCAACCGCGTCTGTTTCGTCGAGACCTGGCGTGCTAATCAGCGGTATATTTCATGGTTATTGCTGGGCGCATGCGACCGTATCGTCGATTCAATCTGATCACCATTACGTTTCGTGGTTGAGGGTTGCCTCATTTAGCGAAAGCAGGCGCGTACGTAGCTGTCGGGCAATGCTTAGAACCAGGCGCCGGCGGCCCGACTACGCGTGTCAGTGGTTGGTAGATATGCGGTGGTTACTCCATACGCTTCGGACGCAATTGAACAGTTCAATCATGCAAAATGTATTGGATCTGGTGCGGTGCAGGGTGCTTATAACCAAATGTCAAAGTATAAGCGTGGCGATCGAGCAGCGCGGTGCCTGCAGCGAACCGACGCGCGACAGTGATCACAGATGCCAGCGCAACTGATGCAGCCCAGGTGCTAGATTTTTACTTTTAGTATTTATTTATTTATACATACTGTCAATCTCAATAGGGAATATAACAGAACTTGTTATAAAGATATATTTGTTTACCTATTTTTTACGTTTGTTTACCTGGAATGGCTTTTCTTTCGAATGTCTGAATTCGAAACAAGCTTCGCTCACGGTGAACCTTAACGTAGATCGTGCGCGAAGTTTGTATTGAAGATATGGCGTACGGCAAGAAGTGTTCGTGTGCGCTATCTATGAAGCGAAATAAGCCAATAATATGGCAGCGTTAGGGCCATCTCTGCTCTTTCTCTTGTTTCTCTTACAACGTCTCACTGTGCTATGTTCATAATAAAGTAATGTCGAGTCTTAACAATTGTCCAATAAACACATATGCATATGATTGTAAACCACTACTGACCGTGAGTGAAAAGCGCTTAGTGGTCAGCGAAGCGGTCACTGCACGCACGTAATATTTCACTTGATCGATTGTGCGAATAATTTATTTTTTTCGTTACTGTTATTCTTACCAGCATGATGCTATTGTCCGTGTACCCATGCGAATGTCGTTTTTACGTTCTTACTTGCGCGGGCTCATTAAGCGCGTTTCCACACCACGCACAGTTAGCGCATTACGGTTCCCGAACTCTAGCACTGGCGCTAGGCCACGCTGATGAGGTTGGCACGTTCGTTTTAGGGGCGAAGCTCCTTAGGGTGTGGGTCTGTCCCTCCTCTGTAGTATGTAGTAGTAGTAGGTAGCCACGTCTACTTTTATGAAAAAAAAATTCCGAAAGTTGTGTCCGTAGAGCGGAATCGAACCAGGGACCCCTCGCTTCCGAACGCGCGGCGCTAACCACTACGCCACGAAGCTTTTTGTAAAAGAAAAAATCACTACGCCACGAAGCGCAAATGGACACACGCACCACGATGACAATAAATACCCAACATTAACGAAAGACTGCGCATTTCTACCGCGTTTGTGCTAGCGCGTTACGGCCCGTGTAAGAAGCTGGTGTAAGACGCTGTGGCCTCTCCGCCTTACCCCCGTATTCATAAACGCTCCTCGACTTGAACTTGACTTGCCACCGCCTTCGGGCAGCGCGTTCGAAACGCGTTGAAGGCCGTGGCAAGTCAAGTTCAAGTCGAGGAGCGTTTATGAATACGGGGGTTATACTCTCTCAGCAGTCATGTGATGGCGTCGGCAAACGCGGTGCACCTTCCGGCATGTGTAAACGGCTGCGTAAGACGCTGTGGCCTCTCCCCCTTACTAAAGAGTACCGCACGTTTCTAACGTGTTTGTGCTAGCGTCTCCTTAAGCGGGAGATGGTGCAATTATAATGAAGGGCGCTGTTATAAAATAGGAATGACATCACATATGGCGCGTGTCATTGGTGGAAGCCAATCGTTCGATTTAGTGCGGCGAGACTGGGCGAATTACACGGAAGATTCACGGTTTCCCGATGATTCCCTCCGGAGCTTCGCCCACTCATCATCATTCACCCCGTGGATATGCGGTGATTTTTTGCATTCTCTTGCTGCCCAAGCACATAGACAACGCTCAAAGATGGGTGAGCTCGATGCAGCACCACGCTGTTGAAGTTTATTACCTTTATGGGCAGGGCCGCGCAGGGTGCGTGTGAACTGCAGAGACAATGTTTTGGTGGACACAGGGTCTGCATACATCTTCCATAGGACACGATTTTTCCAGACCGTTGCGAAATGTATTTACTGACTAGTTCTCTGGCAGAGTGCTCCAGTTTGTCTTATACCGGTGTCACACGGCCACTTTTGATAGCGATGGAGACCGATCTCTATCGGAATGTTCGACCGCGATTGGCTCCCTTCCGCAGATTGAGCAAAGAAGCCAATCACGACCAAGAAATTTGACCCATATCGGGCTCGATCACGATCAAAAGTGCGCCGTGTGACCCCCGTATTAGGCACTGGAATGAAGTCGTGTTTGAAAGAATAACAAATGTAGCCTCTGCCACTCCATACGAGAAAATATTGCATCGAAGAGCTGACAATTCTCGCAACCTATTGGGGAAACGTGCCGAGAAGAGTTTACCAAAATGCGTTATTTTACTGATGTGTGCATTAGTTCACATTAGACTGAAATGCCAAGTTCTCAGGTGATGCAGGAAACCGGCGAAGCGCGAGCATACCACATCGCTGCAGTGGTCTCGCGGAGTGCTGTGTTGTGGCCACACTTAGTCCCCAAAATCGTTATTTTCCGCTGGTTGTTTGTGCACCCATAAACTGCACAGTGCTGGCCTGTAGCTTTTTGATGAGTATATATGCCATTATTTACGAGCGTAAGTCATTCGTGACAAAAATAAACGGGAACATCGAAGGAAAGCTACCACTCCGCAATGCAAGCCAAGCTCACAGTCCAGACCGAACAGGCAACACTGACACATACTCTCCACGCCAGACCGTCGGAAGCGCCCTCGTGAAAACGTCTATATAGGCGAATCAACTAAAGCTTCAGAATTACATCTACACTTGTTAAATAAACGGGACTTCAGGAATATGGAATGTCGCTACGTTGCTCTATTGCTATTCGCATTAGCGTCGACAGTCATCGTGAGACGAGTTGTGCCGTAATTTTTGAGTGAGAAATCTAGGCCAGAAGTTAGCCTCTTTAACGCTCTAAATATAATATCATCTACATCATCAGTACCCTATATATATTTATGTCCACTGCAGGACGAAGGCCTCTCTCTGCGATCTCAAATTACCCCTGTCTTGTGCTAGCTGATTACAACTTGCGCCTGCAAATTTCCTAACTTCATCACCCCACCTAGTTTCATGCCGTCCTCGACTGAGCTTCCCTTCTCTTGGTATCCATTTTGTAACCTAATAGTCCACCGGTTATCCATCCTACGCATTACATGGCCTGCCCAGCTCCATTTTATTGCGATAGCAATTATACGGACACTCAAAAGCAGATTTCTGCCGTCGGCGTCGCCGTCGTCGTCGCCGTCGCCGTCGCCGTGAGGTTCCGTATGACGTCAATGGAGATGAAATCGTCGCCGCGCGCCGAACGCTGTATGTGCGAATGAAAGGGCGCGAGGGGCGCGCGCTTTCACGGGGAGTGAACACACGGCGGAGAACAAACGCGCGTTCTGCGCCGTGCTCGCTTAAGGGCTGCAGAAGTAGGCGTCTCTTTCCTCCTTTACAATCACCATATATTGACACGTATACATGTTTATCTTTCACCGGTGGCCGCTTTCCACCGGCTAACAAATGTTAAACGTTATCACTCGGCGCAGGACGCGCCTGTGTCGGAGGTTTCTAGAACATTATCGATGCTTCTTTCCGTTGCCTGTTTTCACAGACGCTTATGTTATCTGATTGTGTGACCAACGCGAATTGTCTAGAACTTTCTGGAAGACACGCGGGCATCAGGGATTAATCTAGAACCTACGATGACTCAGGTATAAAAGCCGACGCGTTTCGCCGCTGATCAGATTTTCGACGATCGCCGACTGTGTTCGCCGCTGTCGTTGTGCTTTGAGTGTAGCTTGCTTTTGTGGGCACAGGTTCGCCCAATAAACAACCAGTTTCGTCATACACAGTTTTGCGACTGTTTTCTCTACCGTCACTACTACGTGACATCTGGTGGAGGTGCTAGTTCGTTCATGCACCGAACGCCCCCGCAAAGCCGCGACCCAAGCCCGAAACCGGAGAACGAGACCAACGTCGCCAAGGACCAGCGAACTAGCCGTAGGCAGCAAGGACTTGTGCCGGAGTTCGGACTTCTTCCCGAAAAGACCACTGCAATCAAAGCCAAGTCAACGACCAGAATGGCAGCACCAGCGTCCCCCATCCTGCTGCAGCAACCTCGGGAGCCACCGACTTTTCGTGGATCATCGGCTGAAGACCCTGAAACCTGGCTGGAGACATATGAGAGGACCGCGACGTTCAACAAATGGAGCGACGACGACAAGCTGTGCCATGTTTATTTCTCGCTTGAAGACGGCGCCAGAACCTGGTTCGAGAATAGGGAGCGTGCACTAACAACTTGGGACCTCTTCCGAGCCGCATTCCTGGACACCTTCACGAGCGTCGTCCGTAAAGAAAGAGCTGCAGCCTTGTTGGAAAACCGTGTACAGCTCCCGAATGAGAGCATCGGCATGTACACTGAAGAAATGACTCGATTATTCCGGCACGCCGACCCCGCTATGCCAGAAGACAAGAAAGTTCGCTTGCTCATGCGGGGAGTTAAGCAGGAGCTATTCGCCGGACTGGTGCGGAATCCACCAACAACAGTCCAAGACTTTCTCTCGGAGGCTACGACAATCGAGAAAGCACTGGACATGCGCAACCGGCAATACAATCGCCGTTCGACGCCACATTACGCCGAAGTCCAAGGAATCTCCCACGACCTACGAGACACCATCAGGGCGATAGTACGCGAAGAGCTGCAGAAGTTGCTACCGTCGTCGCAGCTTCAAGTTGCTTCCATCGCCGATATCGTGCGGGAGGAAATCCAGCAATCGCTAGGACTTCCCGAATCGCCGCAACCCGAGCCGGAAGCGCTGACCTACGCCGCCGTCGCCCGTCGTCAAGGCCCCCCTCCGCGCTCGCGCCAGGGCCCCGTAACGCCGCAGTTCCGACGTCCACCACCGCCGCCGCCAGCACGCCCGCCCGTCGCCCAGCGCAGCTACCAGAGGAAGACGGACATTTGGCGCGCCCCCGACCACCGCCCGCTCTGCTATCACTGCGGGGAAGCCGGCCATGTCTACCGCCGATGCCCATACCGCGAGATGGGCCTACGAGGGTTCGCCGTCAACGCGCCGCGTCCAGTGCGGGGTGAACGACCGCGCGACATTGCCGACTACCTCGCCGGAGCCCAGTGGCAACCCCGACGACCCTCACGCTCGCCGTCACCAGGCCGCTACATCTCGCCGCATCGTCGTCAGTACACCGGTCCCACCCGGGACCGATCTCCCAGCCCTTACCGGGGAAACTAAAGGCAGCAACCGATGGAGGTGCGGTTGCTGTACGACGCAATGCCGAAGATCCTCCGCCGACGACGACGACGATTCGCGAATCATTACGACGAGATATCAGCACGCCGCCTAGCAACAGCCTTGACAGCACTTCGCCGCCGCAAGAAGACCGGCCGACGCGACGTAGCAGCAGCGGAGCAAGCCGACGCAGCCGTGATCCGACGCCACGACTTAACCGTAATGCTAGACGACGGTCTACCGACTTAGACGTGCTCATCGATGGTCATAACTTCACCGCTCTCGTCGACACTGGCGCCGACTATTCCGTCTTCAGTGGCGCGTTCGCCGCCAAGTTAAAGAAGGTGAAGACGGCCTGGCAAGGACCTGATATCCGGACAGCTGGAGGCCACCTAATAACGCCGGCTGGAATCTGCACAGCCCGAGTCACGGTAAACAACCGCACTTACCCGGCGAGCTTCGTAATCCTGCAGCACTGCTCCAGGGATGTCATCCTAGGCATGGACTTTCTAAACCAATACGGTGCAGTCATCGACTTAAGATCCAAGTCAATAACGCTTTCAACGCACAACGCGCTACCACCGGATACAAGCATAAGTTACCATGCCTTGAATGTGCTTGAAGAACAAGTCACCATTCCGCCTCGCTCCAGCGTAATGATTTCCGTCGGTACCGAAGTTTCTGCAGACATGGAGGGCATCATCGAGGGCGATCATCACCTACTGCTCGACCGTGAAATTTGCGTCGCTAGAGGCATAGCTGAGCTACGTGCAGGGAAAGCAAGGGTGATGCTCACGAACTTCAGCCCTGAATACAAGCACATTAACAAAGGCACCACGGTCGCCTACATCGACGAAATAGTACAAGCTAGTAGTGCTCTCGCCTTCACGGATTCCAGTGCACCTGCAACGACGACTATAATACCTGAGCCAACTTTCGACGTCAATCAGAACCTTCCCAGGCATAAGAAAGAACAACTAAAAGCTCTGCTCCTGCAATACAAGGACTGCTTCTCGTCGTCGTCAAAAGTTCGACAAACCCCTGTCGCCAAGCACCGCATCATCACCGACGAAAATGTCCGCCCACTCCGTCAGAGCCCGTACCGAGTTTCGGCGCGCGAACGTGAAGCCATAAGGCACCAAGTCGACGAAATGCTACGCGACGACATCATCCAGCCGTCCAAGAGTCCGTGGGCGTCCCCCGTGGTGTTAGTGAAGAAGAAGGATGGAACCCTACGTTTCTGCGTCGATTATCGTCGCCTCAACAAGATCACGAAGAAGGACGTATACCCCCTCCCACGGATTGACGACGCCTTGGATCGACTCTACAACGCAAAGTATTTTTCGTCGATGGACCTCAAAACCGGCTACTGGCAAATCGAAGTCGACGAGAGGGACCGGGAGAAGACTGCCTTTATAACACCAGACGGACTGTTCCAGTTCAAGGTCATGCCGTTTGGGCTTTGCTCGGCACCTGCGACTTTCCAACGCGTCATGGATACAGTACTGGCAGGCTTGAAATGGCAGACTTGCCTTGTCTATTTGGACGACGTCGTTGTGTTTGCCTCAAGCTTCGAAGAACACCTGCGGCGCCTTGAAACAGTTCTTCAAGCAATCAAATCCTCCGGACTCACGTTAAAGCCAGAAAAGTGCCGCTTCGCATATGAGGAGCTCTTGTTTTTGGGCCACGTAATCAACAAGTCTGGAGTGCGCCCCGACCCTCAGAAAACTGCGGCCATCTCCAACTTTCCTCCGCCCGCTGACAAGAAGGCAGTGCGTAGATTTCTTGGACTGTGCGCCTATTACAGGCGCTTCGTCAAGAATTTTTCACGGATCGCTGAGCCACTGACGTATCTCACGAAGGCCGACGTCGAGTTCAAGTGGGAGACGCCGCAAGTCGAAGCATTTGAAGAACTGAAGCGACGCCTGCAATCGCCGCCAATACTTGCGCATTTCGACGAAAACGCCGATACCGAAGTCCACACCGACGCAAGCAGCGTAGGACTCGGCGCCGTTCTTGTGCAGAGGACTAACGGACTAGAAAGGGTTGTAAGTTACGCTAGCCGGTCGCTATCGAAGGCGGAATCAAATTATTCCACAACAGAAAAGGAGTGCCTCGCCATCATCTGGGCTACATCAAAGTTTCGCCCCTACCTCTATGGCAGGCCCTTTAAAGTTGTGAGCGACCACCACGCCTTGTGTTGGCTAGCTAACTTGAAGGATCCTTCAGGTCGCCTCGCACGATGGAGTCTGAGACTTCAAGCATTCGACATCACCGTCGTTTACAAGTCCGGGCGAAAGCACTCTGACGCCGACTGCTTGTCTCGCGCCCCCGTCGAACCGCCGCCACAGGACGACCCGGATGACGACACTTTCTTGGGACCCATCAGTGCCGACGAATTCGCGGAACAACAGCGAGCCGACCCGGAACTAAGGAGCCTTGTAGACTACCTGGAAGGCAAGACCGTCATTGTGCCGAAGGTGTTCAGGCGAGGATTGGCGTCGTTTTTCTTGCAAAACGACATTCTTCTAAAGAAGAACTTCTCGCCTCTCCGAGCCAACTACCTCCTCGTGGTACCCTCAGCATTGCGTCCAGAGGTTCTGCAAGCTCTCCATGACGACCCAACGGCTGGACACCTCGGTTTTTCCCGCACGCTCGCGAGGATACAAGAAAAATACTACTGGCCTCGCCTCTCTGCCGACGTCGCCCATTACGTAAGGACATGCCGAGACTGTCAACGACGCAAAACACCGCCGACAAGGCCAGCCGGACTTCTACAGCCGATCGAGCCACCTCGCCGACCGTTCCAGCAGATCGGGATGGACTTACTGGGGCCTTTTCCGACGTCGACGTCCGGTAATAAATGGATCGTCGTAGCTACGGACTACCTCACCCGCTACGCCGAAACAAAAGCCTTGCCCAAAGGCAGTGCCGCCGAGGTAGCCCGATTCTTCGTTGAGAACATCCTCCTGCGTCACGGTGCCCCAGAAGTCCTGATCACCGACAGAGGTACGGCCTTCACGGCTGAACTAACTCAAGCCATCCTGCGCTATAGCCAGACAAGCCATCGCCGCACCACCGCTTACCACCCGCAGACGAATGGCCTCACCGAGCGCCTAAATAAGACCATCGCCGACATGCTGGCAATGTACGTCGACGTCGAACACAAGACGTGGGATGCCATCCTTCCGTACGTGACCTTTGCATACAACACGGCCATGCAAGAAACGACACACATGGCGCCGTTCAACCTGGTCTACGGAAGGAACCCGGCAACGACGCTTGACGCCATGCTACCGGACGTCACCGACGAAGAAAATCTCGACGTTGCCACCTATTTGCAGCGTGCCGAAGAAGGTCGACAGCTCGCCCGCTTGCGCATCAAGAACCAGCAGAGGACCGACAGCCGACACTACAATCTTCGACGACGCAACGTCGAGTACCAGCCCGGCGACCGTGTTTGGGTCTGGACTCCGATACGCCGACGAGGACTTAGCGAGAAACTGTTGCGTCGCTATTTCGGACCATATAAGATAGTCCGACGTATTGGCGCACTGGACTATGAGGTCGTGCCAGACGGCATTTCACAATCACAGCGGCGCCGGGCACGACCTGAAGTCATCCATGTGGTGCGTCTTAAACCTTTCTACGCCCGCTGACGACGTTAGGTACTTCGTTATTGTTTTTTTCTTTTTTTTGTTTATAACGCATTGTTTTGTTTTCGCTTTCGTGCTTGTAGCATCGGGACGATGCTTTTTAAGGGGAGGGTATTGACACGTATACATGTTTATCTTTCACCGGTGGCCGCTTTCCACCGGCTAACAAATGTTAAACGTTATCACTCGGCGCAGGACGCGCCTGTGTCGGAGGTTTCTAGAACATTATCGATGCTTCTTTCCGTTGCCTGTTTTCACAGACGCTTATGTTATCTGATTGTGTGACCAACGCGAATTGTCTAGAACTTTCTGGAAGACACGCGGGCATCAGGGATTAATCTAGAACCTACGATGACTCAGGTATAAAAGCCGACGCGTTTCGCCGCTGATCAGATTTTCGACGATCGCCGACTGTGTTCGCCGCTGTCGTTGTGCTTTGAGTGTAGCTTGCTTTTGTGGGCACAGGTTCGCCCAATAAACAACCAGTTTCGTCATACACAGTTTTGCGACTGTTTTCTCTACCGTCACTACTACGTAGAGCAAACGCGCCTTCTTCTGACGCACGATAGGCTGTGGGGGGGAGGGGGAGGGAAGGGAGGCGACGTTTAGCTGCGGCACCAAGTGCCTATTTATATCAGAGGCTCCGGCAACAGTCACCAACGCCGCACGCATTTTGAGCGAACGCGGGCAAAACGCCGACGGCGTCGACAACAGTTCTGCGTGTTACCGGTGCTGCTGCATGTCCAAGTTTATACAGCTGATAAAGCTAATATCATTACTCCGTATAGCTCTTTACAAATTTGCTATCGCAATTGATGCTTCGCCTTTCAGGTGAAACTGCGACAACTTTTTTTCCTCTTAATATCAACTAGAATATCGATTTTCCCCGTTTGCTCTTTGATCAACACCGCTCTCTTCCTGTCTCTTAACGTTAGGTCTAACATTTTATTGCGATAGCAATTATATGGACACTCCAGAGCGGATTTCTGCCGTCGGCGTCGCCGTCGCCGTGAGGTTCCGTATGACGTCAACGGCGATGAAATCGTCGCCGCGCTCCGGACGCTGTATGTGCGAGTGAAAGGGCGCGAGGGACGCGCGATTTCACGGGGAGTGAACGCACGTCGGAGAGGAAACGCGCGTTCTGCGCCGTGCTCCCTGAAGGGCTGCAGAATAAAGTGGCTCTTCCCTCCTTTACAATCACCATATATAGAGAGCAAACGCGACGTCTTCCGTCGCGCGAAAGGCCGTGGGGGGACGGGAGGGAGGGGAGGCGACGTTTATCTGCGGCACCAAATGCGTATTTATATAAAAACGCTGCGAGGCGAGACGGTGGGTAAAGCCCCAACCAGACGTACGCGTTGTAACGCGTCCGCAGGCGCCGTGCGCCCGAGAGAGTTTGTGGTTGTGAAGAGGAAGAGGCGATATTTTCTGCCTCTTCCTCTTTACAACCACAATCTCTCTCAGGCGCACGGCGCCTGCGAACGCGTTCCAACGCGTACGTCTGGTTGGGGCTTAAGATTTCCGACGCTGCTCGACGAGTTTCCCGTTCTGATCTCGTCGAAAGCCTCCGAGCCGCCCCCAGAGGCACCGGCAACAGTCACAAACGCGGCGCGCATTCGGTGCGAACGCGGGCAAAACGGCGACGGCGTCGACAACAGTTCTGCGCGTTGCTGGTGCTGCTACATGTCCAAGTTTATACAGCTGATAAAACTACTATCCTTACTCAGTATAGCTCTCTACTAATTTGCTAGTGCAATTGATGCTTCGCCTTTCGGGTGAAACTGCGACCATTTTTTTTTTCGTTCCATGGCTCGTTTGTGCGGTCCTTAACCTGTTCTCGAGCTTCTTTGTTTCTGCCCCATATGTTAGCACGGGTAGAATGCAATGATTGTACACTTTTCTTTTCAACGAGAGTGGTAAGCTCCCAGTCAGGATTTGGTAATGCCTACCGTAAGTAGAAGTTTTGTATAAGTTTATTTTCCAGGTTGAACTGGAGGGTTTTCTGGCAAAAAGCTGCCTGCGCAGCTTGACTGTGTCCAGAAAACCCCTACAAGCAGTAGCACAAGAGTGATACAGGAAATCTTCAACAAACACACAGACAATAGTCAAATTCAATAAAGAGAACATTCACCATTTATGCATAGAGAGTCTAATAATCTTTGCACAGAATTCGAACAATAAAATCGAAAATCGAAACGCTGAAATGTTAATACATATGTTCAGAAATAATAACAGTAACAATCAAGCAAAACATGCAGCATCTACAAGCGAGTACATAAAATCACATTTCAACAAAATATTTCCGCAGCTCAGCTTTGGTATATCCTATTGTATGTTTATACGTGTTTAGAACATGGGGCAGGTTATAAGACAACATTTGTAATTTATAATTAGTGGGAAAACGTGGTATATTCCATATATTAGTAGTTCTCATGTTAGCACGACGCATGTCCAAAGATGCCAGAGTAGAATAAAAATTGGCAATGGATGCCGTCGAAAAATACATTTTTTGTAACAACTTAATGTTATACAAATGCTTGACTCGGACAATGTTATGTGCTTCAAAGGCATACTTGGAGGTAGTTGTATTATCAAGATTGGCGATTATTCGAACAATTTTTTTTTGCAATACGAGAACTTTATTTACGTTTGTTTTGGTAATTGTGGCCCATACTAAACTGCAGTAGTTAAGGTGAGAAAAAATAGTGCGTAATAAACTTGTAATTTATATTTCAAAGGTAAAGTTTCACGACATCGCGACAGAGCCCCGCAGACGGAAGAGAGCTTCTTGCAGACAAGGTCAGTGCGGGCATCCCAGTTTAAATAACACGAAAAATATACTTCAAGAATCTTGTGCACTTAAACTATTTCTATTTGGTGATCTTCAAAGTGAAGCATGCAGTGTGGTATTATCGGTTTGTTTATTGCGCGAAATATTATAGCCTCGGACTTCGTAGGATTTATTTTTAACTTATTCATCCTTGACCACATAGACAATTTATTTAGTAGGTCATTACATGTCACCATTAAATCGTTAAGGTTAGGGCCTGAAAGAAGTAGTGCACTATCATCCGCGTATATCACAAAATCAACGGAAAGATCTATACTTACGATATCATTTATGTACGTATTGAACAAAAGGGGTCCCAATACGCTCCCTTGTGGGACACCACAACTGATAGGCAAAAGGGATGAAAGTTCATTATCTAAAGACACCGACTGGCTTCTGTTTTGGAGATATCCTTCAAGCAATGCGAGTGGTTTACCACGGATTCCATACATTGTAAGTTTGTTAACAAGAATCATATGATTTAAGCAGTCAAAAGCTTTACTAAAATCAAGGAAAAGCCCCACCGTATACAAGTTCTCATTAATATTGCTCAAAATAATTTCCTTCATTGTTAATAACGCTGTTTCTGTAGATTTACCTGTTCTGAAACCAAATTGTGACTCAGATAGTACCTTATGTTTGTCAAAAAACTTACTTATTCTTGAAGAAATGACTTTTTCCAGACCTTTGGAAAACACAGGGAGTACTGAAATCGGCCTATAACTTGCTGGTATATGTTGGTCACCCCCTTTAAAAATTACGGATACATTTGCAGTTTTCATTGCGTTGGGAAAAACCCCGCACTCAAATGCAAGATTGTAATATGTGAAATCAAGGGACAAATTATAGGTAACACATATTTCAATGGTTTCATCTGCATGCCGTTGATAGCTAAGGCTTTGCTGTTACTAATTCCCATGTACACGTTATAAACTTCATTTGCATAGTAGGCTCGAAAAATATATTCTGACTAAACTGACTAGGATAAGTGGAGATTGTAGTGTCCCTAAGGTCTTTAGATGAAGAAATGATAATAATAAAATGTTTGTTAAAATATTCTGCTAGTTCCCTCCCTTTTATTTCGTTGCCATTTACTAGCATAGATTTTGTGACAGAGTTATTCACACGGCGACCTAGGACATCGTTGAAAGCTTTCCAGGCAATATCTGGTCTCCTTGAACTGACGATAAAAAAGAGCGCCTAATAATATGATGCTTTAGCTTTCCGTAGCTCAGAGTTTAATCGGTTTTTTTTAACTTTTTAAAGTGAAGGAGTGTATCCTCTGCACGTGTTCGAAGGAACGTTTGATAAAGACGATTTTTGTCCTTTATTCATTTTGAAAAGTTATCGTGTTACCCACGGTTTTCTTATCTTTTTCGTATTCTTTTAGTGTTCGTTTCGAGTGGAAAGTGCTTCGAATAGAAACGAAGGAAATGGAGAAAGAAAAAGGTCGTACGCATCATTGACATCAGTTTTCTGCAGCACACAGGACCAATCGAAGTTCATAATGTCGTGCTTAAATGCTTCCACAGAGGCATCTGTTATGCGCTGCACAGTAATAGACTCTTACCATAGGCGTACCTACCGGGGGGGGGGGGGGGGGGACCGGGGGGGGGGACCGGGGGGGGGGGGCAGAGGGGCCACTTGGTCAAAAGTGGGGGGCGGGGGGCAAAGTGTGCCATTTGCCCCCCCCCCCCCCCCCCACACACACACACTTTTAAAAGCGGGCACTTTTGGTTGCATGCTGGAAAGTCCAACAAAACTACAGCTGAAGCAAAATTTTCTTTCGCAATAGAGTGGCCATGTCAGTATCGCTTTTCTTTACTACGTATCCTCTGCTTGGGCAGCGAGGATTGTCCTTTGTGCCTCCTCGGGACGTGCCATAGCGGACAGCACGTGGGATTCTCCATACAGGCTCACGTTGCAGAGAAGGCCTGGCGCTGGGCAGTTCCCGCCCTAACAAATGTCAGCTTGCGCTACTTTCTTTATATTTTGAAAAAATGAGGGCCCCTATTTGGTGGCGTGTATCGAAAATTTGCGCTGTGTAGGTTGCTTACCTGTATGTGCTCCGAAAACAGTTCTGAATAGGCTCTTTCTCCCAATTTTTATGCGTTGTACACGGCATTTAGCGATAAATGTTTATCCTGTGTAGGTTCACTAGTCTTTGTAGAAAGCTATTCATTGGAGCGTTCCAGGGAGTCATGCTGCCGCTAATCGAAATGTTTCCCAGACTCCTACAGCAACAGCACGAGAGACGCTTGAAATTATGTAAAATGGAGATAATTTTAAGTGCAATGCGTTGCGAAACATTCACTTTCCTGCTTTTAATGCAAGTGTCGGAGATAATTACTAAACCCCCGTTTTTCCGTGTGTTTTCGTTCATCGTACGCGATTCGTAGTTTGTTTCTCCGGTGTCCTCTCTGAGCTAAACAAGGCATTTTCTTTATATCTGGGGATAATTAGGGGCATGGTATGGATACTCTGTAGGCAATGTTCCAAATGGGCGGGTTAAATGTGGATTTTCCTGTAGAATACGCGTGCAAGTGCATGGTCCATTGCGTCTGTTTTACGAGCAGTGTAAAACTTAGATGGCTGCGCTGGCATAATCACAACTACAACTCAGGTCAAATTTTGCGAATATAAGGGAACCATTACGCCAAGTTTATGTGCGAATGTGAATGCGTGTTGATTAAATACAGGTTTTTTAAAAAATGTAACCAATTGTCCGAAGGTATCACGCTGCTGCTAGGTTTCCCAATGTCCCAAGAGAACTCTGCGTTTCAGATATTCTATACGCGTACTTTGAAGGAATAGGCAAATTTTAAGTGCAAGTTTTAACGTTCCTGCCTTATTTAGAAGCGATACCAATAAATATTGAACCCTCATATTTTATTTATTTTTACTTTTTCATGCATGATATACTAGGTTCGCCTGGCGTCCTCACTGAACTAAAGGAGGCAGCTTCGTTTTGTTTGCTGACTGTAAGGACAAGTTAATATGTGATGTGTATGTGAAGTTCAGAGTATATGGGTAATTGGGGCTTTCGGATTAAATTACGTATGCAAGCACTGTAGAATGTTATGGCCGTGTCTAACGAGCGGGGAAGAATTGAGCCCGCTGCCATGGCAGCATATGAAAGCCACCAAGACCAAATTTAGCGAAAACTGGTGCTATGCTACGGAAACTCTCTGTGCAGAAGTTAAATGTGGCAGGATCATACAGAGCCTTTGTAAAAAAATTCTCATTCAAGTGTTAGAGCGTGTAATATGGCAGCTATGAGCTATGCTTCCCAAGTGGCTCAACATAGTTGTAGGTTACAGCAGGCTTGTATTTTGTGGTAAGGGGAGGGGGGACATAGTAACCGGAATGTGTGACAAAATTTTTACGTTCCTTATCCAGCTAAAAGCTGTGCAAATAATTATTGAGCCGTCGGTTTTCTGTCCCTATTTTCAGGCGTTATAATACGTTCAGACTTGGTTTCAGCGATGTCCTCGGTGAACTAAACAAGACATTTTGTTTATATTTAGCGAAAATAAAGGACGCGCCATGGACAATATGTAGGTAAACTTTAAAGACAGGTTTTTGCACACATCTGCTGTCATTCTTTCTAGTGAATATTGCAAGTAATTTATGTTGATTGTACTTCGTTGCGTAGAACCTAGACAATACTATTACCTAAACTAGCGATACATTTCGGCTGTAGACTTAAATACCAAGTACAATTCTTTGTTTAATTACTAATATTGTTTGTAGCAAACGCACATTCTTTATGTGCGCTGTACTGCTGCTACTGGGCCGGATCCAGGACCTCTGTGCGACACTTATTGCCTGTTGCTCCTGCATCATTATGAAATTTTATATAGTTGCAATAAATAAATGCAAATTGAAACAATTTTTCGGCCCGCAATGTTTCAATATGTGTGATTGAGAAATAGGTCTATGTCTCTTAAATATAAAAAATAACTGGCAGACGCATTTCCAGGCTCTTTCACCTATTGTAATAGTGAATCGCAATATATATATATATATATATATAGAGAGAGAGAGAGAGAGAGAGAGAAAGAAAGAGAGAGAGAGAGCGCAAGCGAATGAGATGGAGAGAGGTCAGACTTTTTGCGGTTGCCCCCCCCCCCCCCCCCCCACAACAGACTCTTTCACATTGTTTCGCTTAGCATGCTCATTCCGAAAGACGACAAATACCGGACAGTGATCGCTCACATCAGAAGCGATTGTACCAGAAGAGAGCACACTCGTTTCAATATTCGTAATTGGTAGGTCTACTGCCGACGCAGTAGAGCATGTGACACGTGTTGCTGTTTCTATTAAGTTCACAAATCCACAATAGACAATCTTCATGTATGTTGAAATCATGTACAGTAGCGTTATGGTCAAGAATATTGATAATAAAATCGCCACTGCACAAAAGCGAACGTTTATTTAGTGACGAATATTCTAGAATTTGTATGAAAATTGTCTCGAATAAAAGAGAAAGAAAGAAAGAAAGAAAGAATCTGCTCGAAATAATCCGTAAAAATTTTCATGTTACTGTAGTGGACAGTGCGCTTGGCGTCCGCAGAACAAGAAGAAGAAGAAGAAGCACGACAAGAAGAGCCTCGCTGAAGCCACGATCGTCCATGTTTTGAGGCAACAACAACAACAACAACAACAACAACAACAACGATCGCCGCCGTTCCATTTTTGCGCTGGCCGCTGGCCCTGGTCCCTGGCCCTGGTCCCTGGCCGCTGGAAGAAAAGCAAGCATCTGGTGGTCACGTAAGCGCTGTGGGGTGCTCGGCTCAGTGTTGGGCGGTTTAAGCTTGATTTTTGGCAATAAGCTACAGAAGGCTGTACTGTTTTGGTTGAGACAGTCAGCTCGTCCTCATGACGAATAGCTCGCCTGGCCAGGGGCGCTGCCCCTGGTCAGCTTCTGTCCCTCCTAATCAAATGCCTCTAGAAGCCTTTTTTCGTAGTGGAGTGAGCAGCATTCCGGTGGCGCTGGTACCTTTAAAGAGAAACTGAGACATCCACCCAAATGTAGCAATTCGCTACTATGGAAACCCAACCGGGTTCCTCGAAAGAAAGCCTCGCAGTTGAAGAAAAATTCGTCCTGGTCCGGGACTCGAACCCGGGACCACCGCCTTTCCGGGGCAGCCACTCTACCATCTGAGCTAACCAGGCGGCTAGCAGATGGCAGGCGAAGTCGAATTTGTCGACAACTCGAAGCAAAGGCAAGTGTATGGTGTAATAGTTCAGCAGAAATCCGCTAGGTGGAGATAAGTAATTAAAGAGAAACTGAGACATCCACCCAAATGTAGCAATTCGCTACTATGGAAACCCAACCGGGTTCCTCGAAAGAAAGCCTCGCAGTTGAAGAAAATTCGTCCTGGTCCGGGACTCGAACCCGGGACCACCGCCTTTCCGGGGCAGCCACTCTACCATCTGAGCTAACCAGGCGGCTAACCTAGCGGATTTCTGCTGAACTATTACACCATACACTTGCCTTTGCTTCGAGTTGTCGACAAATTCGACTTCGCCCTGCCATCTGCTAGCCGCCTGGTTAGCTCAGATGGTAGAGTGGCTGCCCCGGAAGGCGGTGGTCCCGGGTTCGAGTCCCGGACCAGGACGAATTTTTCTTCAACTGCGAGGCTTTCTTTCGAGGAACCCGGTTGGGTTTCCATAGTAGCGAATTGCTACATTTGGGTGGATGTCTCAGTTTCTCTTTAATTACTTATCTCCACCTAGCGGATTTCTGCTGAACTATTACACCATACACTTGCCTTTGCTTCGAGTTGTCGACAAATTCGACTTCGCCCTGCCATCTGCTAGCCGCCTGGTTAGCTCAGATGGTAGAGTGGCTGCCCCGGAAAGGCGGTGGTCCCGGGTTCGAGTCCCGGACCAGGACGAATTTTTCTTCAACTGCGAGGCTTTCTTTCGAGGAACCCGGTTGGGTTTCCATAGTAGCGAATTGCTACATTTGGGTGGATGTCTCAGTTTCTCTTTAATTACTTATCTCCACCTAGCGGATTTCTGCTGAACTATTACACCATACACTTGCCTTTGCTTCGAGTTGTCGACAAATTCGACTTCGCCCTGCCATCTGCTAGCCGCCTGGTTAGCTCAGATGGTAGAGTGGCTGCCCCGGAAAGGCGGTGGTCCCGGGTTCGAGTCCCGGACCAGGACGAATTTTTCTTCAACTGCGAGGCTTTCTTTCGAGGAACCCGGTTGGGTTTCCATAGTAGCGAATTGCTACATTTGGGTGGATGTCTCAGTTTCTCTTTAATTACTTATCTCCACCTAGCGGATTTCTGCTGAACTATTACACCATACACTTGCCTTTGCTTCGAGTTGTCGACAAATTCGACTTCGCCCTGCCATCTGCTAGCCGCCTGGTTAGCTCAGATGGTAGAGTGGCTGCCCCGGAAAGGCGGTGGTCCCGGGTTCGAGTCCCGGACCAGGACGAATTTTTCTTCAACTGCGAGGCTTTCTTTCGAGGAACCCGGTTGGGTTTCCATAGTAGCGAATTGCTACATTTGGGTGGATGTCTCAGTTTCTCTTTAATTACTTATCTCCACCTAGCGGATTTCTGCTGAACTATTACACCATACACTTGCCTTTGCTTCGAGTTGTCGACAAATTCGACTTCGCCCTGCCATCTGCTAGCCGCCTGGTTAGCTCAGATGGTAGAGTGGCTGCCCCGGAAAGGCGGTGGTCCCGGGTTCGAGTCCCGGACCAGGACGAATTTTTCTTCAACTGCGAGGCTTTCTTTCGAGGAATCCGGTTGGGTTTCCATAGTAGCGAATTGCTACATTTGGGTGGATGGCTCAGTTTCTCTTTAATTACTTATCTCCACCTAGCGGATTTCTGCTGAACTATTACACCATACACTTGCCTTTGCTTCGAGTTGTCGACAAATTCGACTTCGCCCTGCCATCTGCTAGCCGCCTGGTTAGCTCAGATGGTAGAGTGGCTGCCCCGAAAAGGCGGTGGTCCCGGGTTCGAGTCCCGGACCAGGACGAATTTTTCTTCAACTGCGAGGCTTTCTTTCGAGGAACCCGGTTGGGTTTCCATAGTAGCGAATTGCTACATTTGGGTGGATGTCTCAGTTTCTCTTTAATTACTTATCTCCACCTAGCGGATTTCTGCTGAACTATTACACCATACACTTGCCTTTGCTTCGAGTTGTCGACAAATTCGACTTCGCCCTGCCATCTGCTAGCCGCCTGGTTAGCTCAGATGGTAGAGTGGCTGCCCCGGAAAGGCGGTGGTCCCGGGTTCGAGTCCCGGACCAGGACGAATTTTTCTTCAACTGCGAGGCTTTCTTTCGAGGAACCCGGTTGGGTTTCCATAGTAGCGAATTGCTACATTTGGGTGGATGTCTCAGTTTCTCTTTAATTACTTATCTCCACCTAGCGGATTTCTGCTGAACTATTACACCATACACTTGCCTTTGCTTCGAGTTGTCGACAAATTCGACTTCGCCCTGCCATCTGCTAGCCGCCTGGTTAGCTCAGATGGTAGAGTGGCTGCCCCGGAAAGGCGGTGGTCCCGGGTTCGAGTCCCGGACCAGGACGAATTTTTCTTCAACTGCGAGGCTTTCTTTCGAGGAACCCGGTTGGGTTTCCATAGTAGCGAATTGCTACATTTGGGTGGATGTCTCAGTTTCTCTTTAATTACTTATCTCCACCTAGCGGATTTCTGCTGAACTATTACACCATACACTTGCCTTTGCTTCGAGTTGTCGACAAATTCGACTTCGCCCTGCCATCTGCTAGCCGCCTGGTTAGCTCAGATGGTAGAGTGGCTGCCCCGGAAAGGCGGTGGTCCCGGGTTCGAGTCCCGGACCAGGACGAATTTTTCTTCAACTGCGAGGCTTTCTTTCGAGGAACCCGGTTGGGTTTCCATAGTAGCGAATTGCTACATTTGGGTGGATGTCTCAGTTTCTCTTTAATTACTTATCTCCACCTAGCGGATTTCTGCTGAACTATTACACCATACACTTGCCTTTGCTTCGAGTTGTCGACAAATTCGACTTCGCCCTGCCATCTGCTAGCCGCCTGGTTAGCTCAGATGGTAGAGTGGCTGCCCCGGAAAGGCGGTGGTCCCGGGTTCGAGTCCCGGACCAGGACGAATTTTTCTTCAACTGCGA
Organism: Dermacentor silvarum; assembly: GCF_013339745.2. Classification (NCBI taxonomy): domain Eukaryota; kingdom Metazoa; phylum Arthropoda; class Arachnida; order Ixodida; family Ixodidae; genus Dermacentor; species Dermacentor silvarum. The sequence goes on from NC_051161.1 coordinate 161,683,338, forward strand.
GGCTTTCTTTCGAGGAACCCGGTTGGGTTTCCATAGTAGCGAATTGCTACATTTGGGTGGATGTCTCAGTTTCTCTTTAATTACTTATCTCCACCTAGCGGATTTCTGCTGAACTATTACACCATACACTTGCCTTTGCTTCGAGTTGTCGACAAATTCGACTTCGCCCTGCCATCTGCTAGCCGCCTGGTTAGCTCAGATGGTAGAGTGGCTGCCCCGGAAAGGCGGTGGTCCCGGGTTCGAGTCCCGGACCAGGACGAATTTTTCTTCAACTGCGAGGCTTTCTTTCGAGGAACCCGGTTGGGTTTCCATAGTAGCGAATTGCTACATTTGGGTGGATGTCTCAGTTTCTCTTTAATTACTTATCTCCACCTAGCGGATTTCTGCTGAACTATTACACCATACGCTGGTACCTTTGAATGGCGGCTCCATTCGAATCAATAACCCGCAAGCAATTCAGGCGGATCTTAAGTCTGTGACTCATCACTACCTGCATATCACAGACGTTCGACAATTTGGACGAGGAGGCATCGTCTGCAGATCGCCAGATGAGGCATGTGTAGCAGATCTACTAAAATGTTCCTCGTTTGGCTCCATTAAGGTGAACGCTTTCATTCCACCTCATATGGCATGCACGAAGGGAATAGTGCGTGGTGTGGACTCTCGACTGAGTCCGTCAGAAACACTGGAAGAGCTCTCTGCGGCAGGTGTTATTGCCATTTATCGGTGCAACCGCGTGACTGATAACGTACGTGTACCGACAGAATCTGTGATTGCCACGTTTGCGGGTACATCATGTCCTTCAGAATTAAAAATTTGGCCACTAATTTTTCGTGTAGACCCTCTAGCATCGCGCCCGTTACAATGCCGTAGTTGTTGGCGTTTTGGACACAGTGCGGGTGGCTGCAAGTCTAGTCCTCGTTGTTGCGTCTGTGGTGAGGGACATCCGGGCAATGAGTGCGCAACTCAAACGGAGAAGTGTTGCCTATGTGGAGGTGCGCCTCAGGCTAATAATTCTGACTGCCCTTATCGATCACAAGAAATTCAAATTCTTGAAGTAATGGATAAAAGGCGTTGCTACCGCAGAGAGGCTACTGTAGCTGTAAAGGAAAGGTCCCATGGTTACGCTGGTGTTGTGGCGCGGCAACCTGCTGCCATGGATTCAACCATTTCAGAAGCGATTGCAACCGCGGTCGAAAAGTCAATGGCTAAGGTCATGGAACGCCTCGTTGAAAGTGTGTCTGACTGTATATCGCAAATTGTGTCCGCACAATTAACGCAACTGCTGCAGGCAACTTCTGTACCTCTTCCTAATGTGGTACCTGAGCTCAACATGCCCAATCTGCCAATCGTCAGTACGGAGAAGGAATCAAATATGGCTGGTCCCAGTAACTTGGAGTTGGATGATGTATCGACTATGGATGTGGAGTCGCGGGCCCCCAAACGTCGCGGGTCCCCCATTAATGTTGGCTCAAATTCTCGCCCCCATTCTAAACCCAAGAAAAGCCCTAATGGCGCCGAGTTAACATACTCTATTTTGGAGAGAGCAATTGCCACTGCGGTGCTCTCGCCGCCCGAGGGCTGATGAGAGTGCTTCAGTGGAATTGTCGTTCTATACTTGCTGCTTCAACAGATTTACTTCATCTCACACATAAATTTTGTCCGGATATAATACTTTTACAAGAAACTTGGTTGTATACAGGAAAAAATTTTTCATTGCGAAATTATCGATGTTTTCGTTTGGACCGTCCTTCTAGAGGCGGAGGCATTGTAATATTTATTTCAACAAAATTTTGCCACATAACAAGGTTAGCATTCACGTTAATGGCCCCAGACAGCGAAATACTTGCGGTAGAAATAAATTTGCCCGGATGTAGACCTTTCACAGTCGTAAATTCCTACTTTCCTGTTGGGGTCCAGAACATTAGTTCCTTAGATTCAATTATAGCAAATTGCGGAAAAGATATAATCTTAGCTGGTGATTTCAATTCGCATCATGTATCATGGGGATACAAAACGGATCAGTGTGGTAAACGACTGTGGGAATGGGCAGTAGATAATGGGCTTTCCTGCATGAACACTGGAGCCGTTACGTTTCTCCGAGGACAGTCTCGCTCTGTTTTAGACCTGACGTTCTCTGGAACAAATATTGTTGTGTCTACATGGTCAACGATTGACTGCGCTACAAACAGTGACCACCTACCTGTTGTTTTTGAAGTGGTAGGCCCGCTAACCTCTCCGGAGCTTCATAAGAGAAGTTTTATTAATTATACTCGTTTTAATACTTGTTTGAAAACAGCATTTATTTCAATGAGACATATGAGTTGTATTCAAAAGGCTCATAGTTTATGTTCGATATTGGAGGATTCTAAAAAACGATCTGAATTTGTAATTTGTTCGAGTAAAAGCAATAGCCCTAGTAAATGGTGGAATGACGACTGCACTAGAGAATTTAGGCGGAGGAAAGCTGCGTGGAAAAAGCTCCTATACAACCAGTGTCCAAAAAACTGGAATGATTACAAATACATAGCGGCCACCTTTAAACGTACAGTTTCTAAAGCGAAAGAAGAGTTTAACATCAGACATTTTGATTTCTTGTCCCAAACACGCAACAGAGGGGCATTGTTCCGCTTTCTAAGATCACTGAAGATGATTCAACCATCAATCAATGCAGATATCACTTGTTCTTACACCGAATGAAATTACTGAGTTCTTGGAAAAAATTGGCAAAGGGCTTGAGAGCCGCTTTTCATCTTGTCTCCCTTGTCGGCCTTTATTGCTTGGCTCTGTGGACAATTTCGAAGAGGTGTCATTACCGGAATTGGCCTCAGTGATTGTAAGTTTGCCCGCTGCTGCCCCAGGTCCGGATGGGGTTACCACCGCAATGATAAAAATTTTGTATAAGGAGTATCCTGATGTCTTATTGGCTCTGGTTAATCATTCTATTGAGAAAGCTTGGATCCCATTGCAATGGAAACTCGCTAAAGTAATATTATTACTCAAAAATCAAGGTAGTGGATATATACTGGAGAACATTCGGCCTATTTCATTAACGTCAAACCTTGTTAAGCTAATCGAAAGAATAATAAATGTCCGAATCATGAAGTTCGTGAACACCAGAGAACTGCTCAGCCCTTTCCAAATTGGTTTTAGACCAGGCATGTCCATCTGGTGTGCGCACGCAGACATAGAAAGTCGAATTCATATTGCACGGCGCCACGGGAGATGTGCTGCACTGGTCACGCTAGATATCGCCAAAGCTTATGATAGTGTCGAGCATGCAATATTATTGGATAGAATGAATGCACTAGATCTCCCACATTACTTTATAAGATGGACAGCCGAGTTTTTGAGGGGGAGAGAATTTTTCTGTGTTAGGAATGGCATCGCCTCTAGAAGGTTTACACAGACCAGGGGTGTACCTCAAGGGGCCGTTTTGTCTCCCCTATTTTTCAATATATTACTAAGTGGTATACCTTGTCAGGCTTATGTAAACACATATGTCTACGCAGATGATATTGCATTTTTTGCTTCTGCAGACGACATTCAGTCTCTTTACGGAAAATTGCAAGCTTATCTCAACACACTTGAAAAATACCTGGAAGGAATTCGCCTATCTCTGAACGTTAACAAGAGTGCGGTGCTGGCCTTTCCGCTTAGTCCAGTGTATTTAACTCTCTGTTATCAGAACAAAGTCATCCCCCAAGTTGAACATACCAAGTACCTTGGGGTGATTTATGACAATAAACTCAATTGGCTACCGCACATTGAGTATATTGCTAAAAAAGGGGGCCGTGCTCTCGGAATATTACGACGGCTGAGCAACAATCGGTCTGGCATGCGAAGAGACACACTACTAAGGATATACAAAATGTATGTCAAGCCAGTATTAGAATTTGGGTGTGTTCTTTTCTCTGGAAGTGCCGCGTACAAAATTCGTCCCCTTGTTTTAATAGAACGGGATGCGCTCCGACTCTGCCTTGGCCTCCCCAAATTCGTATCGAACGCTGTGCTTTACCTGGAAGCGCGAGTGCCATCGTTAATGGCTAGATTCAGACTACTAACAGTCCAAACCTTTTCTGCGACTGCACGAATCGCCTTTCAGAAGACACCAGACAGTGTTCATAAGTCAGCCCACTTTATTTTTTAATGTCCACTGGCCCCGTTTTCACACGCCACAGGTGGTTTTTGCGCAGGCAATACTCGAGCCGTTGAATGTTAAGCTCTATAATATAACTCCTACAAAGTCTGCTACCCTCTCTCTAGAAATAATTTTTGATAACATCTACCCAAATAATGCAAAACTTTTATCTTCACGAATTCTCAATGCCATGCTGGATGATCACTTGTGTCATATTCAGACCAATGCTATAATAGCTACAGATGCATCACAGAACCACGAAAAGGCAGGTGTAGGAATTTTTTCTCATTCGCTAGATTGGTCCTATTCGATTAGACTTCCAGATTTTACTCCTATCTACACAGCGGAATTCTTAGCTGTGGTTTTAGCATTACGGAAGTTGAACCCCTCTCATTCATCAGTTGCTATTATCACCGACTCACTCTCTCTATGTTCGTCGCTTACAACGCGTAGTGACTCAAAAATTTTGCAAGAGTTACATCTGTTAGCTCCGTCTCATTTGAGTTTGCTTCGCTTAATTTGGGTGCCCGGGCACAAAGGTTTGCCTTTGAATGAGTGTGCAGATTCATTAGCGAAGGCTTCCCTAGGGGGTCCTTTAGTACCTGCCGTTCCCCCAACCGCCTATATCACTGCCGCTAGGTTTAGGAGATTAACAATGATGAATGAGATATATAATTCTAGTATGGCTTCGCATTCTGACTACCACCATCTACTATTCCCTTGGAATCGTAAATTCTGCCCAACACGAAAATTAGAGATTACACTAACCAGGATACGTTGCCGCATCCCGACACTAAATTTCTATACACACAGGGCTGGTTTGGCAGCATCTCCTTTGTGTATACAGTGCGGCGAACCAGAAACTATTGATCATTTTCTCCTTGCTTGCCGACGATTCTCCTCAGTAAGGAAAAGGGTGCTTGAGGACCCTGTAAACAAACTTGGCCTCAGTATGAACGCTACCGTCTTGCTTTCGTTTGGAGCTTCCACATTGGGGTACAGCCACCAGAATTTTTGCACTGCAATGCAAAACTTTATCATTAATTCGAATCGACTGCCTTCCTAAAATAGTCAATTATAATAAGTAATTAAAAGACCAAGCAGAATTCATCTTCCTTTTTTCTTTCTTTTTATCTTTTTCTAATTTTATTTAAATTCATTTTCTCCAAACCGCCCAATTCTTGGCCGATCCCCCACGGTGGGTATGTGCCATTTGTGCTGTGGATCATCATCATCATCAAGAGCTCGTACAGACGCCAAGAGCGCGTCTGACGCTAATAAGAGCGCGAGCTGCGGCGTTCCTGCGGCGTTCGGGTGCCTCTCCAAGCTTCGTTGGCCTGCAGTGGTATTTTGGCTGTGTATCGGGTGGTTTCAGGTTTCTAACTACCTTTATTTAATCCCTGATTTATTCGCATTCCTTGCATCAGCCATCTTGGGCTGATGTCGACCAATTCTCCTGGGCAGGCGCGATCCGCCTGGTCAGCATCCCTGCCATCTAATGAATTACCTTTACATTTATTTTTTCGCAGTGCCGTAAGCACCATTCCTGTTGCGCTCGTGCATACCAATGGAGGTTCCATCAGGCTGACGAACCCACAAGCTGTCCAGAAGGAACTTAAGACCATGTCCAACCACTTCCAGACCATCACTGACGTGCGAGCGTTCGGACGCGCAGGTATATTGTGTTGGTCACCGGACCAGACCTGTGTTGAAGATCTGCTGAAATGCACTTCATTCGCTTCCATCCCGGTGAGAACTTTTATCCCGCCTCACCTTGCGTGAACCAAGGGCCTCGTACGGGGCGTAGATTCCCACTTAAGTCTAACTGAAACCCTGGACAAGCTCTCCGCAGCAGGCGTCATTGCTATTTATCGTTGCAATCGCCTTGTAAATAATGAGAGAATTCCGACTGAGTCAGTAATTACCACGTTTGTGGGCACATCATGTCCGTCCGAAATCAAAGTGTGGCATCTTGTGTTCCGTGTAGAACCACTCGCGTCCCGTCCAATACAATGTCAGAATTGTTGGAGATTCGGGCACAGCGCAGGAGGTTGTAAATCGAGCTTACGTTGCCGCACCTGTGGAGATGGTCATCCCTCAAGTGAATGCTCTGCGCAATCTGAAAACTGCTGCCTCTGCGGGGGAACACACCCAGCAGACTATTCCAATTGCTCAGCTCACGCCCAAGAAACTCAAATTCTTTGAAGTAATCGGCCGCCGTCGCTGCTCCCGAAGAGATGCAATTGCAGTCGTTAAAGACAGGGCCTTCGGGTACTCTGGTGTTACAGCCCGTAACGCTCCAAGTATGAATATTAATCTCTCGGAAGCAATTGACGCTGCTGTGGAAAAGGCAATGACTAAAGCTATGGATAAATTGGTATCCAGCCTATCAGAATGCCTAGCTCAAATCATTTCCAGTCAGATGATTCAATTGTTGCAAGCAACTAAGGCGCCGCTACAGTCCTCAGTACTTAACGCCACACCTCGAATGCCTAGCAACGACGTAGAAGCGCCTTCTACATTTAAAGATCACTCGACGGACACTACTCCGCCAATTCAACCAGGCGAGGGTGAGTCCTCTTCTTCAGACTCCCTTACTGTCACAGATATGGAACTTGACGCTCGAGCTCCCAAACGCATGGGATCTCCAATTTCTAAGACCATGAAACCAAAACCAAAAAAGAGTCAACCATCGCCTATGAATAAAGAAAGCTTTCTTAAGGCGGCAGTTGCCGCTGCTGTGCGATCAACACCATTGGACAGTTGAAAGTATTGCAGTGGAACTGTCGCTCTATCTTCTCAGCTTTAACAGATTTGTTTTACCTATCTCATCAGCTTAATCCAGATGTTATACTTCTTCAGGAAACTTGGCTATCACCAGAGAAAAATTTTCATTTCAATGGTTTTCGTTCATTCAGATTAGATCGTAACCCGCGAGGTGGAGGACTATTGATACTTGTTTCAAATAAAATTTGTCAGTAAGGCAAACCTTTCTTTTAAATTCATGGACTCCGACTGCGAAATTTTGGCGATAGACTTATGTCTCCAGGGTATCAACCATTTTCAATTATTAATACCTATTTCCCCACCGGTGTGCAAAGTACGCGCCAACTTGATAGGGCTGTAGCTGCTTGTAGAAAAAAAATTTTGTTCGCAGGAGATTTTAATTCGCATCATGTGTCGTGGGGTCTAAAAAAGTGGTCGCAGTTTCACCTGAAAGGCGAAGCATCAATTGCGATAGCAAACTTGTAGAGAGCTATACGGAGTAATGATATTAGCTTTATCAGCTGTATAAACTTGGACATGCAGCAGCATCGGCAACACGCAGAACTGTTGTCGACGCCATCGGCGTTTTGCCCGCGTTTGCTCAAAATGCGTGCGGCGTTGGTGACTGTTGCCGGAGCCTGTGATATAAATAGGCACTTGGTGCCGCAGCTAAACGTCGCCTTCCTTCCCTCCCCCTCCCCCACGGCTTCTCGCGCGTCGGAAGAAGGTGCGTTTGCTCTACATATATGGTGATTGTAAAGGAGAAAAGAGACGCCTACTTCTGCAGCCCTTAAGCGAGCACGGCGCGGAACGCGCGTTTGTTCTCCGCCGTGCGTTCACTCCCCGTGAAAGACGCGCCCCTCGCGCCCTTTCACTCGCACATACAGCGTTCGGCGCGCGGCGACGATTTCTTCTCCAAATGTCGTCATACGGAACCTCACGGCGACGGCGACGCCGACGGCAGAAATCTGCTTTTGAGTGTCCATATAATTGCTATCGCAATAAAACCGATTTGTGTGGTAAGCGACTATGGGAATGGGCTATTGATAGTAACCCTTCATGTCAGAACACAGGACATGTGACTTTTGTTAGAGGTCACTTTCGGTCAGTGTTAGACTTAACATTTTGTAGTGCTGGCCTCAATGTTTCTTCGTGGTTAACGGTTGACTCAGCAACCAACAGTGATCATCTTCCTGTGTCATTTGAAATCATGTGTCCAATAACATCTTTAGAATGCCAGGCGTGCACATTCGTCAACCACAATAAATTTAAGACTGTCTTACTTGCATCCGTTTCGAAACTTGCCAATGCCAATGACGAGGAAATCGCTTCAATGATTTGTTCGGTTCTTGAGGGTTCCCGGAAGCAAGCTGAATTTGTCATCCCTTCGGCTAAGCGCGCCGCTTGTCGTTGGTGGAATGATGAGTGCACGCGTGATTATAGGAAAAGAAAAGCAGCCTGGAAAACACTTCTCCATAATCAATGCCCGACAAATTGGAAAAATTATCAGTTTCACGCTGGTGTATTTAAGCGTACTGTTAACCGAGCCAAAGATGAATATGATATTAGGCATTATGATTATCTATCAAAATCAAAAAACAAGCGAGCTCTGTTCGCATTTCTTCGTGCTAGAAAGGTGCTACCAACGCCGTTAACATTAGACTCTATCGTTTTTACCCCGCAAGAAATGAGCTCCTCTGTAGAAGCGATTGCCAAAGGTTTAGAAAATCGATTAGCAGCCCGACTTCCAACTATTCATTATGCTTTAGACTCTTCGGATGGCTTCACCTCAATTTCATTATCTGAGCTCAATCAGACTGCAGCATGCTTGCCAAATACAGCACCTGGCCCCGACGGAATCAAATCAAATCATTTTTATTTTTTCCAAAAATACTCATTGGAAATGGATGCTAGGGCAAAAAGCTGGTTCAAACAGCTTGACGAGGCCCTAGCAACCATGATGTGGCAGTAGTTTCGACATGTCACATTTCGTTGTTAACAAAGGAACGTAAAAAAACACATACATATTAGAAAGGATAACAAAAAAGTTGAATATTTACAAAGTACTATAGTAATTACACAATAGTGAGCATATGTCAGTAAAGCAGACAATGATGACGAAGCTATCGATTTAAAAAAAGAAAGGAAAAGCAGAACAAAACGATAAGAAACGAGATGTTTTTACAAGGTACTCTCATTATACAACAGTGAAAAGTTACACACTAATATAACTAAAGCAAAACAAGGATAACAAATAACCGTTTTATTACACCAGGAATACTAGTAGTTGAAACACAGGAAAACAAAAACAAATAGTGCTAAAAATAGTGCACAAATGCAATGCTAAAAATATTGTTAAAAGAATCGCCGAACATTCTTTTAGACGTGGTAAACTATTCGATTAAAAATGCTTGGATTCCTTTGCAATGGAAGCTTGCCAAAGTAGTAATGATACTTAAGAAACAAGGGGGAGGGTATACATTGGAGAACATCAGGCCTATAGCGCTTACGTCAAATGTAGTAAAATTAATTGAGAGGCTTATTCACCTTCGTATCACAAAATTTGTAAACGATAATTCAATTCTTAGTCCATGTCAGATTGGTTTCAGGGCTGGCTGCTCTATCTGGCATGCCCATGTCGACTTAGAAAGCCGGATACAACTTGCTCGACGTCATAAGCAATATGCTGCCTTAGTGACGCTTGATATCGCTAAAGCATATGATACCGTGGAACACACAGTTTTGATAAATCGGCTAACATCTTGTGGTGTTCCTGGTTATATAACAGCGTGGATTCATTCATTTTTAAGTGAAAGAGAATTCTACTGCTACAAAAGTGGCTTTTCGTCTTCTAGGTGCAAACGAGAGGAGTACCGCAAGGTTCAGTCCTTTCCCCGGCGCTTTTTAATATTCTCATGAGCGCAATTCCCCATCACGAAGAAGTCACAACTTATGTTTATGCAGATGATATTGCGTTTTTCGCATCTGCAAATGACATGCATACGTTATTTCAACGACTGCAAACTTACCTTTGTGCCCTGGAGAGCTGGCTAGATGTTAATCAGTTTTTACTCAATACCAGCAAATGTGCCATTCTAGTTTTTCCGGTAAATGACCCAGTGCATATCTCTCTCTCTCTTACCACCTACAAGACATACCACAGGTAGAATCGGTTAAGTACCTTGGAATAATTTATAACGCCTCTCTCAACTGGCGGCCACACATAGATCATGTGACTGGAAAAGGTACCCGTGCAATTGGCATTTTGCGCAGGCGGAGCAATCGTCGAATAGGATTGAGAAGAGATACACTTCTAATGATATATCGCATGTACGTTCGTCCTGTATTAGAATTTGGTTGAGCACTCTTCTCTGGAGCTCCAGCTTACACTTCCCGCCCTTTGATCCTCCTAGAAAGAGAAGCTTTGCGTTTGTGCCTAGGGCTTCCTAAATTTGTTGCAAATTCTGTTCTTTATCTCGAATCCCGTGTTCCTCCTCTTTCGTGTAGGTTCCGTCTTTTGACAGTACAGACGTTTTTGAGAATTTATGAAACACCGGTGAGACGTTCTCAAACAATATTCATTTCCCAACCTGATTGGTTTTTTCGTGTAAACTGGCCGCGTTTACATACTCCCCAAATTACATTCACGCAACAATTACTTGACCCTTTGATGTACTTCCGATTCCTGACAGATCTGTTGCCACTGATATTCAATTCGATGACATCTTTCCTAATAATTAAAAATTACTTCCACATAGCTTTCTAGATGGTCTATTACAAGATCATCTGCAGAGCCTGCAAACAAATATCGTTATTGCGACAGATGCCTCACAATGTGAGGAAAAATCAGGTGTTGGTATATTTCCCCTATTCTCGATTGGACATTTTCTCTTCGGCTGCCAGATTTTATACCTATATTTTTAGCCGAATTCATGGCGGTGGTGCTGGCTCTACGCAAATTAGACCCATCAATTACGTCTGCCGTGATAGTCACTGATTCATCATCATTGTGCTCATCCCTCACCGCTTCTTGCGACTCTCGCGTATTGAGGACGTTTCATTCATTGATACCTGGTTATTTTAAAAGTTTGCGTTTAATTTGGGTGCCTGGCCATAAAGGACCCTGATCATGAGAAAGAAATTTACAGAAGAATAAAATTAGGTTGGAGTGCATACGGCAGGCATTGCCAAATTCTGACTGGGAGCTTACCACTGTCGTTGAAAAGAAAAGTGTACAATCATTGCATTCTACCGGTGCTAACATACGGGGCAGAAACTTGGAGGTTAACAAAGAAGCTCGAGAACAAGTTAAGGACCGCACAAAGAGCAATGGAACGAAAAATCTTAGGAGTAACGTTAAGAGACAGGAAGAGAGCGGTGTGGATCAGAGAAAAAACGGGGGTAGACGATATTCTAGTTGACATTAAGCGGAAGAAACGGAGCTGGGCAGGCCATGTAATGCGTAGGATGGATACCCGGTGGACCATTAGGGTTACAGAATGGATACCAAGAGAAGGGAAGCGCAGTCGAGGACGGCAGAAACTCAGGTGGGATGATGAGGTTAGGAAATTCGCAGGCGCAAGTTGGAATACGCTAGCGCAAGACAGGGGTAATTGGAGATCGCAGGGAGAGGCCTTCGTCCTGCAGTGGACATAAATATAGGCTGATGATGATGATGATAAATGAAATAGCAGATTCACTAGCCAAGGCGTCGATAACCGGACCATTTTTTCCGTATTGTCCTTTGACTGTTCATGTCACTGCTGCTAGATTTCGCAGGAGTGTCATTATGCAGGCAGTGTCAGGCTCTGCTCTAACCAATTGTTTGGAATACAGACATCATCTATACCCTTGGCACAGAGACTTTTGCCAAAGCCGGAAAATTGAAGTTGCCATCACGAGGCTGCGCTGCCGTATCCCTACGTTAAACTTTTACTTACACAGGTCTGGTCTGGTCCCCTCACCATTATGCTCATTCTGTGGCGAAGCGGAGACAATAGACAATTTCTTGTTGTCTTGTCGGCGTTTTTCTGCCATAAGGAAAAGACTACTGGAAATCCCGCTTCGCAATATTGGCCTAGATTTATCGGAACCTGTAATTCTATCTTTTGGAGCCTCTATTATTGGGTTCATCCACAGAAATGCTTGCTTGGCAATCCAAAATTATCTCATAGAATCAAATCGATTACCATGCTAAACTTATTGTCACCTTTCCCACCATAGTTTTCTTTTATTCATTTTTTAAACCTATTATTATTTAGTTTTTTTTCTTCTTCTCGTCTCACAAAATCTTCCTTTATAAACTCCAGTATTCCATTCGTTAATTCCCTTGTATGTATGCACCAAATATAACCACCCGATTCATGGCCAATCCCCCACTGTGGGTATGCGCCACAACCTCTCAGGTCAACAACAACAACAACAACAACAACATCATGGCCGCAACATCAGCTTAGTTGCTCCGACGAATAAATGGTAACTTGTTCCGAGTCTTCTGTTCCCACAGGTTGGTGACCTCGGACGTGATCCCGCATCGCAACTATTCGTCCCGCCGCTTCTCTTCGACGCCATGGAATCGAACTCCCAAGACAATGCCACACCTTCCGTCGCTACAATCAAGCTTCCCGAGTTCTGGCCCGTAGATAGTGAGCTCTGGTTTCTCCATATCGAAGCGCAGTTCCGCCGTCACCGCATCGCATCGCAGACGGCCAAGTACGACTATGTCGTGAGTGCGCTCAGCCCGACCACCACAGCTTTGATCCGCGACGTTTTGCTCACTCCCCCACCCGACAACCCCTACTACATCCTCAAACGGGAGTTACTTCGACGCACGACCGACTCCGAGTCACGTCGAATTCAACAGCTTCTATCATCGGAGGAACTTGGCGACCGAAAGCCGACCGAACTGCTTCGTCACATGACCCTGCTACTCGGAGGCAATTCATCTTCAACGGACTCAAAAATCGTCCGCGAGCTCTTCCTTCAGCGTCTACCGAATCAGGTACGGATGATTTTATGTGCCTCCCCTGCGGCAACCTCCATTGAAGACTTAGCAACAACGGCAGACCGGATCATGGATACTTCCCGTCCTTTCGTATCTGCCATCGACCGTTGTCAGGCGCCCGTCTCGAGTCCGTTAAGTTAGAGCAGCGCTTTGACGAACTCAGCTCCTCAAACGCACAGCTTGCCTCGCAAGTGCATCAACTAACTACTGAGCTAGCTACTTTGCGTTTCTCTGTGGGTAGAGACCGGTCGGGGGGCGGTATACCACTGAAATGATTTTATTTCAATTTTCTAATGTTAGAACTTCATATTCATCGGTAACGTCACTAAGATTAGGCACAATGTGACACCTTTTGCACGCGAGAGTATAGACAGCTGCACCGCCGCCACGTTTGTTAGGTCTGTTAAGGAAAAACATTTCGTAACCAGGCAGCTCTAGCATCTTGCTATCAATTTGATACTACGTTTCAGTGAGCATTAAAACAGTAAATTCGAAAAAGAATTGTTTTAGAAGCAGAACGATTTCATCTTGCTTGTTGCCTACCGAGCGGGCGTTAAGGTGCAAAGCGGTTTTACAGTTTGGGTCTTTTAGCTTCACCTGTTGTGGTAGGGCTAGTTCGTGATAGGTAATTTTTGTTTAGTTGTTTTGTGATCACAGAGCAGAAAGACGCCAGATTTCAATTGCCAGGTGAGCTATGATTAACACCTGTTGCTGGCTCTGCAGGACTGCTTGCCGGCGAGAAAAGCTTGATAAGGTCTCTCTCGCTGGTTATCGGCACAACCGCCGAGCCATCGGATTGCCTCATGAAAATCTTTCCATTCTGTGACCACACAGACTTCCATTGATGCTTATACTTATTTTTAACAGTGAAAGCAAGCAGTTTCTTTTGTGCCGGGCAGAGGTGCTCATTTACCTATACATTTACGTATGCACTCCAATCCAATTTTATTCTCTAAATTTCCTTCACATGACCAGGGTCCCCTGTGAGTAACTGACCTAGATAAACGTACTCCTTCACAGATTCTAGAGGCTGAGTGGTGATCCTGAATTCTTGTTCCCTTGCGAGACTGTTGAACATTATCTTTGTCTTCTGCATATTATTCTTCAACCCCACTCTTACACTTTCTCGGTTAAGGTTCTCAATCATAATCTGTACTTCGTCCCTATTGTTTCTGAACGGGAAAATGTCATCTGCAAACCGAAGGTTGCTAAGATATTCCCCGTTGATCCTCACTTCTAAGCATTCCAAGTCTAAGAGCTTCAATAATTCTACTAGGCATGCAGTGAATAGCATTGGAGAGATTGTGTCTCCTTGCCTGACCCCTTTCTTGATAGGTAAATTTCTACTTTTATTGTGTAGAACCAAGGTAGCTGTGGAATCTTTGTACATATTTCCCAAGATATTCCCGTATGCCTACTTTACTCCTTGATTACTCAATGCCTCTATGACTGCTGTATCTCTACTGAATCAAATGCCTTTTCATAATCTATGAAAGCCATATAGAGAGGTTGATTGTACTCCGCAGATTTCTCGGTTACCTGATTGATGACATGGATATGATCCATCGTAGAATATCCCTTTCTGAAGCCAGCCTGTTCTCTTGGTTGGCTGAAGTCAAGTGTTGCCCTGATTCTATTGGAAATTGCCTTGGTGAATATTTTATACAATACTGAAAGCAAGCTGATGGGTCTATAATTCTTCAATTCTTTAACGTCTCCCTTTTTATGGATTAGTATAATGTTGGCGTTCTTCCACCTCTCTGGTACACTTGAAGTCGTGAGACATTGCGTATAATGGGCCGCAAGCTTTTCAAGCATATCTCCTGCATATTTTATTAAATCGACTGTTATTCCATCTTCTCTAGCAGCTTTTTCCCCTGGTCAGGTCTTTCAAGACCCTTCTAACTTTATCGCTAGTTATAGAAGAAGCCTCTGTACCTGATCCATCACTACTTCGAATAAAAGTAGCTTGGCTGCTCTGGCTACGGTACAAGTCAGTATTTTATCATGTCAGTAGCTTGGCAAGTCAGTATGTTTGGCTACGGTACAAGTCAGTATAGAATTCTATCGCTGCTTTTACTATGTCATCGAGGAGGAGGAGGAGGAGGAGGAAAAAGAAGAAAGGAAAGGCAGGGAGGTTAACCAGACGCACGTCCGGTTTGCTACCCTACACGGGGGAAGGGGATTAAAGGGATGAAAAGAAAGAAACGAGAGAGAGGGAAGAAAGTACTCTTAATATGAACACGTGTGGTTGTCCCGCACTTCACAATCGGTTACTGAGGCCAGTAGACTTCATGAACTGTAACAATGCCCTCGTTGCTTTGTAAGCCTGCGACGCGTGGGGCCATGGTCCAAGAATTTTTGTCTCTGAAAACGGTGTGCTGTGTAATCGGTTTAATATTCTCCCAAGAATATCGCGTTTGATGTCATAAAGATGAGAAAAACACAACACGTGTTCGATCATCACCTGACAGTTGCACGAGTCACAGATAGGTGTGTCGGACATGCCCATGAGGAATGAGTAGGCTTTCGTAGAAGCCACCCCTAACCAGAGGCGGCGAAGTAAAGTTGCATCACGGCGGGGGAAGTTCGATGTAATCTACAGCCTCAGTGTTGGATCCAGCCGGTGAAGACGGCATTTCGTAAAAATCGGGCTGCTCCATGATGTTTCTGTCTCGGTTTGAGCGAGTAAACGAAGACCCCTCGCTGCGTCTGTCCTTGATAAGGGTATAGGAACAGTTAGGGTTTCCTTATGGGCTGACCGGGCGGCATCATCAGCAAGGTCATTACCGACGATGCCACAGTGCCCCGGCAGCCATTGAAAGATGATGTCATGTCCGTTCATGAGGGCTCGATGGAGAACCTCTCTGGTCTCAAACACCAGTTGTTCATGTGCCTTGCGTCGTAATGCTGACTGAAGACTCTGAAGGGCTGCCTTGGAGTCACAAAAAATGACCCACTTTCGAGGTGGTGTTTCTGCGATGTAATTAACAGCAGCACGTAGGGCGGCAAGTTCTGTTGCCGTAGAAGTCGTTATGTGGGACACTTTGAACTTGCTTGTGACTTGTAAGGTCGGGATGATAAAAGCGCCTGTGGAGCTGGTGGCTGAGACAGATCCATCGGTGTAAACCTGCGTTCTTAGTTCATATGCATCATTAAGCAATGACAATGTCAACTGTCGTAGAGCTACCATGGAATGACGGAGCTTTTTAGTAATTCCCGGAATCGTGAAGTGTACTTGTGGCATCGAAATTGCTGATGATATTACCCTGCTTATCTTTCAGTGCGTACATCTTGCCTTGTCCTATGCCAAGTTTTCTTCTTACTGTATTCATGCTGCGTCCATATTTTACGGCTTCCTCAATCTTCCCACGTTATAATTTTGAATATCCCTCACTTTCTTCTTGTTGATCAGTTTGACAAGTCCGTGAATTCTATCTGATCTCCTGAGTTTCATGTTTTGTCGTTTCTTTATTAGGTCCTTTGTGTCTTGGGAGAGCTTACCTGCTGGTTGACTTGGTGCTTTACCTCCCACTTCAATTGCTGCTTCTGCGATCAGCCTAGTTACGGTTTCATTCATTACCTCTATGTTGTCTTCATCTTCCTGTTCTAAAGCTGCATATTTGTTTGCGAGCACCAGCCTGAATTGGTCTGCTTTTACCCTTACTGCGCCTAGGTTGGCCTGTTTCTTCTTGACTAATTTTACTCTTTCTCTCTACAAATTGAGAGAAATTCTAGACATCACTAACCTATGGTCACTGTACTTTACTCTACCTAACACTTCTACATCCTAACACTTCTACATCGGCAGAGAGTATGAAATCTATTTCATTCCTTGTTTCTCCATTAGGGCTTTTCCAGGTCCACTTCCTGTTGCTGCGCTTCCTGAAGAAGGTATTCATTATTCGGAGCCTATTCCTTTCCGTGAATTCTACTAACATCTCTCCTATTGCATTCCTAGAATCGATGCCGTAGTTGCCAATTGCTTGTTCACCAACCTGCTTTTTCTCCACTTTTGCATTGAAGTTGCCCTTGACTACAGTATACTGAGTTTGCACCTTTCTCATTGCTAATTCAACATCTTCATAAAACTGTTCTATTTCTTCATCATCGTGACTGGAGGTTGGGGCGTAGGCTTGTACTACCTTCATTCTGTACCTCCTTTTCAGCTTTATTACGAAGACTGCTACCCTCTCTTTAATGCTGTAGAATCCATCAATGTTACCCGCTATGTTCTTATGGACTAAAAGTCTAACCCCAAATTCTCTCTTATGGAAGACCTCTGTAGCAGATGACGTGGCCGTTAGTCAGCATCGTATAAGCCTCACCAGTTCTTCTCACCTCACGCAGGCCAATAATATCCCAGGCAATGCCTGATAATTCCTGAAATAGTCCTACTAAGCTAGCCTCACTCGAAAGGGTGCGCGTGTTGAACGTTGCCAGGTTCAGTTTACATTGGCGGCCTGTCCGGACCCAAATATTCTTAGCACCCTCTGCTACGTCGCAGGTCTGACCGCCGCCTTGATCAGGTGCTCCGCAGCCGATGGGAACTGAGGGCCATGGGTTAATTGTAGGAGTCATGATGGAGGTAGTGGCCGAATACTTCACCAGGGAGGCCAAATCCTGTTCTGGTAAGGGAGTGACTTTGATGAAGCTTAGTGGGCCTTCCTGGTTTGGTTGCATCTCGACTAGTATAGTAAGTATAAGATCGCAAACTTAATTTGCCATGTCTGTACACGTTCGTGCGCGTGCGTCGCTGGTGACCTTGCTGAGTATCATTTATCAAAGTGATGTTTCTGTAATGTCGCGTAATGGCCTCTGGTGGCACCTATTCGCATTTGATGGGTTTAAGAGAAGCGTACTTGCTGACTTTGGCGGATGTTATGAATATGTCATGAACCCGGTCTGTGTCACTATCCTGTTGCCTTATTGGTGCGAAAACATATAAAAATGTCACCGGAGATTATGACACCCCCAATGCGAAGTTTGAGCACAGCTCTATACATGTTTTCATTTCGCGATAAATTGGCTGGCGCGGACAATCTATCTCGTGCGGCGCGTTGCAAACGGAGCGAAGTGTGGCGCGACAGCCCCGCTAATCGGGAGATCGCGACAGGCAGCGCGTGGGTGACGCGTGGGTGCGATTCACAACTGTAGCCGCAGACAGACCTGCGCTCACGCAGCGCTTTTTACAGCGTAAGCAGCAGTGTTATGGGCTCATTCCAATAGACGTTTCGGTTCGGGATGGTGTCCGCCGCTGCCGATACCGGTGACCGTAAGCGCTATCGCCAGAAATGCGAAAAAAGTACGCGGTCCCCACTGCGATCGAACACAGGCCCGCTGCGCGGGAGTCGGATACTTTACCACTCAGCCACGCAAGCGCTTGCTCTGAGGTAGCGGAAAAATGCCCTATAAACGCGCCCTAGGCAGGCGCGCAGGCGCAGACGACGAGATTCAGTTCAAATGAGGCCCGCAATCAACGCGATCCCGAGCCTCCCCCAGTATGGTGGCGCCGTCTAGTTTAGGCTACTGCAAACGCAGGCTGCTGGACATGTAAGTTGCATATAGCAGTTGCATGCTGCATGTACTAGTACGTGTATGTAACTGGACCTGGTTAACTCAAGCAGGCTAGGTGACTATTTGTCACCAGCCAGTTTTGAAGATTCCAATAAACAATCATCATCATCATGATCATCATCAACAACTTGCCGTGCCACGGTCAAGGGATGTGAGATGTGCGCCACGTATTCGGATACCTCTTCGGTACACGTTATGGCGTCTTCTCGCAAGGTACGAACCGCTGCTGAAGAAGCCAATCGTAGAGCTACGTGCGCGGCTACAACCAGGCATCATCGGGCTCAGCAGACTGCTGTGCCTAGAGCATTACAAGCCGCAGCTCGCCATCGACGCCGGGCGGACAGTTCAGATCGTTCTTGTCAAAACGACGCGAAAATACTTTGCCGCGAAGACCCTGTTGTGCATGGTGCCGAAATTGGAGCTACTCTTGAGCCGCTACACCAGCTTACGCTGTGACTGTGCTGCGTGTGCAGCGGAAGCCTGTGACTTTTTTTTTTCTTTTTGGTTGAAGCTGTATATGAGGTTCTGGCGGAGCGCGTCCGCAGACAAAACGACGCGTAGAACAACAATTTTCGGTGGCGGATATATATCGGTTTATGTTTAAAGTGGCTTAGCATAGGTGTCCAAGCGGACGTTAGCTTAAAGAATATGAGGCAATATTAAAGTGATTCACAAAAATATAATAAAAAATAAGATTGCCCAAATTGGTTAGTAGATATGGAGACTATACTTAAAAATTACCTTGAGCAAGGACTGAGGCTTTCAAGGTAGCATTTTTAACGCCTCAGATAAACACACTAAGGGAAGCCGATATAGATGAACGCGTGTCAAAGCTGTATATGGCAAGGTTCTGACCAAAAGTGCGTGCGTCGACAGGGTGTGTAGAAAAGATGGTTGAACGCGAAGCTTTCGCCCGCAACGACCACGCAACGAACCCACGAAATGCTGAGCGACCCGATGCGATGCATCGATGCAACACTGTATTACTGCACTGTGTGCACCGTATTACATTTTATTAACAAGCACTACAAGAACACTGATATTAAGATTGTATAACCGAGAGCCATCTATTTCTGTACTACTAACCACTTTGCTGCACTGTATGTTTTTGTCTTGTGTATTTGATGTAACCACTCCCCTCTTTAATGCCCCTGGCCCTGAGGGTACACGAAATAAATAAATAAATATGTGATTTGATTGCTTGTTTAGGATTGTATTTTTTGAGCGTTGAAGCCGAATGAAGACACATTTCGTTAAGTTGCATAGCCTTTATTTTAGATCATGTAGCCGTTGATTACACGCACACACTCACACTTTCACGGGCTGCATGCTGTTGCCGATACACGGGATCGGCCTTACGGGCACGATTGCGCTCGCGCTTACTTTCGGGTACGGCAGCCTCTTCTTCTGCCATGCGCTGCACGAGCGGCCTACCCATGGTGACGGCCGGGAATGCATTGCGTGGCGCGCGGAATGCAATGCAGATGTATACAGTTCGTCTGGATAGCTTATCGTTGCAGTTCCCATTGTTCTTATCGGAACAACTGCGAATGTAAACAGTAGTGTTCTACGATTGTGTGCGTAGATGCGCAGATAGTTCCATTGTGTAAATTGGCTTTCCTGCAGTGCGTTTTTGGCGCTCACGGACGAATGAGTGAGACATAGAAAGCTTCGCATTAAAAAAGTTGTCGCAGTTTCACCTGAAAGGCGAAGCATCAATTGCGATAGCAAATTTGTAGAGAGCTATACGGAGTAATGATAGTAGCTTTATCAGCTGCATAAACTTGGACATGCAGCAGCACCGGCCACACGCAGAACTTGTCGACGCCGTCGGCGTTTGGCCCGCGTTCCCACAAAATGCGTGCGGCGTTGGTGACTGTTGCCGGAGCCTCTGATATAAATAGGCACTTGGTGCCGCACCTAAACGCCGCCTCCCTTCCCTCCCCTCCCCCCCCTCCCCCACGGACTCTCGCGCGTCGGAAGAAGGCGCGTTTGCTCTACATATATGGTGATTGTAAAGGAGGAAAGAGACGCCTACTTCTGCAGCCCTTAAGGGAGCACGGCGCAAAACGCGCGTTTGTTCTCCGCCGTGCGTTCACTCCCCGTGAAAGCGTGCGTCCCTCGCGCCCTTTCACTCGCACATACAGCGTTCGGCGGCGCGCGGCGACGATTTCATCTCCATTGACGTCATACGGAACCTCACGGCGACGGTGACGACGACAGCGACGCCGACGGCAGAAATCTGCTTTGGAGTGTCCATATAATTGCTATCGCAATAAAAGTCGCGTTGATAAAATTTCATCCGCAGTAGCCTGCTGCGCGCCGGCGGGGCTCAGCAGCTCCGGAGTGGTTGGCGGAATAATAAAACTTCATTGTGTAACCACCAATATCACTGTCTCGTTTTCTTGTGACGTCGACATCGCTCTAGCGACGTTATAAGCAGCTGTACTTTGGTCTTGCTATGGCTAGGACGCGTGTAGTCCGTACTGAAGAAGAAGAACGTGCATGGAAAGAGCGCCGGCGTAATCAACAGTGTGAATGGGCGCGAAGGTGACGGGAAGCCGCTATAGCCGAACACGTGTCGGCCGAAGGACCCGTAACGTCGAATAGCCGCTCCGGGACCGATGGCGAACAACAGCGTGCCCGTGAGGATCGCCTTTGCCAACAGAAGCGGGAGTGGGCGCGAATGAATCGGTAACCAACGGGAGTACATCACAGTGACCACAAATCAATGGTTACCATGCATAATGACAGAGAAAAGAGAAAATAGAAGACGATAACAACAACGAAGTTAGGTGTATGTGTCTTAACTTAATCAATATAGCAATTAACATATATAACTCAATATAGTTATCAACAAGTACAGCTTCGCTGGTCTTCCATCTTCACGTAGTGGAAGAGCTCTGAATTTTTTTTTTTTTTCACAGCGCAGCTGTTTATGGCTAGGGTCCCGCGAAAATTTCATGTGCGTGTGCAAAAAAAAAATGTTGCAGTGGCTTAGCTCGGCTATGCCAGGATATACGTAGCGTTAGCAAAGGTTCAGCTGATTATTCTTAGCTTTCCTGATTGTCTCCTACGCTCAACCGCTAATTGCCAGGCAACTACTTCGGGATCCGATGAGTCAAGCTTCTCCGTTCTTCTGCGCTGTTGAGCAGCATTTGCGCTCTCCTTCTCCGTGGCTATACCACACTGGCAAACGCCAGTCAGAAGCGCAGCGGCTCCAGCGCAGTGTCAGACGGCAACTGCACAGCGAGCGCGCGCCGGCGCCAGTGCGTCTACCACGGCTACGACGTCACTCCTCTGGAATGCGCAGATCGGCGGCGGTGAGCCGCGCGCGGCGGCGGCGGAGTGCGCGAGAGGTGCCGGCTCTAAGGGACCTTAGCCGGCTCCGGTGGCTCCTGTGCGCAAGCCGTGTGACATCACTGATTCTTGCGCATGCGCAGCACGGCTCTTGATGTGCCGCGCGAAACGGGCTTGGCTAGGCCAGTGTAGCTAACGCTACAAAACTCCGGTCGTGTTGGCCGATCCCGGAGATAGTGCAGAAAGGGTCTAAGAGCAATGAACTGCCGTAGTTCTTTCCCCGCCGTGCGTCTCCGGCTGCAAGTTCCTTCCGAGTCCGTGCCGACGTCTGGCGGCTTAGGCCTGCCTCTCAACCGACTCATTGCGCGGCAGAACACCAAAGTTTCTATACCTCGTATTTCTTACAAACTTGCGATTTTGTGCCTGCTTAGAATCGCTCGCGTATGCTCAACACATCTGTAGTTTTCTGTTAGATGCCTCCAAAGGGATGAATTCATGTCCGCCTATAATGCTATAACGTGCAGGTGTGTCGATAGTGGGACCAAATCTCTGCCTTCGAGCAAAGCAGCCCAATGCTCTAACAATTAGGCCATGGTCACACGTATGCTCCTGTCGTGCCGAAGTAGCTTTTTGAAACGTCTGGCGCGGGCGTCACGTGTCACTCCCTCGCATTCTTCCCTCGTTGTTGCTGGCGACTTGAGACGCTGTGCGACTGCACTACCTTCTGGATAGGCTCATACTTTTGGTTAGATCCCTCCAAAGTGAGTAAAGCTCGTCTATAATGTTATCGCTTTAATGGTAGTAATAATGCAATATAGATGTGAACATGAACATCGAGAGTGTGTGTTAACCTGTATGGAGCGAGCTTAGCTGAGAGTTTTACCATTATTTGTCAAATGCACGTTCCACCTCGTGCTGACCTAATACCCTGACTTATTTCAATAAAGACTTGTCAAGAATTAAACAAGCCTTATAACTACCCTTATTTAGCATCGATCGGTCATTCTTCTGTAAAAATAGCACTTAATTTTTTTAGAGAGAGTTACGAAAAAGTTTATGTCAAGATATCTGCTGTAAGAAATTAATAGTTTTGTGAACTATGCGCTCAAGCAGTTTTCAGTGTTTAGACCTTCGCGGGAAGAGTACTATATAGATACTTATAAATTAATATATTTTTGTTCCAATACGGCAATACTTAGTTCAGTAGCCACTTTTGCAGCCTGTGAACGAAAACACAATTTTAAACGGCTTAAAGGGACATTAAATCTGTTTAAACTGATAAAGTATTGTTTAAAAACTTTGTTGTAGCTGATTTCGCAATATGTTGATTATTAGGAGAAGATATGAAGGTCAAAGTTTCATTTTTCTTCAAGTCTCGTGCCATTACCGCAGCTCTGGCACGTCAGTGTCACGTCACGGATTTCAAAGCGCCTTTTTCCTATTTGTGTCGCGTTGGCTGAGTGGTAAAAGTTCTCGAAACTTGTCACGTTGAAATGATATACGTGAAATGATTGTCACGTTTAGAAAACAATATAGTCTGCGTTTACCAATAGATAATTAACTAGGCCCCTAGCAGACCCCGTTGAAATCGATGACGTCACGGCGAGCTGGCGCGGAAATTCAAGAGGGCGTCGCCACCGTCTCTCCTTTTTTGTGCCTTACCTGTACGCCAAGCCTCTTCTCGCGGCGTTGTTAGTATAGCAGAAGAGCAATTTACTAATGCAGCTGAAATAATTTTTCTTTTTTACTGGTTGTTTAATGTATGACAAAGAGACGTTTAAAGAATCCTTCCATGAACTTCTTGAGGAAAACATGTAGCTATACAGCAAACCTTGATTCCTCAAACTTTAGTTCTTTGCTGAATATCAAATATTCTCACTCGCGCACTGACCAGCCGGGGTTTTTTTTTTTCCGTATTGTTCAGGTAGTCATTTGATTATTTCAGAGATCGTTTTTTTTTGTTTGCTTCTATTCTTTGAGAACTGTAACTTTAACAAAACGTACAGATTATGTGGTATATAATTATGCTCCTGCGCGTGCTTTCTTCCTCATATTCAGGCGCATATGGATACTCACTTCCTGCTCCACAGTGGATGTTCCTGTACATGGAAGAGAACTGCACTGTTGTGAGGCTGCTACAGCCTTCAAGCACTCCTAACGGTGAGTGAAACTGCAGTATAGGCGTAAACATAAAACACTTCTTTATTATATTAGCAGTAGAGATATTTTGTTGCGGGTATCGAACTTCGTGGTTCGTACTGTCACGAGCACATCGTCTAACTTTTTTTTTCCCGATGGCTGTTTTTCATCGCATTATTAATGTTATCAAGCCGCTGCTCGGTGCAACACGCGCCTACTATATCCGAAATGCCACGGAGTTTGTCTTCAGTTCTGTAGCAAAAGAGACGTGACTAATATTGCGCGCGCGTTGTGAATAGCGCTAAATTAAAATATGGAGTTCTATGTGCCACGAAATACGACATTATTATGAGGCATGCCGTGTCGAAGGACTCCGCAATGAATTTCACCATCTGGTGTACCTTAACCTGCAGCTAAATATAATTGCACACTCGCTTTAGCGTTTCGCCCCCATGGAAGTGTGGGCGCCGTGGCCTAGAATCAAACCCACTAACTCGCGCTTAGCAGCACAGCGTCACAGACACCAAACTTTCTCTTCCTACCACTTTCCCACCGCTGCTGTTGTCTGGCACACACCACGTCGCGGGTTGGTTCGGAGCGTGTGTGGGTATCCTGCACTGTTCAGAGCGCGCTACGACGTTTCCATTTTTCACCCCAGCGTCGCCGACACCGGCCGCTAGAGAGGTGATGAAAATGATACGCCTTCCCAAACGATAGCGGTCACTTTTCGTCGCTCTGTGCTTCGACGAGATGAACTTCACGATTGTGCACGCTTCTCATATCGATCGCAAACATGTGCAGCCATATGCAAAGCATGCGCACTTTCGACGTTTTCACAACTCGGACAGCCTTGCCTAGAAAGTGCCACGGCGAATGAATGCAGCGTCTCTCTCCAGTTTTGCTTCCACCACTCGTTAGGCTGTGTGTTCTGGCGCTGATGTCTACTCTGAAATAGAGTTACTGTGTATAGGCTCCCTTTCGGGACACAGTACCCGATTACCTGGTCCAGTACCCGATTACCTGGTCCAGTAATCGGGTAAACGTAAGCGGACTGGGCGTTGGAGCGGAGGCGTAAACGTGAGTTGCCTGTATGGTGGCGCTGATCTCAGACAGACAAAAACAGCTAATATTGCAGTAACCTTCGCTGCTACTATTCTACTTCGCTACTGGTGTAAATTTTCGGCAGTGGCGTAATCGCGTTTGGACCATTGTACTGCCTCGAATGTGTACACAGCCCTCTGGAGCTCCCGGGGCGTCGTCACATTAGCCTCTTGGCAGCTGTGATTACCCGTGACCCCCGCAAAAGCATTGCAGATATTGTAGCGCTTACCTTTCTACTAACGTGCAAGTCCAGCGGGAAGCTCGATAGAATGGTCGGGAGGAGGGGGTGAGGAGGCAGAGAATGGGTAGAACCGACGCAGTCGCGAAACGAAGGAATAACAGCAGCGTTGTGACTCTTCGCTCGCCATTCCCATATAAGATAGGGGTGGGGATAGGGAAAAGGGGACGTGAAAAGGCATAACATACCTACTACTATAGACACTACAGCGGCTGCGCGCCAACGGGATACATTTAAGTTCAAGGTACGGTTCGGTACGTTTCTGCTATTTCTGCAAAATAAACACCATACAAGTTTGTGAAGTGGACAACTTACGCAGGGCGTGCAGAACAAGAGCCGCAACAAAGCACGCCGTAGTGTCTATAGGCGGCACTACGGTTAAATTTGTTTAATTAAAAAAACTGCGCTAACAAACACGATGACGAAGAAGTTAAGGAAGGTTCACGCACAGCGCTCCTGTGGGCACATTTATTGCGATAGCAATTATATGGACACTTCAACCAGATTTCTGCCGTCGCCGTGAGGTTCCATATAAAGTCCAAGGGCGATAAAATCGTCGCCGCGCGCCGTATGCGCGAGTGAAAGCGCGCGGGGGACGCGCGCTATCACGGAGAGCGAACGCACGGCGGAAAGCAAACGCGACCGTAGCGCGAAAGGCCGTGGGGGTCTGGGAGGGAGGGAGGGAGGCGGGGCGACGCTGTGCTGCGGCACCAAATGCTTATCTTGCAACAGGCCGCAAGGGGAACTGGCCACTCAATCTCCCACTCGAGAGCAAGAAAGCGGGAAGGCAGCGCGGGAGGGAGGGGGGCGGGCGGCAGCATCTACTCTGCCAACAACTGCGTTTGTACTTTGCCCCGCTGTGGCGGTCGCCCGCACCGTCTCTTAAAAGCGATCTCCACACGGCTCTGACCTTTGTATGCGCCGTGTATTCGCCGCTCAATTTCCGTTGAAGCGATATACCGCACGAACCTTCGCCCGCTGCGGCGGCTGCGCTTGCTGCCAGCGTTTTGACAGTCGTTGTCTGCGGTCATTCAGTGTGATCTATTTATGTTTGCTTGTGCGCGCTGACACCACGCGTATTAATTCAGTTAGTAAGCGTATGTGTCCAAGTTTATGCAGCCGATAAAACTACTATCCCTACTCCGAATAGCTCTCTACTAATTTGCTATCGCAATTGATGCTTCGCTTTTCGGGCGAAGCTGCGACATTTTTTTACGTCTTTGTTAGCACTGCTTTTGCAATGTGTTAAGCCGCGCTGTTAGGCAGGAGTGGAGAGGGCAGTAATGTTTGGCGACAGTTAGATTTACTGTATATGCTCCCTACGGGAGCTACCTTTGGTAGCATATACAGTAACTCTAGCGACAGTGGCAACGCCAACTACAACCCTGGAGCTTGGAGGTGTAGCTAACAAGATCTCTTCGAGGTTATACCTCAAAAAGAAAGTGTTCTCGCGAAATGCTGAATTTTATGTATGAAAAAAGTTGGTTTTTTGCTGCCGAGTATCGAACGCCTGTGTTTGTACTGCAGGTAGACACACAAGGGCTGCTAACCGAAAGCCGCGGTGCGAACTTTGGGAAAGTGTTGACGAGGACGTAACAAGACCAGATTATCTCTTCGAAAATGACAACGGCTGCTGCGAGGCTTTTTTCAAGGCAACTTGTGGCAGCGGAAGCATTCACGAAGTGTTTAATCCCGTACTGTGCACCCCTAGCACGAGAGGTCGCAATAAAAGTTGACATTCTTTATTTCTTAATGGTCTTACAGTGGCATCTGCCGACTACGTGCATTTGGTTTCTGCCGTCTTGCACGGACTCTAAGCACACGGGGAGGATGCCGTGCGGCACATACACACCCTGAACGCGGAAACTTTCACAAAGGTCCCATTTTTATGTAAGTGGCACTCATTAATGTGAATAGCAGTAGTCACATGGAATTGCGCGTGACTTTTTTTCCCTTTTTCTTTTTTAGGTGGGAATTTAGCTTCGACGAAATTCAAATTTGCAGCGTCAGTATTCACTTCAGATACGCGCAACGTGTGACATGGCACACGTTGCGCCGAACTTGCATGTTGCTTGATTATGTATTTTTACTGCGATTGGCGTAAACTTTCGGCCTCATGATACTTTAAGCGGAGCGGCGAAAGCTGTGTCATATTAGCCTCTTATTAGCCTCGTATTGGCATAATAGTGTCACGAGCAATGGGAAAGACAAAGACGTTGTAGTGGGGCTAGGCCAGAGGGTCTCTTGTCGGACTGAAACCTGTTGGAACCTGTGCCCTCTGTGCAGTCTTGACTTGACAAGCGCTAGCCGCTTACTGTTAATTAAATACTCCCCGTAACATCTTTTTGGTGGAGGTGCAGGCTCTATTCCACCCGGCCCTGGATCTTCGGAGCGGACGCCACGTTTCTCCCGCCTCCATGGCCGAAGACAGTACGCAGTCATCGCAGCCAGCGCCCGCGGCGCCGACAACCGTGGTCCTTTCGCAGCCTCTCGACCCCGGCACGTTTTGCGGGACGGACAACAAAGACGTCGACGATTGGCTCCTATTGTACGAGCGCGACAGCAAGCATTACAGGTGGGATGAGACTTTGCCAACGTCATTTTCTACCTACGGGGCACGGCTCGGGTGTGGTTTAACACGCACGAAGAACTTACAAGTTGGGACCTATGCAAGGAGAAGATGCGGGCATTGTTTGGCCGATCGGCCGCGCGCCAAATGACAGCCCGGCACGAGCTGGCGGCCAGAGCTCAGACGTCCACGGAGTCGTACGTCGCATACATCCAAGACGTACTAGCCTTGTGCCGTGCCATTGACAAAGACATGCCAGAGACAGACAAGGTTGGCCACATGTTGAAAGGCATAGCTGACGATGCCTTCAACATCCTCATGTGTAAGCCCTGCACCACGGTTGACTCCATCATCACAGAATGCCGGCGGTTTGAACAAGAAAAAAGCATGCGGATTACTCCCCGCTTTAACCGACTCCCGAATACAGTTGCGACCTCCTCGTGCGATGATCCCGTGACGCCCCCTCCGTTCTCGCCGTATAACTTGGCCAGGATTGTTCGCCAGGAGCTCGAAGCCATGGCTCCAGCCGCTTATCAGGCACCTGCTCACGACCATTTGTCGACAATATCTCTTATTCAGGCCGTCGTACGTCAGGAGGTTGCAAATATGGGCGTCCTATTTCCACAAGCCCCAGTTACGTCCCTCAGCTCATGTGCGCTTCCGGTCCTCCCACTGAACACCACACCGCCCCAATTGTTGCTGCTGCCGCTTCCGCTCCCCGGTTCCCACCCCGCTACCGCAACCCTTCTGAGTGGAGGACGCCTGACGATCGACCAATCTGTTTTTCTTGCTCTCGCGTCGGCCACATTTCACGCCACTGCCGCAATCATCGGAATTACGGACCAAGTTTCCCCGGTGAGCGCCGCCAAGATCGTGGCCCGTACTACAGCACATCTTTTCTCGACGACCAACTCCCGGCCCGTGATTCTCACCGCATTTTTTCGCGCTCTCAATCGACCTACGCCGACACTGCCGCACAAGGACACTGGTCCAGCCGATCGCCGTCCCCTCAGAGTCGCCAGTCGCGCTCCCCTCAACGCCGTCACTCTCCTTGTCCGGCTTCCTCTGGACACCACCCGGGAAACTAGCCAGTGCAGCTCCGGGAGGTTAGGCTGCATTGACGACAAGGTCCGCAAAACCTCTATTGACCCCTACTTCAAGACGCAATTTGCTCGGTGTTCTCGTCGACGGCGTGCCCGTTACAGCTCTCATTGATACTGGCGCCCACATATCTGTTATGAGTTCTACGCTCCGACGCCTCCTACGCAAAGTGCTGACACCTGCCGTCTCTCCTACTGTGCGAGTAGCTGATGGCACCCGAACACCTGTTCTTGGTATGTGCACTGCCCGCGTTACTGTTGCCGGCCACCACACTTCAGTTCTCTTCGCTGTTCTCGACGCTTGCCCACATGATGTCATTCTTGGTATTGACTTCTGGAGCGCCCACTCTGCCCTCATCGATTGTTCTTCTGGCATTTTGCAGCTCAAACTGCCATTGTGTCCTGATGACGCCGCTTCAAGTAACACTCGTCTATGTTCCCTGGAGTTTCTACGACTACCCGCGCATCTACTACCTACGTCCTTATGTCACCGTTTCCCCCAGTCCCTGATGGTTAATATGTGGTCGCTCCACACACAGATCTGATCCTCTCGTGCAACAGCGCACTTCCTCATACCGTAGTGCTTATTGCCAACGACAGAACGTTGCTTCCAGTCCTCAACTTTTCTACTTCGACCCATGCTCTTCCTCAAGGAATTTCACTAGCCGAACTGTCACCTTGGGAAGAATGTACTGTTTATGCATTCGCTGCTGACGCTGAGACCGCGATGCAACCTGCCATACCGGCACCAACCCAGGCACTCCTGGACAAAATGATATCTCCTGACCTCTTACCTTCCCAATGTGAAGCACTCCGTGGTGTCCTATTTTTGTATCTTGACGTATTTGATGTTGCGAACAGTCCACTAGGCCATACACATGTCGTGGCCCACCACATCGACACTGGAGACGCCAGCCCCCTTCACAAGCACCCTTACCGAGTATCTCACTCTGAGCGCCAAGTCATCCAAAAGGAGGTAGAGAAAATGCTTGATAAAGACGTTATAGAGCCTTCCTCTAGCCATTGGGCATCCCCTGTAGTGCTCGTGAAAAAGAAGGACAACAGCTGGCGGTTTTGTGTCGATTATCGCCATCTCAAACGGGTAACGAAGAAGGACGTGTATCCTCTCCCACGAATTGATCATGCGCTCGACTGCCTCCATGGTGCCAAATATTTCTCGTCGCTAGATCTCCGCTCGGGATACTGGCAAATTGCCGTCGATGACCGCAACCGCGAGAAGACCGCATTCATCCCACCCGACGGTCTCTACCAATTTAAGGTTATGCCTTTTGGGCTGTGTAATGCACCTGCAACTTTTGAACGCATGATGCACACTCTTCTACGCGGTCTGAAATGGTCGACCTGTCTTTGTTATCTGGACGACGTCATCGTTTTCTCGCCCTGCTTTGACAGCCACCTCCCCCCTCGTCTGTCGGCCATTATCGACATCTTTCGCCGGGCTGGCCTCCAGCTCAATTCATCTAAGTGTACCTTCGGGCGCCGCCAGATCAAATTACTTGGACACCTAGTCGACGCTGCTGGTGTTTTTGCATTTCGCCCCCATCGAAATACGGCCGCCGTGGTCGGTAATCGAACCCCGGACCTTAGTAGCACAATTCAATATCCTCTAAGACACCACGGTGGGTGCCGCCTGCGCCACTGTGAACCAGTTCACGGGAGGCCCCGAGAAGTTCCGAAATTGTGCAGCTTCACTACATTGGCGCAGACACAACATGGCGACGCGGTGCAGGACGTGGTCCGCGTAAGTTTTACAAGTTCCGAATCGCAAATGCGGTCGGCTTCTGACGTGTAAGCAACGCTCCACATGTTGAGTAGGCATCTCTGACTCGCGTAAGGATTTCAACGGTGCCTCCTTGTGCTGCGTCGTCAGCTGCGTTGTTGCTCCGCCGGCTCCGGCATTTCTGCACCATCTCGGCACCGTCAGTATATTTCGTATATGGCGGGTGCAGAAAAATCGTGAGCCAGCCCTGCACCTTTTCAAACGAACGGCGTGTTTCAAAGGGCACCATAGGCTGCACCGTTGAAACGAACATGCGGGTGCTGCAAATATATAAAAACGGTGGGTGCGGCGCCTCGTGCACAGGTTCACGTGGTGCTGGCAAATCAAACAGACCTAAAATGTTGTTACTCTCGGCCCAATGGGCAGCGGGAGGGCCAAAGCTGGAACCAAGGAGGTCCGTGGGTTGCTGAGGCCGCAGGTTGCTCGCCTACAAGAGCTGCTCCAATTCAAAGGGGAAGAATATGAGAGGTGCATGAACTGCGCGGCCGCACCGAGGACAGAACTTCTCGCAGCTGGTACGTGGGGTGAGTAGTTCACAGCCCGCGGGAGGCCCGTCTTTCACATTGAGATAATGGGTGAATGAGAGCACACGGTCGTTTTGCGCGTGCTTTTCCAGCAATGTGTCGATATTTTAACAGCGCAGCTGTTTAAGCCGGGCGTAGTGTGTCTGCTGAATCCAAAAAATGTCGCAGTGTCGCCCGAAAGGCGAAGCATCGATTGCGATAGCAAATTCGGAGTAGGGATACTAGTTTTATCGGCTGCATAAACTTGGAGACATTTGCTTACTAACTGAATTAACAAGCGTGGTGTCAGCGCTCACAAGCAAACATGAATAGATCACACTGAATGACCGCAGCCAACGACTGTCAAAACGCTGGCAGCAAGCGCAGGTTCGCGCGGTCTATCGCTTCAACGGAAACTGAGCGGCGAATGCACAGCGCATACAAAAATGTCACAGTTTCGCCCTAAGGGCGAAGCAATGAATGCGATAGCAACACAGCAATGTCATACGAAGTAAGGTGAGCGGCTTTGGTAGCAATATGAATTGTAGTAAACATGAGCTGATTAAGTAAGCAGGTGTGCTGCGGCGTAAGTAGACCGACATGAAGAGAGACTCGATGACCACGAGAAGGCGCGTGTGAAACGGTGGTGTTGATGAGAAGCGCTTCCCGTGGGCAGCGCGTGCGAAGGGACACACCTGTAGCGCTGCACTGCCGATCCGGGCAGCATTGCGTGTGTAGCGTGCGTTGGAAAATGTGGCCCGACTATTACGAACTGAATGAACAAGCGTGGTGTGAGTGCGCACAAACACGAAGAGATCACACTGAATGACAGCAGACAACGACTGTCAAAACGCTGGCAGCAAGCATACGCCGCAGCGGGCGAAGGTACGTGCGGTCTATCGCTTCAACGGAAACTGAGCGGCGAATGCACTTAAAGGTCAGAGCCGTGTGGAGATAAGAGACGGTGCGAGCGAGCGACGAGCGCGGTTGTTGGCAGAGAAGTTCGCCCCCCCCCCCCCCCCCCCTTGCTCCCTCCGGCGCTGGCTACCTGCTTCCTTGCTTGCGCGTGGGAGATTGAGTGCGTTCGCTCTCCGTGATAGCGCGCGTCTCCGCACGCTTCCTCTCGGGCATACGGCGCGCGGCGAAGATTTTATCTATAGGGAACCTCACGGCGACGGCGACGGCGACGGCGACGACGACGGCGACGACGACGCCGACGGCAGAAATCCGGTTCAAGTGTCCATATAATTGCTATCGCAATAAAAGTCAGAGCCGTGTAGAGATAAAAGACGGTGCGGGCGACAGGCACCGCCGGGCAAACTGCAAAGGAGTTGTTGGCAGAGGAGAAGCTGCCCCCCCCCTCCCCCCCTCTTCCCGCTTTGTTGCTTTCGCGTGGGAGATTGAGTGGCAAGATGCGCCTTTGGTGCCGGAGCCCAGCGCCGCCCCGCCTCCCTCCCTCCCATACCCCCACGCGACGGTCGCGTTGGCTTTCCGCCGAGCGTTCGCTCTCCGTGATAAGGCTGTTTCACATGGTGCGATTTTGTACTGCGATTTTCGCAGCTGCGATTTTCGCAGATGCGAAATTCGCAACGGCCATTTCACATGGGGCGATGTCAACAATGCGATTATGCGACGCCCAGGGTTGCTTGCTGCCAGATTTTGTCGCACACGCCGAATAAATTTGTTTAATGTAATGAAAAAGACGTGCGCGTTATAATATAATTGACCTCTCTTTATTAGGATCAAATAATACGTGCGTTTTGTAATATAAAAACGCTTCAAAGTTTAGTTTGTTTTGGAGTGCGCAACAGCGGTTTGTGAAGTTCAATACGAGGAGAAATGGCGGACGTAAACAGCTGTTCGCAGGTCGTCGTTCAGCGTTGTGTGCTGTCTCGTGTGTGTTTTATGCCTGTGTCGTTCTACCTGCGGTTAAACAAATTACAAGAGGACCTATCAACAAGCCCCTATAGCTGTTGTCATCGCATATGCAGTATTCGGGATTAGGCGGAGTCGTCATGTCAACGCAGAGATCCTCGCGCTACCTGTGATTAACGTCAGCTTCTGAAAAACGGA
Source organism: Dermacentor silvarum (assembly GCF_013339745.2). NCBI lineage: Eukaryota > Metazoa > Arthropoda > Arachnida > Ixodida > Ixodidae > Dermacentor > Dermacentor silvarum. Next base: position 161,716,650 of record NC_051161.1, read on the forward strand.
TGTGTGTGTGTATTGCTCGTGATTGCGCATTAGTGGTTCCTGCTCCTAGCAATATTCTTGCACAAAACCCAAAAGCTCACGTCTGCCTCTGAACAAAGCCGCAAATGATCTGTGTGTAATTACTGAACGTGCAATGGAATTTGTGTTGTGAACGTTTATCTTAGCGCCAGCCTGGCTCGTCCGTCTCGGCGCCTGTGCTGTAATTATTCATACAAGTGCTCTCTGAATATTTCGAAAGGAGTAAAAGCCGACACCACATTTTTTTTTTTAGGAGCTGCAGTCACTTGTGTACGTAGTATCGTATCATGCTGGCAGACATGGGCGTCGTCTATTTTCTCGTCCTGCTTCTTGCGCTGTTAGTGTGCTGTGAATCTGTATCAAGAAGCTTAAGTTAATATGCTGCAGTACGTAGCGCAGCCGCGTAGCCACACGGCTAACATTAAAATACCTTGTTAGGAGTACGTTTGTTTGTTTAATAACAAAATAGAACGCTAAAATTTTGTATTCATGGTGGCAAGTGTAAGGTAAGAAGCTATCGAAACTATCCGCTAATGGCATGCGTGTGCTTCTACCTGCTTCAGCACGTTATCTTAAAAGTGAAGCTGAATACCCCTGATAACCAAAAACATGCAACTGGAGCAGGTGCTATGATTCCTTTCCTGGAAATGAAAGCCAGCATCCCAGTCTGTTAAGCTAGTCATGTACTTAACCTATATTAGACCAATGTTAGAGCATGCTAACTGGAGCCATTTCAAACTGGGTTATTTGACCAAAATAAGAAAGTGCAAGGAAAGTGCTGAAAACAGGGGAAGCTGATTCCCTTTCGTGCTGTTGAAAAGCTGCTAGTATCTCAATAACAGACCACTTATGTTCTGAGAGAAAATGAGGGGCACTGACAATATCTCTAATCTTTTGTATGAGCCTTCACCTTGAACGAAAATGGAATAAAAATATTTACCTTTGCAAGCCTCAGAATCCAAACATTCTCAAAATTTTAAGGAGCCACATTAAATTTTTGAGATACAGACAATAAAAAGTGTGCCTAAGTACAAGTGCACACTTGAGTGGTTGAGTGGCCAGCTGCGAATGCAAAAGCGTCCATAGCTACTACCTCGAGGTAACTGCTAGGTTGCACGTGTGTTTCTCCTATAGCCCATGTACCTGGCAAGGGGAATGGTTATGCGTAGTCCTGTGCTTTTTCTTTTTTTTTTCAATAGGTGGTGGCTAGCTGATTCCATCTGTTTATGTATTTATAATTTGTGTGCATCTTATGTGCATGTGTTTGTGTCATGTTCTGATTGTTATACGTGCAGTGATGCAAGAATCTTTTTTTATATATATTGCACTACAGTCATTTCTTAAACTTTGTGTTGAAATGTACAAAATGTGGCCACCCAGTAATGGTTAGGACAGACAGCAGGATTGGCAAAAAATATGACGCAGATCCAATGCACTTGCTTGAATCGACATGAGGCGAAGCTTTCACGCAACGGTCAGTTGAACTCTAGAAAACTAACTGCAGTGTTTACAGTTGTCCTTATTTCACCCGATGCAACACGTACTCATAGACAATGTTTGCTTATTCACCGCACAGGTCACATAATGTAATGTATACATAGCACGGTGAACTCACTCAAACGTCGGCTCACTAAGACTTCGAACTAACCGTGAGTCTGAGTTCGTTTCAGCCTGACTGAGTCGAATTTTGGTGAATACGAGTAAGAGCAAGCTCAGTTGAGTAAACTTTCAGTGAATATTGTCATGTGGTAGTCGGGGAAAGCTGATCCAAGTATAATTTTAGTGAATATGAGTCAAAGCAAGCTCGGCAAGTAGATTTTTGGTGAATATGACTCAGTGCAAGCTCACCTGAGTAGAATTTTGATGAATATAAGTCGGAGCAAGCTTGGCTAAGTAGATATTTGGTGAATATGACTCGGTGCAAGCTTGCCTGAGTAGAATCCTTGTGAATATTAGTCAGATCAAGCTCGGCCAAGTACAGTTTTGGTGAATATGAGTCGGAGCAAGCTCGGATAAGTAGAATTTTGGTGAATATGACTGAGCAAGCTCGATTGAGTAATGATGGCATATGGTTATACGAGTTTATGCAGTAATACATGTAAGTGCAGACTCATTAGCAACATTGCCTCCATCTTGATGGGCTATACCTACGCCTCGTGATGAGGCTGCACACTTTATGAGCTGTGGACATGCAAGACGCACCCACACTTGAAAAGATACTATCATTCATACGAAGGAATGCAACCGGCTGACTACACTGCACAAATTTGATCTGCTTTTGTTTAATGAGTTATCTACTGCTTATAAAAACAAGGTGTTCGCCTGCTTTTCGCATTATTGCATGTGTTTTACAGGAAGTAGAGACAGAGAAGCAAGAAAAGGCAAGGATGTTTATGGCTAAGCAGTTTCTTAGAGTACTGCGATATGTTACAACCAGCATAAACAAAAGTAATTCGATGCACTGAAGTAAGCGAAATGTGCAATTACCTTTTAATGTGAGGGTTAATACAGATGCAGTAAGGATACAAAGTCTGCAACACACTGAAGGTTTATTGGTTTTTTTATTCAGGAGAAAAATGATGCATCAGAAAAATTAGAAAAAAAAACTGTTTAAATATTGCTTCGAAAATAAATTGGCAATACTGCTTATTCCCAGTCAAAGCGTGAAATATGCTATTGTAGAACATTCATTACGATATCCAGTTTGCACGTTCGCTTTGCGTCTCGCAGCGGAAGTAACAGAACCTTGAAATGAGATAATTCATTGGGGAAAATGCGCATGAAAGCCCTAACCAACCAACTGCAACTAAATGGTCGCGCGTATAGCGTGACCAAGCATTTGGTCACGCTATACGCGCGACCACAGCATTTGTCCGTAGTTGCATATTCTTTAAATTGTTCCGTCCGTAAAAGCATACGGCGATAAAACTGTGGCGTTTTCGTATATCGCGAGTTGTCTCCAGAACCAGAAAATTGGGACGACATCCGAAGGCCATGCCTTCCCGTGAGGGACACCTCGTAGTATTTACCAACTCGCAGCGCGTGTGAATAACGGAAAATCACGCAAAAGTACGTACTATCAGCACCCGAAGCCAACCTAAAAAACAGCGTCGCCAGATTAGCAACGTAGGGTGTCAACAAACTCGTAGAAATCACAGAACCAAATCTGACGAGTTTTTATCTGCACTGTTCGCGTGTCGGTGCTGATGTTACGTACCGATTGCGCAATCCAAGGCTCCACTCAATTAGTTGCACTGTTCGAGGCTCGTTGATCTAATATTTATAGACAAAAAAGTATCTATAAACGTTGCGTTGAGCGACCGCCGCCATTTTCCAAAACAGACCGCGAAATACCTCTCGGCGCAATTTCGACGGAAAAATCGCAGCGATTGCTGCGACGTTGCGACGCTGCGACCAACCGGTTGGTCGCAGCCGAAAATCGCAGAATCGGCCCTGCGACTGCGATTTTCGTCGCATGCGACGGAAATCGCACTTCCGGTGCGATAATCGCAGTGCAAAATCGCACCATGTGAAACGGCCTATAGTGCGCGTCCCCCGCGCGCTTTCGCTCGCGCATACGGCGCGCGACGACGATTTTATCGCCCTTGGAATCTATACGGAACCTCACGGCGATGACGGCGACGGCGGCGCCGACGACGGCGACGACGACGGCGACGACGACGGCGACGACGACGGCAGAAATCCGGTTGAAGTGTCCATATAATTGCTATCGTAATAAAATGTGAGCCGATCCTGGCGTTCGTGATGAAAGGGTCCAAGCGCAATGGCACATACCCCTGTGAACTAGCGAAGCTGAGCCGGGGTAAGTCTAGCTAAGCATGGTTGCGAATACTTAAGCTTAGTCAGTCTTTGATAACCAATCGATAGCCAATCAATAGCTAATCCAGAAAATTGCAGTAAATGCTGGGGATGACTTGGTAGTACTTAGCCTAAACGTGGCCAATATACTTTGCGATATCCAATCGATAGCCAATCAATAGCTAACCGATAATTGATCAATAATCAATAAATTTCGGAAAATGTTGGCGTTGACTTGATAGGGCCTAGCCTAGCCCAAAAGCCAGGACTAGCCAGGTGTCCATGAGCTCCACTGTATCTTTAGCATTGCGCCTCCAGTGCAAGCAATGCTAATCTTTTAGAGCGTCAGGGGGGGGGGGGGGGGTCGATTTTTATTCGGGATTGCAGGCACTGTTCAGACGCACTGTTCAGACGTTCAACGCGGCACAAACGTTCCGCGTTGTAATGCGAGACACAAGTTCTGCAGAGATAAGTCCTTGGTGTTTTTTGCCCGCAAAAGACGATGAGCGTCTGAACAGTGCCTGCAATCCCGAATAAGAATCGATCCCTCCAGTCGACAGAATATGTGTGCGAAAAACATTTCGAGCACCGACTCATGTGCAATGAATTTACAGCGTAACAGAGTCTGGTATACTGTTACAATGCATAAAGGTATTTTCCTATGTATTACCGCACTAATAAAATTTTCTTGTACATGTTCTACAGCTCTCTCGGCAGTGTAGTGTCCACACGCTGGGTGCATATGCACTGATCACGTTGTCGCTGTTCAGTAAACGCCTGTATACTCTCGTAGGTGCACACGAAACAGTCACGTGATTTAGTGTTTTTAGATCGTCGGATTTGATCACATCAGTGCAATTCCAACCAGTGGCAGATCCATCCACTCATTTTAGGGGTTGGGGGGAGGGGGAGGGGGGGCGTCCTTATGAACGTCCGGCAGGGGGCTACAGCGTACAACACCGACCGTGGCCCCTTACCGGAATAATGACGTGTGTGATGAGTAGACTGGCACCGCCCCTCATTTGTGTCAGTGTATCGAGAAATCTGCGGAGTACAATCAACCTCTCTATATGACTTTCATAGCTTATAAAAAGGCATTTGATTCAGTAGAGATACCAGCAGTCATAGAGGCATTGCGTAATCAAGGAGTACAGGACGCATACGTGAATATCTTAGCAAACATCTAGAAGGATTCCACAGCTACCTTGGTTCTCCACAAGAAAAGTAGAAAGTTACTTATAAAGAAAGGGGTCAGGCAAGGAGGCACAATCTCTCCAATGCTATTCACTGCATGCTTAGAAGAAGTATTCAAGCTCTTAGACCGGGAAGGCTTAGGAGTGAGGATCAACGGCGAATATCTCAGCAACCTTCGGTTTGCAGCTGACATTGTCCTATTCAGCAACAATGGAGACGAATTACAGCAAATTAGTGAGGACCTTAATCGAGAAAGTGTAAGAATTGGATTGAATATGAATATGCATAAGACAAAGATCATGTTCAATAGCCTGGCAAGGGAACAAGAATTCAGGTTCGCCAGTCAGCCTCTAGAGTCTGTAAAGGAGTACGTTTATCTAGGTCAATTACTCACAGGGGACCCTGATCACGAGAAAGAAATTTACAGAAGAATAAAATTGGTTTGGAGTGCATTTGGCAGGCATTGCCAAATCCTGACTGGGAGCTTACCACTGTCGTTGAAAACAAAAGTGTACAATCATTACATTCTACCGGTGCTAACACATGGGGCAGAAACTTGGAAGTTAACAAAGAAGCTCGAGAACAAGTTAAGGACCGCACAAAGAGCGATGGAACGAAAAATCTTAGGACTAACGTTAAGAAACCGGAAGAGAGCGGTGTGGATCAGAGAACAAACGGGGATAGCCGATATTCTAGTTGACATTAAGCGGAAGAAGAGGAGCTGGGCAGGCCATGTAATGCTTAGGGTGGATAACCGGGTGGACCATTAGGGTTAGAGAATAGATACCAAGAACAGGGAAGCGCAGTCGAGGATGGCATAAAACCAGATGATGAAGTTAGGAAATTTGCAGGCGCAAGTTGGAATACGCTAGCGCAAGACATAGGTAAATGGAGATCGCAGGGAGAGGGCTTCGTCCTGCAGTGGACATAAAATATAGGCTGATGATGATGATGATGATGATGATGATGATGATGATGATGATGATGATGATGAACGTGCCACTTGCATGGGTGGCGAAACGTCTATACCGTTTTTGTTGTTCATTTCTTATGTTAAGTCGGAGTAAATCCTTTTTCAATCGTATGGCAAGGTCAGGCCGGTCAGACGGATTTCACCCATCTATGATCACAGCCATGCTTTTAAGCGATGGAGTGTGAAGAAAGACGTCTCGGCGCTTGCAACGCTGGTAGGGAGAGCGGCCAGTATTTGCAAAATTGTCTTGATCGAAGGAAAGATGTCCCCGTCGCACATGTAGAGCTGTTCAACCGCAGTCGAAGGGATGTCCTTCTTCGCTATTGCGCTTCCACTTTTCTCGACATAGCCGCAGTTCGGCTTCAGTAACGCTTGCAGTTATCGGGGCATGCCTTCCAATGAGTGAGTGGTGGTTGTTGCCTATCTTATTTTATTTATGTATTTATTTATTTATCTATTTATTGATACTGCAATCCCGGTATCGGGATTATAGCAGGGTGGGAAAGAATAATTAAGCAGTTTCACAAAAGCTGGCAAAATACAAGCAAAAGTAATAAGGGAGCAGGTTGAAGCTCTGCAGCCAGCATCAGGAATACAACATTTGAACAAGATATCAAACAGTAAAAATAAAATACACAATAGCGCAGTAAAGTGATGAAATGCAGTAACACACACTAAGTAATATGGTCTGCGAATAACGTCAGTGAAGGTTGCAACACTTCATTGTTAGTGAGGTTATTCCAATCGGTAATCGTTCCGTGGAAGAAATGAGTATTTAAAACAGTTATTACTGGTGCGAAAAGGAGTTAAAGATAGCTGATGTCGTTGTCGGGTCGCATACCCAGACGAAAAATGAATTAAATGGGTGAGTTCAGTTCTGTAATGTCCTTTAATTAATTGGTACATAAATTTAAGTCTTGCAGAACGATTTCGCTCATTTATATCGGCAGACCAGCTTTGATTAAGAAATGTGTTACCGATGTACGTCGGTGATTATTATATATGTATCGAGCAGCCCTCTTTTGAACCCTCTCTACTTTGTTTATGTTAGTCTTAGTGAATGGGTCCCAAATGACCGCAGCATAATCTAAGGTAGGCAAAACAATACATTTATAAGCAAGGAGGCGGACAGATGGAGTAGATAACCGCAATGCCCGTCTTAAGAAAAACAATTTACGAAAAGCGTTACACGTAATAAAATCAATGTGTTTGTTCCAGCTGAGATTGTTCGTGACCCAGAGCCCTAGATATTTATATTCTGTTACTTCTGCGAGTATCACATTATTAATACTTTAATCAAACGGTAAGGCATTCTTTTTGTGAGTTATTCTCATCAATACAGTTTTTTCAAAATTAATGGACATTTGCCATGATTCACACCATGCAGAAACTTTTTGCAATGCGCTATTCAGTAGTACTTGATCTGAGACACTTCTTACTTCTGTATAAATGACACAATCATCGGCGTAAAGCCTAATTTTTACAGACATGTTAGACACAATATCATTAATATATATTAAGAACAATAGAGTCCCAAGAACAGAGCCCTGAGGGACACCAGAGTGAACTTTAAGCTTGTCAGAACAATGATTGTTAAAAACAACGAATTGTTCTTTGTTTAAAAGGTACGCTGAAATCAACTTTACTAATTGTTTGTTATGAAGTATTGTGTCTAACTTATAAATTAACTTTTCGTGAGTGACCTTGTCAAAAGGTTTCCGAGAAATCAATAAATACGGCGTCAATCTGCGTTCCGTTGTTAATTGAAGAGGAAAAATCATGTATAGCTTCTACTAGCTGTGTACAAGTTGAGTAACCCCTCCTGAATCCATGCTGATATTTAGTAAAAAAAGTTGTTAACTTCGAGGAAGTTTGATATGTGATTGTGAATTATGTGCTCAAGTAGTTTACAAGCAGTCGATGTTAGCGAAATTGGGCAGTAGTTCTTGATCAATCGCTTGTCTCCACTTTTGTGAAGCGGTTTCACTCTGACAGACTGCAGTTCCCCAGTCTCTCGGAATTTGACTTTCACACAAGGACCTTGTAAATAAAACAAAGAAATATTTAGATGTCCATTGTGCATATTTTTTCAAAAAGGCGTTAGGTATGTTGTCCGGTCCAGGTGATTTCTTTACCTCGATGTTAAGCAACATATTTAAGATACCATGCTCACTAATGACAAGATCCTCCAAAGGCAGCAGTGAGGCTTCAAATTTTGGAAATATGTTATTCTCATTAGTAAATACGGACTTGAAATGTTGATTGAAGACATTAGACATTTCTTGTGCATCACTGACCAGAACACCTTTGATTTCAAACTGATCATGGGTCTTTGAGGTTGGGGAAACCAAACGCCAGAATTTCTCAAGAGACTCTGATATAAATAAAGCTGGGCAAAGATTTTTCGAAATAACGCTGTTTGTCAATGACCGTTTGCTTTTTCTGCTGAGAACTAAGACAGGTTATATTTTGTTCCAATTCCGGAGAAAGAATATTTGCTTTTCTGTTTCATGCATTTCAGTTTTCTTTTTAGCTGCAGTGTCGCCCGAGAAATCCATGAGTTTTTTTTTGTCTTTTTAACAATAACCGGCACGTGACATTCAATACATTCACGTACCATGGCCTTAAACTGGTCCCAAAGTTCTTGAACACTTGCAGTGTTATTAGAAAATGCATAAAATTAAAGGAAAGAACATCAATAATGGAAACATCGTCAGCACGGGAGAAGTTTCTAAACTGCATTTGAGGGCAATTTTTATCAACAGTTAGGCCGTAAAGAGTCAGGAGAACGGCCTGGTGATCGGAGATACCAGGTATCACTACACACTTAGTGTGCATCGAAAATTGTTTCAGAAACAAAGAAGAGGTCTAAAATAGATTTTGAATTCCCTTGTATCCGGGTGGGGTGCTCTACAGTTTGCGTCAAGTCAAATGAGAAAGCTATATCAAGCATTGCCTCACTTGATTCATCACTATGCGTTTTAGTGCAAACGTTGACCAGTCAATGTCCGTCAAATTGAAGTCGCCTGTATAAATAATGCGATCATTTAGCTTAATAAAGGTTGTCATATAATTTTTAAGGTTATCCAAGACTGTGACAGGCGATCCAGGCGGCCTATACAGTGCTCCCACAATATACGGGACATTGTTATGGTATGCCTTACAGAAAATGCATTCAATATTAGGCACTTCAGGCATGCTCAATATATTTAAATATTTTTAAAGAGTATGGCCACTCCTCCACCTTTACCACCACGGTCTTTCCGAAGTACAGTGTATGAAGCCGGCACAAATTCACTATCGTAAACGGTATCATTTAACCATGTCTCTGTTAAGACCGCGATGTCAGGATCTTCGCAAAGTAAAATTCCTTCCAACTCACTAATTTTGTTTAATATGCTTCTACAATTTACATTTAGTATTTTTAGTGATTTAGGAATGTGCTTGTGCTGTCATTTATTTTTATTGCTCAGCTTGTAACGGGCACCTTTGACTTCATCCCAGCCGTACATTACATTGTCAACGGACAATTTATTGTGCACTAGTTTCACCTTGGCTCCATTAGCCTTTTCTTGCGCGGCACTCTTCCACAGGTGCTTTCGTATTTCTCGCGTTCTGGTGGAAAAGTCTTCAGAGATTGATATTTCGGAACCCTTTAGCTTGTGCGCAGATTTCAGTGCTGACGCCTTTGACGCTCATCTGCGGTTCCTACGCACTATGGGGGGTTCGCCACTACTTTTGCCCCGCCTTCTGTTGTGATGGTATACACCTGAGACGGCATAAAGACGAAGAGCGCGCGCAGACTCCGAAAGTCTTTCCGTTAAACTTTGATTTGAGGTCTGCCAACACATTAACCAGTAGTGGCATGTATACCGACCTCCCGTAGAAGCGCTCAGGTTCGAGCGCTGGAGTGTTGGCCCTGAGGGTCTGTCTCTTTGTGATGCGAGGGAGCCGCAGCTCTTTTTCAAGCTCATCCGCTAGCGCGATGGCTTGCTCGTAGAGAGGCGTGAACACGTCTTCGCAGTCGGTCCTCGGAGCAGTTAGAGCGGCTACGGTGTCTGGCAAGGTGCTGTGTGCACATTGACACACTCCGTCTGGTAGAGGCGCCTCAATGGGAGCCTGTGCGCCAGTAGATCTTAGAAGCAAACTATCGCCATTATAAACTCACTATGGCCAACAGCGATGACGCGGAGCATCCTCTCTTTTGCAGCGCTTTGCAGTTCTCTCCATTTGGCGACGGCGTCGAGAGCTTTAGCCGTGGAGCTGCAGGTGAGTCACGAAACTGGATGTCGTGTCGATCGACCCACCTCGTCTCGCAGAGGCGTTCAAGTTGGTGGCCAACTGTGTCTTTCTGTACAATACTTCGTTTTGGGGCCGCGGTGAAGAAGGAAATTATCTCCTTCTCTACTGCATTCCTGACGGCTGGAACGCGCGATGACTTGGATAAAGACAAGTTGACTGCGTGGTCTAAACACGGGGAGGGAGCTCCGTTGTGGGCATGCAACGGTTAATTTCTTCCTCTTTCTTCTTCTTGTTGGGGTCTTTACGTGCCAAAACCAGTTTTGATTATGAGGCATGCCGTAGTTTTGACCACCTGGGGTTTTTTTAACGTGCACTACAACGCAAGCACACGCGCGTTTTTGCATTTCACGTCCGTCGAAATGCGGCGACCGATCCTGCATCGTGTATTACCTATATGCAAACGCTCACGCAACAATTCTCTGGTGTGCGGGTCAGCGTCGTCATCGTCTTCTATGAGTAAGCAAGCAACTCTCACGCAACAAATTTGATTGTGCGCGGGTTTCAGGCACTCGAACCCACGACCTTCGGTCGGAGTCGAATCCTCGAGCTTATGTCGGAGTCCAACCCACCATCTTTGGCGTTCAGGCGAAGTTAATTAAGGCGCAGTTTATTAACAAAGAGGTAATTAAAGCACTCGAACCCACCTTTTTGGTGTTAAATAGGGCGACATAATTAAGGCACAGTTCATTAAGGTAGCGTGAATTAGACATTCGAACCCGCGACCTTTGGTCGGAAAAAACAAGTAATAAGAAGTAACAACGCATTCGACTAACGTTGCACGTTGGGCTTGTTGGTATAACATGATGGAGGCAAAAGGCGCAGCGCATCAGGAATAGGACACAAGAAGAGGAACGCAGACAGCACACACGTTTGGCGCTAACTTTCAACAAGTCTTTATTGCGGGATCACATATGTACCACTCTCTCGCCTGCAATAGAACACGTGCTCCGAGCATTCGAATGAGAATGTCAAGTAATTTAATGAATGTTTCTTGAGCGCGCAGGCTTTCAGCTTCACCCTCTTTGGCATATGCTGAAGTGACTGTCAACTTTGAAAGACACACACTTTACGTTTATGAAGAATGAAGGCACTGAGCGCATGCGCATTCGTGACTGCAGGAAAAAAGTGTATCATCGTCATGAGCCTATATTTCTGCCCACTATATATATTTCGCCTCTTCCTGTGATCTCCAATTACCCCTGTCTTGCGCTAGCTGATTGCTACTTGCGCCTGCAAATTTCCTAACTTCATCAGCCCGCCTAGTTTTCTGCCGTTCTCGACTGCGTTTCCCTTCTCTTGGTAACCATTCTGTAACTACAATGGTCCATCGGTTATCCATCCTACGCAATTACATGCCCTGCCCAGCTCCATTTTTTCCTCTTAATGTCAACTAGAATATCGGCTATCCTCGTTTGTTCTCTGATCCACACTGCTCTCTTCTGGTCGCTTAACGTTAGGCCTAGCAGTTTATTGCGATAGCAATTATATGGACACTTCGAGCGAATTTCTGCCGTCATCGTCACCGCCGTGAGGTTCCGTATAAAGTCCAGTGGCGATAAACTCATCGCCGCGCGCCGTATGTGCGAATGAAAGCGCGCGGGGTACGCGTGCTTACACGGAGAGCGAACGCACGGCGGAGAGCAAACGCGACTTCTTCCGTTGCGCGAAATGCCGTGCGGGTATGGCAGGGAGGCAGGGAGGGAGGGGCGCGACGCTGTGCTGCGGCACCAAATGCGTATCTTGCAACCGGGCGCAAGGGGAACTGGCGACGCAATCTCCCACGCGAAAGGAGGAAAGCGGGAAGGCAGCGGCGGAGAGAGGGAGGGGGGTTGACTTCTACTCTTCTATCAACTGCGTACTTTGTGCCGGTGCGGGCTGTCGCGCACCGTATCTTGAAAGCGATCTTCAGATGGCTTTGACCTTTGTATGCGCTGTGATTTCGTCGCTCAGTTTTGGTTGAAGCGATAGACCGCATGAACCCTCGCTCGCTGCGGCGGCCGCACTTGTTCACGCCACCGTTTTGACAGTGTTTGTCTGCGGACATCGAGTGTGATCTACTCATGTTTGCTTGTGCGCGCTGACACCACACTTGTTAATTCAGTTAGTAAGCGAATGTGTCCAAGTTTATGCAGCCGATAAAACTACTATCTTTACTTCGTATAGCTCTCTACTAATTTGCTATCGCAATTTATGCTTCGCCTTTTGGGCGAAACTGTGACATTTTTTCGTTCCATCACTCTTTGTGCGGTCTTAACATGTTGTCGAGCTTCTCCTAATGATCTTTCATGTTCCCTGGTTCGTTTGTTGATAGAGCGCCCAGTTTGACTGACAAACTTTCCCACATGATATGGGGATTGTGCACTTCTCTTTTAAACAGTAATAAGCTCCCAGTCAGGATTTGGCAATGCCTGCCGTATGCACTCCAACCCACTCTTATTCTTCTCTAAGTTTCCTTCTCGTCATCAGGGTCCCCTGTGAGTAACTGACCTAGATAAACGTACTCCTGTACAGGTTGTAGAGGCTGACTGGCGATCCTAAATTCTTGTTCCCTTGCCAGGCTAATGAACATTATCTTCGTCTCCTGCATATTAATCTTCAACCCCACTCTGCAAACCATCTGCAAACCGAAGGTTGTTGCGGTTGATCCTCACTCTTAAGCCTTCCCATTCTAAGAGCTTGAATACAAGCTTCTAAGCATGCGGTTATTCTTCTTTCTGGGGTTTCACGTGCCAAAACCAGTTCTGATTATGAGGGTCGCCGGAGTGGAGGGTTCGGGCTCCGGGTTAATTTTGACCACCTGGGGCTCTTTAACGTGCACTACAACGCAAACACACGGGCGTTTTTGCATTTCGCCTCCATCGAAATGCGGCCGCTGCTGCCAGGATTCGATCCCGTGACCTAGTGCTCAGCAGCGCAACGCCTGAGCTGACTGGTAAGCTTGCAGTGAATAGCCTTGGAGAGATTGTGTGTCCTTGTTACCCCTTTCTTGATAGGTAACTTTCTACTTTTCTTGTGGAGAACCAAGGTAGCTGTGGAATCTTTGTACATATTTCCCAAGATATTCCCGTATGCCTACTTTACTCCTTGATTACTCAATGCCTCCGTGACTGCTGGCATCTCTACTGAATCAAATGCATTTTCATAATCTATGAAAGCCATACAGAGAGGTTGATTATATTCCGCAGATTTCTCGATTACCTGATTTAGGACATGGATATGTGATCCATCGTAGAATATCCCTTCCCGAAGCCAGCCTGTTCTCTCGGTTGATTGAAGTCAAATGTTGCCCTAATTCTATTGGAAATTATCTTGGTGAATATCTTATACAGTACTGAAAGCAAGTTAACGGGTCCATAATTCTTCAATTCTTTAACGTCTCTCTTCTTAAGGATTAGTATAATGTTGGCGTTCTTCCAGCTCCCTGGTACACTTGAAGTCGTGAGGCATTGCGTGAAAAGGGCCGCAAGCTTTTCAAGCATGACATCTCCTCAATCTTTGATTAACTCGACTGTTATTCCATCTTCTCCAGCCGCTTTTCCCCTGGTCATGCCTTGAAAGGCCCTTCTAACTTCATCGCTAGTTATAGAAGGAGCATATCTATCCTGTTTATCACTACTTTAAATGAAAGTAGCTTGGCTGCTCTGGGTCAGTATAGAATTCTTCTGCTGCTTTTACTATGCCATCGAAATTACTGACGATATTACCCTGCTTATCTTTCAGTGCTAAAATCTTGCCTTGTCCTATGCCTAGTTTTCTTCTCACTGATTTCATGCTGCGTCCATTTTTTACTGCTTCCTCATTCTTTTCCACGTTATAATTTCTAATATCCCTAACTTTCTTCTTGTTGATTTAGTTTTGACAGTTCAGCGAATTCTATATCTGATTTCTAAAGTTTGCCACTTTCATGTTTTGTCATTTCTTTATCAGCTCTTCTGTTACTTGGGAGAACTTACCTGCTGGTTTCCTTGGTGCCTTACCTCCCACTTCAATTGCTGATTCTGAGATCAGCCTCATTACGGTTTCATTCATTACCTCTATGTTGCTTTCATCTTCCTGTTCTAAAGCTGCATATTTGTTAGGGAGCACCAGCCTGAATTGGTCTGTTACATTGCTGCTTTGCCGGCGCAAAGACCTCAAGCCACGTTTTCCAAACTTGTTGCGACAAATCAAGGCTGCCTTCCGTCGGGCTTTACACCAGCAGCAAGACCACTGTTACCCCCGTGGTGTCTACGACAGCCACAAGTACACCTCACGATTCCGGGAATTACGAAGAAGATCCGTTATTCCACAGTGGCTCTACGACAGTTGACATTGTCATTACATGAACGATGGATATGAACACAGAACGCATATTTACACCGATGAATCTGTCTCAGCCACCAGCTCCACGGGCGCTTTTATCATCCCGGCCTTACAAGTCACAAGGAAGTTCAAAGTGTCCCACATAACGACTTCTACGGCAACAGAAACACCACCTCGAAAGTGGGTCATTTTTTGTGACTCTAAGGCAGCCCTTCAGAATCTGCAGTCAGTATTACGACGCAAGAGCCATGAACAACTGGTGTTTCAGACCAGAGAGGTTCTCCATCAAGCCCTCATGAACGGACTTGACATCATCTTTCAATGGCTACCGGGGCACTGTGGCATCGTCGGTAATGACCTTGCTGATGATGCCGCCCGGTCAGCCCATAAGGAAACCCTGACGGTTCCTATACCCTTTCAAGGACAAATGCTGCGAGGGGTCTTCGTTTACTCGCTGAAACAAAGAACGAAACTTCGTGGAGCACCCCAATTTTCTCGAAATGTCGTCTCCACCGGCTGGATCCCACACTGAGGCTGTAGATTACATCGAACTTCCCCCGCCGTGATGCAACTTTACTTCGCCGCCTCTGGTTAGGGGTGGCTTCTACGAAAGCCTACTCATTCCTCATGGGCATGTCCGACCCACCTATCTGTGACTCGTGCAACTGTGAGGAGGCGATCGAACACGTGGTGTGTTTTTGTCATCTTTATGACATCAAACGCGATATTCTTCGGAGTGTATTAAACCGATTACACAGCACACCGTTTTCAGAGACAAAAGTTCTTGGACCATGGCCCCACGCGTCGCAGGCTTACAAGGCAACGAGGGAATTGTTACAGTTCATGAAGTCGACTGGCCTCAGTAACCGATTGTGAAGTGCTGGGCAACCGCACGTGTTCATATTGAGAGTACTTTCTTCCCTCTCTCTCGTTTCTTTCTTTTCATCGCTTTAATCCCATTCCCCCGTGTAGGGTAGCAAACCGGACGTGCGTCTGGTTAACCTCCCTGCCTCTCCTTTCTTCATTTCCCTCCTTCTTTATCCTTACTGCGTCTAGGTTGGCCTGTTTCCTCTTGACTAATTTCACTCTTTCTCTCTTTATATTGAGAGAAATCCTAGACCTCACTAATCTATGGTCACTGCACTTTACCTTACCTAAAACTTCTACATCCTGCATTATGCTTGGATCGGCAGAGAGTATGAAATCTATTTCATTCGTTGTTTGTCCATTAGGGCTTTTCCAGGTCCACTTCCTGTTGCTGCGCTTCCTGAAGAATGTATTCATTATTCACAACCTATTCCTTTCCGCGAATTCTACCAACATTTCTCCTCTTGCATTCCTAGAATCGATGCCGTAGTTGCCAATTGCTTGCTCACCAACGTGCTTTTTCCCCACTTTTGCATTGAAGTCGCCCATGACTACAGTATACTGAGTTTGCACCTTTCTCAGTGCTAATTCAACATCTTCATAAAACTGTTCTATTTCTTCATCATCGTGACTGGAGGTTGGGGCGTAGGCTTGTACTACCTTCATTCTATACCTCCTATTCAGCTTTATTACGACGACTGCTACCCTCTCATTCATACTGTAGAATTCATCAATGTTGCCCGCTATGGCCTTATGGACTAGAAATCCTACCACGAATTCTCTCTTATCTGGAAGACCTCTGTAGCAGAGGACGTGACCGTTAGTCAGCAGCAAATAAGCCTCACCAGTTCTCTAACGTCACTAAGGCCAATAATATCCCAAGCTATGCCTGATAATTCCTCAAACAGCCCTGCTAAGCTAGCCTCACTCGAGAGTGCGCGCGTGTTGAACGTTGCTAGGTTTAGATTCCAGGAATCTGAAAACTCATTGTATCAGCTTTTTATTTTCAAAAGTGGTTGAAAAGGTCAAAATTCAGGTGGTTAACCACAGTTGCAGTCACTCCTGTGAAAGCCGAACCATGGGCGGCTTTCACAATTGCGAGGTGGGACTTCGGCATCGCTCTAACTTCTAAGCGTTGCTGGAGAAAGTACCCTTACTTTTTTAGAGGCTGCTCAGATCGAAAAATTCTGCTTATAAAATATCCACGCGCCTTTTGAAGTAACCACTGCAGGTGTAAACACTACCGAAGGTGAGCTTTTCGTTGCGCCATAAAAGAACTAGGTCCTTAAAAATCGGTTGTCAATCCCTTTAAGGTGTTTTCTACTGCTTCGAACAGATCGTCATAGCGTTTTTTGGTCCTATAGTTCAGTTCAAGTTTATTTATTTACCACATACATGGAGTTTCACATAAGTGAAAAAACGAGGAAGTACGAGGGAAAAAAAGCTGCATTAAAAACAGCTTGACTAGCCCCACGTCCCCGGTTCACTATGGCAGCATGGCAGTACAAGAAAAGTACATTTCAACGTCGGTTTGAAATGAGAAAACACCTGATATCGACAGAAAACATTTACAAAAAGTAAAATTTAACTATGAACATATTTAACACAGCATGCTTAAAACAGAAGTGTTAGAGAGTGTGCAAACATTTTCATAAGAAATCTTGAATTTATTTAATATCTTCGGCAAGCAATAACCTAATGATTGAAAGCCATAGTTTGTGCGCGGCCGTGGCACATACCATTGTTCCTAGTGTCTGTTTTGGCGCGACGAAGGATTTAGTTGCAAGTTAGCTACACTGTTTATGTAATCGAGATTTTTCACAATATCAGATCTAAAGGAAAGTAATAAAGTGTATTCATATAGCACGTTCAATTTAATGACATTATATTTGACGAATAGTTCTGAAGTGTGTGCATCATATGGTAGATTTGCAACAGAACGTAGGGCCTTTTTTGTAGGATAACAAGATTATTTATGGATTGCTGTGTTCCGTTACCCCAAATTAAGTTACAGTAACGTTGATGTGATGAGAAGAGTGCCTTAAATATCGAGAGCTTTTGAGGAACTGGCGATATACGCTGACATTTTCTCAGTACGCCCAAGACCTTGCAAAGTTTGTTTTGTAAAAGTTCCGTATGGTGATCCCATTTCATATATTCGTGAAACATTACACCTAGAGATTTCGCTGTAGAATAAAATTCAATTTTATTATTATTCAACATGAGATTATAAAAATGAGTGAGCTCATAAAGCGGGGATTTAGAGCGAAAAGAACAGCTTTAGTTTTTGAGCAGTTAAATTGTAAAGAATTGGTAAGTGTCCAGCCACATATGTTATCTAATGTCAAGTTAGCTAGATTCACGAGATCATGTATATTTGTTCCTAAAAAGAAATGACTTGTATCATCAGCATAGATTATGTATTGGGCTGAAGGGTCAACATTTACAATATCATTAATAAATATAACGAACAAAAGCGGCCCCAATATGCTGCCTTGGGGAACTCCGTATTTAACAGGTTGCATAGAAGACAGAATTCTGCTTATCGATACACATTGATGTCTGTTAGTATATTACCGTCACCTTAGCATTCTTCATATTCTGTGGGAAAATGCCAGTTCGTAAGGAAAGATTGTAAATATGTGTCACACACGGGCTAATAAGATCAATAATATATTTATTCGGCTCCATTTTTAGACCATTTATATTGTCACGAGCCATGGCAAAGACAAAGACGTTCTAGTGGGGCTGGGTCAGAGGCTCTTCTGTCAGATTGAAACCTGCTGGAACCTGTGCGCTCTGTGCAGTCTTGACAAGACAAGCGCTAGCCGTTTACTGGTAATTAAATACTCCCCGTAACATCTTTTTGGTGGAGGTTGCGGGTTCTATTCCACCCGGCCTTGGATCTTCGGAGCGGACGCCACGTTTCTCCTGCCTCCATGGCTGAGTACGGAACGCAGTCATCGCAGCCCGCGCCCGCGGCTCCAGCAACCGTGGTCCTTTCGCAACCCCTCGACCCCGGCACGTTTTGCGGCACGGACAACAATGACGTCGACATTGGCTCTTATTGTACGAGCGCGTCTGCAAGCACCAAAGGTGGGATGAGACCCTAATGCTCGCCAACGTCATTTTTTACCTACGGGGCACGGCTCGCGTGTGGTATAACACGCACGAAGAAGGACTGACGAGTTTCGACGTCTGCAAGGAGAAGATGCGCGCATTGTTTGGTCGATCGGCCGCGCGACAAGTGACAGCCCGGCACGAGCTGGCGGCCAGAGCTCAGACGTCCACGGAATCATACGTCGCATACATCCAAGACGTGCTAGCTTTGTGCCGCACAATTGACAAATACATGCCAGAGGCGGACAAGGTTGGCCACGTGTTGAAACGCATAGCTGACGATGCCTTCAACATACTCCTGTGTAAGCACTGCACCACGGTTGACTCCATCATCACAGAATGCAGGCGGTTTGAACAAGCAAAAAGCAGACGGATTACTCAGCGCTTTAACAGACTCCCGAACACAGCTGCGACCTCCTCGTGCGAAGATCCCATGACGCCCCCTCCGTTCTCGACGCCTAACCACTTGGCCAGGATTGTTCGCCAGGAACTCGAAGCCATGGCTCCAGCCGCTTATCAGGCACCTGGTCACGACCATTTGGCGACAATATCCCTCATTCAGGCCGTCGTCCGCCAAGAGGTTGCAAATATGGGCGTCCTAGTTCCACAAGCCACCAGTTATGCTCCTCCGCCCATGTGCCCTTCCGGTCATCACACTGAACACCACGCCGCCCCAATTGTTGCTGCTGCCGCTTCTGCTCCCCGGTTCACACCCCGCTACCGAAACCCATCTGAGTGGAGGACGCCTGACGATCGCCCAATCTGTTTTTCTTGCTCTCGCGTCGGCCACATTTCACGCCACTGCCGCAATCGTCGGAATTACGGACCAAGTTTCCCCGGTGAGCGCCGCCAAGATCGTGGCCAGTACTATAGCACATCTCTTCTCGACGACCAATTTCCGGCCCGTGATCCTCACCGCAGTTTTTCGCGCTCTAAATCGACCTACGCCGACACTGCCGCACAAGGACACTGGTCCAGCCGATCGCCGTCCCCTCAAATTCGCCAGTCGCGCTCCCCTCAACGCCGTCGCTCTCCTTCTCGCTTCCTCTGGCCACCACCCGGGAAACTAGCCAGTGCAGCTCCGGGAGGTGAGGCTGCATTGACGACAAGGACCGCAAAACCTCTATTGAACCGCTTCCAGACGCAATTTGCTCGGTGTTCTCGTCGACGGTGTGCTCGTTACTGCTCTCATTGATAGTGGCGCCCACATATCTGTTCTGAGTTCTACGCTCCGACGCCGCCTACGCAAAGTGCTGACACCTGCCGTCTCTCCTACTGTGCGAGTAGCTGACGGCACCCGAACACCGGTTCTTGGTATGTTCACTGCCCGCATTACGGTTGCCGGTCACCACACTTCACTTCTTTTCGCTGTTCTTGACGCTTGCCCACATGATGTCATTCTTGGTATTGACTTCTTGAGCGCCCACTCTGCCCTCATCGATTGTTCTACTGGCATTTTGCGGCTCGAACTGCCATTCTGTCCTGATTACGCCGCATCAAGTAACACTCGCCTACGTTCCATGGAGTTTCTACGACTACCTGCGCAGGCAGCTACCTACGTCCTTATGTCACCGTTTCCACCGGTCCCTGATGGTGAATATGTGGTCGCTCCCCTCACAGACCTGATCCTCTCGCGCAACATCGCGCTTCCTCATACCATAGTGGTTGTTGCCAACAACAGAACGCTGCTTCCAGTCCTCAACTTTTCTACTTCGACCCATGTTCTTCCTCAAGGAATTTCACTAGCCGAACTGTCACCTCTGGAAGAATGTACTGTTTCTGCATTCACTGCTGACGCTGTGCCCATGACCCAACCTGTCATACCGGCGCCAACCCAGGCACTTCTGGACAAAATCATATCCCCCGACCTCTTACCGTCCCAAAGTGAAGCACTCCGTGGTGTCCTGTTTTCGTACCTTGACATATTTGATGTTGAGAACACTCCATTAGGCCGTACACAAGTCGTGGCCCACCGCATCGACACTGGAGACGCCAGCCCCCTTCACAAGCACCCTTACCGAGTGTCTCACTCTGAGCGCCAAGTCATCCAAAAGGAGGTTGATAAAATGCTTGATAAAGATGTGATAGAGCCTTCTTCTAGCCCCTGGGCATGCCCTGTAGTGCTTGTGAAAAAGAAGGACAACAGCTGGCGGTTGTGCGTCGATTATCGCCATCTCAATCGGGTAACGAAGAAGGATATGTATCCTCTTCCACGAATTGATGATGCGCTCGACTGCCTCCATGGTGCCAAATATTTCTCGTCGCTAGACCTCCGCTCGGGATACTGGCAAATTTCCGTCGATGAGCGCAACCGCGAGAAGACCGCATTCATCACACCCGACGGCCTCTACCAATTTAAGGTTATGCCTTTTGGGTTGTGTAATGCTCCTGCAACTTTTGAACGCATGATGGACACTCTTCTACGTGGTCTGAAATGGTCAACCTGTCTTTGTTATCTGGATGACGTAATCGTTTTCTCGCCCAGCTTTGACAGCCACCTCCCTCGTCTGTCGTCCATTCTCGACATATTTCGGCGTTCTGACCTCCAGCTCAATTCATCTAAGTGTACCTTTGGGTGCCGCCAGATCAAATTACTTGGACACCTAGTCGACGCTACTGTCGTGCAAACCGGACCCAGACAAGGTCCGTGCCGTCCGCGACTTCCCGGTTCCACGGTCCACGCAAGAAGTACGCAGCTTTCTTGGGCTGTGCTCCTACTTTGGCCGTTTTGTTCTCAACTCCGCGGACATTGCTGGACCACTCATGGACCTACTCAAAAAGGATGCGGCCTTTTCTTGGGGCGCGGAACAAGCGACTTCCTTTGCGTCGTTGATTTCTGCCCTCACTTCACCACCTGTGCTGGCTTATTTTGACCCGGCTGCTAGAACAGAACTTCGCACCAACGCAAGCGGCCATGGCGTTGGTGCTATCCTCGCCCAAACACAGAACAAAGTCAACCGTGTGATCGCGCATGCTAGTCGTCTTCTGTCACCGTCGGAGAATTACGACATTACTGAGCGGGAGTGCCTAGCTCTCGTCTGGGCTGTCGCGAAATTCCGTCCGTACCTATATGGACGGCCGTTCGTGGTCATAACAGACTATCATGCGCTCTGCTGGCTCTCGACACTTAAAGACCCCACAGGAAGGCTCGGCTGTTGGGCATTACGGTTACAGGAGTACACGTTCTCGGTAGTGTACAAATCTGGCAACTTACACAACGACGCCGACTGCCTCTCCCGCCATCCCGTTGAACCACCCGACTCCACTGAAACAGACCCCAACACCTATGTCTTGGCGATAACTGACTTCATCCATGTGGCCGACGAACAACGTAGAGATCCATCGTTGCTCTCTATTATTGACCGTCTGCAATCCGGCACCATCGACCCTTCACTCAACATGTTCTTGCTTCAGGATAACGTTCTTTACCGCCGCAACATGCACCCCGACGGCGCAGAACTCCTGCTCGTTGTCCCGCATCATCTGCGCAGGGACGTCCTCGTCCAGTTTCATGACGCCCCCACTTCCGGGCACTTAGGCGTCTCGAGAACTTATGATCGCATACGACGACGTTTTTTCTGGAAGGGCCTTTATTGGTCCGTTCACCGCTACGTAACATCTTGTGACCTGTGTCAGCGTCGCAAGAAACCTGCGACCCAACCTGCTGGTCTACTTCAGCCAATTGACGTTCCAACCGAGCCGTTTTATCGAGTGGGCTTGGACTTGCTCGGTCCCTTTCCAATTTCCACGAAAGGCAACAAATGGATTGCAGTCGCTACGGAGTATACCACTCGATATGCAATTACTCGAGCGTTGCCAACCAGCTGCGCCACAGACCGAGCCGACTTCCTACTGTATGACGTCATCCTCCAACATGGTGCTCCACGTCACCTGCTCACAGATCGCGGTCGCTGCTTCCGCTCTCGTGTGGTTCACGATCTACTTCGATCATGTTCTACTCACCACAACTTCACGACCTCATATCACCCTCAAACCAATGAACTCACTGAACGCCTAAACCGTACACTGACCGACATGCTTTCCATGTACGTTTCCGATGACCACAACGATTGGGACGTTGGGGCTTCCGTTCGTCACATTTGCATACAACTCATCACGTCATTAAACTGCCGGCTACTCACCCTTCTATCTTCTCTTTGGACGTCATCCCTTACTACCCTTTGACACCTTGCTCCCTTCTGATCCAGCCTCCCCATCCACGACTTCCTATGCGCAAGATGCCATCACGCGTGCGCTCGTCGCGCGCACAGTCGCCCGCGCTCGACTCTCGTCATCGCAGACCGCACAGAAGGCCACTTACGATCGTCGACACCGGGATACTGATTTTCCACCGGGCTCTCTCGTCCTCCTCTGGCTCCCATCTCGTCGTGTCCGCCTTTGTGAAAAGTTAATGTCGAGGTACGGGGGGCCCTACCGCGTGCTGCGCCAGGTGACTCCTGTCACCTATCAGGTATCTCCCATGGCATCCACCTCATCGACTGCCGCCCCACGAAGTGACATCGTACATGTTTCCCGCCTCAAACACTACAACTGTGATAACCCATTTTGACCACAACAAGCACCGGGACTGTGCTTCATCGGCCGGGTATAATGTCACGAGCCATGGCAAAGACAAAGACGTTGTAGTGGGGCTGGGTCAGAGGCTCTTCTGTCAGACTGAAACCTGCTGGAACCTGTGCGCTCTGTGCACTCTTGAGTAGACAAGCGCTAGCCGTTTACTGGTAATTAAATACTAACCGTAACGATATCCTCGCTCTTACTCATCTTAAAGTTTCTAAATACTCTTAATACTTTATTTTCATCAGTTGGGCAAAGAAATATTGATTCCTTGAGCGGCACGGGTAAGTAATGAAAAGCGCTATCTTGATGTGAGCTCTCAGTTACAGATGTAAAGTATTCAATGAATTTGTCGGCTAACTCTGCCTTTGATAACTTCATTGTCAACTACAAGTTCTTCTAAACTATTCCTTACTCTACCTGGAGATATGGTGGAGTGTAATTTATTCCACATTTGTTTGATATCTGTGACGCACTCAAACATGGTATAATAATAATGTCGTTTTGCTTGCCGTTGTAACTTAGTGATCAAATTTCTACATTTTTTAAACATCCTCAAAGCATCTCGACAGTTTATTAATCAGCCTAACGGGAACCTCGTCTATCCCTGTGGCTGTACGCTTAGGAATTTTCTCTTCGGCTTACTTCCAGTTGAAATTTGTCAGCGTCAGCTCCTTTTCCATCTAGTTCGCTTTCGTGCTCTGTTCTATATTTTTTAAGCGAAGCTTTATATAGGCTCACAAGTGTCGGCCGTGGAGGTGGTGGTTTCACGCTGAAAAGTGGGCCGAAAAGGTCCAAGCTCAATGGCACATACCAGGGACAAAAAAAAAGAAAGAGAGAGAGAGAGAGAGAGAGAAAGAAAGAGAGAGAAAAAGAAATAAAGAGAAAGAGAGACCGGCCTTCGTCGAAGGCCGGTCCTCCGGCCAAAACGTAAGTCAGTGGATGTGCCATAACGTTCGTCTTTCTTCCTTTTTTTAAAAAATATTGTACCTTCGGAACCCTTCGTCTTGTATGCTATATATATATATATATATATATATATATCAACGACCACTGACCAATCGCAGTGCAGAGAAATGAAGGCTGCAGTCTGGTTTAGTTCATGCTTTTCTAGGAACAGGCTTACACCGACCTTTGTTATTTTCTTGCTTTTCATGGGCTTCGTAGGGGCACGGAAAAATGGAGAGAACGAGAGGCATCCTTAAAGGGTCCCTAAACCACCCAGAGGTCGAAATTTAGTTCTGGTCTTGCAGTTGTGCACGAGTCCACAACGAACACGTAGCCGCGAGAATTTTTCGAAATGGTGCCGTAATAGCGGAGTTTTACACGCGTTTGATGATCTAACACGGCCCTCGCTCGTCTCGCTCTTTCCTTCGCTACTCTCCTCGTCGGCTGGCCTCTCCTCCTCGCCGATCGAGTGCTCCTCCAAATGCCACGTGACATTCCTCGTCGCCAACGTGCTTCTCAAAATACTGTCCACTTCCGGTAAAGGCACGTCCGCGCTAGCAGCAAATATACCAACGGCAAACCAACCTCCAGTGCCGTAGAACGTCTGCCCCGCGAGAGGTGTCCAAAGTATACCGCAGTTCAGCCGGCGCACTGCCCGCTGCACGGTCGACGGGCCAATCGACGACGCACGAAGCTGCGCGAAAACATCGGCTGCAATTTCTGTTTCAAGCAAAATTATTTCCGCTAGATAAAGCGATGCATAAATTGTACATTTTATGAAAAACAATATCCGCTGTCAAACGTTAAACGTGAACGAGAGCTCCGATACTTGTCGAGCTCAGCTGCAACGCACGGCTACCGACGCGGGAGACGACCGGCTCAGCTGTGCTCGCATTGCAACTGACGGCGCTCCTATAATCAGCGTATTTTTTCTTCTTTGTGTACAATTATTGCGAAGAGTGACAACAACGATAAGAAAATATTGCGGCTCGTGAGCATCGATAATTCATTCCGAAGCACCGTCCGCTTTAGCTTTGAAGGGAACCGGAAAAGGCCTAGAGACGATATCGGCGCCGTCGAGCGATCAGCAGCGGTGAGGCTGCCGCACAAATGAGTCCCGGTCTTATCCTCTCTACGACAAGGAAATTTCGCCGTTCGCGAGCGAAACCGCTGTCGAACGGCGGCCCGCGAATGGCAAACAGCGTGCGGCGAGTTACCGTGCCGGTAACGCGAACAGGCCTTAGCCGCGACTCAGCGCTTCTCGGCTAACCGCTGTTGCTTCCGTGCCGGCCCGTGCTCATGCGAAGCCTGCCTCTATGGACCCTGGGTTGCGCGCACGTCTAGAAAGGCCAACACTGTCGCACTCTGTTCGCTGTTGCGTCCCGAATCGGCCGGGCGCATTCTTTGTTTCCCATCGAGGCAGGCCGTTTCATCAGCGTCACCTAGACGGCGACAGTGCCCGACACCAACGAGACGGGCAAACAAGCGCCCCAACTCGGCAGTGCGCATTCTTTGGGTGCTTCCCCCGATGCCACCCCCTTCATCAGCGGCCGCCTACCTGGCGACGCGGCCCGACACCGGCAGGGACGCGATGACAAAGAAGCTCACTTAGAAGCGACCGACCACAACCGGCACACTTCGTTAGAAGCGGGGATTAGCGCGAAGGCCATTCTCCCGACCCTGGCAAGATGACCGTCGGAGGGCAAGAAACTAAGTCACCTGTAATGACGGAGATAGCACAAGCGTCGCTGTGCTCGCATGGCGCCTGAAGTGAGGAAGAGAAAGACAAAAGGCTCGGTGTCGCTGGTTTTGCCTCGCGCTGGCGTTTGGCTGGAACTGCTCGGGTGCTCTTTGCGCTGGACCTAACGTGACTGGGATTGATGATGATGATGATGATGATGATGATGATGATGATGATGATGATGATGATGATGATGATGTGTGTGTGTGTGTGGTGTTTTATGGCGCAAGGGCCAGGTATGGCCAAAGAGCGCCATGACAAATGGTAATGCTATTGATGAATTGTGGATGGCGTGGACAATAAATGCCTAACGGTAGATGTGATATGGCTGTAGAAGGGCCTAAGAAATGTCTCTGTATATGGCGTAAAACATGTAGGTGGTAAAATAATGACACAAACTAGTTAGTGATGTGGGCTATGGCAAATGGGTTTCGTTAAAAACGTATGATGTAAGACATATAACAGTGATACTAGGGCATGAAGAGAGCCCTTGGATACAAGGACTGTTCATTACATGCTAAAATTTACCTGTCCAAATGATTTTCAGGGTGTTTACTTCATTTAAGAATTCTAAAACTGTTTTCAGGTTAAAAAGCGGCTCATGGCTAAGAAAATATGATAGGTGAAAAGGTATGCTTTCGCGATATGCAGAAGGGAAATGCTTTTTCCTCTCTGCTTCTATTGCAGGGCACTGAATAAGAACATGGACAACAGTGAGAATATTGCCGCACTTACTACAAGTCGGAGGATCACTCCCAGTCAAGAGGTAAGAGTGAGTACTGTAAGTGTGGCCTATTCTTAATCGACAAACAAGTACTTCCTTATATCGTGCCGTTTTCCCAGTTATCGAGTTCCCTAGTTTCGGTTTTATCATGTGTAGTTTATTTAGTACCTGGGCATCCCACTCTTCTTGCCAATGCTTGCTCAGCTTACGGCGTAGAAAATACTTAAGGTCTGTGACAGGGATGGGGATATTTGCGTCTGTATCGCTAAAGGTTACGGACGTAGCATTTTCATCAGCAGCTTCATTGCCTTTTATACCTTTGTGGCCAGGTACCCAGCATACGACAGTCATTTGGTTGCACATATATGCGGAGCACAACAAGCTGTACAGTTCGTTAAAAATGGTGTTCTTGTGCTTCCGTAGACTACTTAGGGCTCTGACTACACTTAGTGAGTCTGTGAAGACAATAGCCCTAGCGACATTGGTGAGCCTTATGTGTTGAATAGCCGAGAGTATAGCGTATGCTTCCGTTGTAAAGATAGATGTGTGCGGATTTAGTGCCCCAGATGTAGAAAATGAGCCTCCGAGAGCTGCGTTAGAAACGCCAGCAGAGGATTTCGAAGCATCTGTATAGTATTCTGCGCAGGAGTACTTCTCCTGGAGTTCAAGAAAATGGGAATGTATATGTGCCTCCGGTGCTTGTTTGGATATTTCTGTGAAAGACATGTCACATTGAATAGTCTGCCATTCCCAAGGCGGTGGAAGCAAAGTAGGGACCATTAGTATATTCTCTAGTGGAGGGACCTCTGTTTTTTCTGACAGTGCTTCCAACCGGAAAGACAGAGGGGGCCGGTTGACTGGGCGGTTACGGAACAGCCTGACAGTGGACATGTCGTGAATGGTAGAATGACATGAATGCTGGATGTCTGATTTAACTTTCAGGGCGTAGGAGGGACTTAAATATGTCCTTTGGAGATCTAGAGACCACTTGTTGGACTCAACGTACAGGCTTTCAACAGGACTAGTCCTGAAGACACCTGTAGCAAGACGAATACCCAAGTGGTGAACAGAATCTAGCATCTTCAAAGCACTAGGCGTAGCAGAGTTATAGACTATGGCTGCGTAGTCAAGGCGCGACCGTATGAGACTTTTGTACAAGCTTAAGAGGCACCTCCTGTCACTTCTCCAAGATGTCCGGGACAAGATCTTCAGTAGAGTCATTGTCTTCAGGCACTTCGCTTTCAGATATTTCAGGTGGGGGATAAATGTTAATCTAGAGTCTAAAATGAGGCCCAAAAATTTATGTTCATGGCTCACAGGTATCTGGTGTCGATTAAGATAAATAGTGGGGTCAGGTAATATACCTCGCTTGTTCGAGAAGAGAACACACGTGCTTTTTAGTGGGTTTAGTTTAAATCCATTCTCGTCAGCCCACTTACATAATTTTTTTAGCCCAAGCTGTACATGTCGCTCGCAGATAGAGATACTACATGATTTAAAACCTATTTGTACGTCATCCACATATACAGAATAAAACATTGTACGTGGTATGACAGTTTGGAGCGAGTTCATTTTCACAATAAATAATGTACATCTCAGCACACCACCTTGTGGTACACCAGCTTCCTGGGTGAATTGTCGAGAGGACGTTACCAACTCTGACACGGAACGTGCGATCAGAGAGGTAGCTCCCAATCACATTTAATAAGTTGCCTCGGACTCCCATTCCAGCCAGGTCACGGAGAATTCCAAAACGCCAAGTTGTGTCGTATGCCTTCTCCAAGTCTAAAAATAATGATAAGAAAAACTGTTTGTGTACAAAGGCATCACGTATATTTGTCTCGATGCGGACAAGGTGATCTGTTTTGGATCTACCTTCCCTGAAACCGCACTGTAGGGGATCGAGTATTCTGTTGCTTTCAAGAAAATGGATGAGGCGCCGGTTAATCATTTTCTCAAAGAGTTTGCATATACAACTTGTCAGAACTATAGGCCTATAGCTACTGGCCCTTGCCTTCTTTGAGAATAGGAATGACGATTGCTTCTTTCCAGGTGGATGGAATGTAGCCTGCAGAGAACGCACAATTAAAGAGTGATAGTAGTGTTTTGTGGGTTTCGGGGTTTAGGTGCTCGATAATCTCGTACAGGACTCTGTCACTTCCTGGAGCGGACTTGTTGCAACCATTTAGTTCAGCCTGAAATTCTGCCATATTAAATGGACGGTTGGACGGTTGTAGGGTTCATTTCTATTTCCTTTACGATCCAGAGGTAGTCGCTCCGCTTGTTTCTGATATCTCAGAAATGTATCTGAGTAGTGGGATGAACTTAAAATCTTTTCAAAATGTGCGCCTAGAGAATCAGCTTGGTGAATAAGTGTATCTCCTTGTGTATTTACTAATGGTAGAGGATGAGTTTCACAGTCTCTTAATTTATTTACCCTGTTCCAGGCTTTTCTTTCGTCTGTATATGAATTAATGCTGGAGATAAATCTCTGCCAGCTTTCCCTTCTAGCACGGCGGCGCGTTCTTCTACCTTCGGACTTTATTTTCTTGAAGCTGATTAAGTTCTCGGCAGTTGGAGAGTCGCGAAGGTGACTCCAAGTCTTTTTTGCCAGCTTCCTTACAGTCCTCATTACACCAGGAAATACGTCGTTTAGAAGGCGATCCGTTCGTTTGAGGGATACAGAGTGACGCAGCATCAGTTATAAATGCCGTCAAATACGACACTGCATCATCCATAGGAAACGTACAGATGTCATCTCAGGTCATATATGTCAGCTCTCTGTATCGTTTCCAGTCGGCACCGTCGACTTTCCAACGGGGTGCATGTGAAGCACACTCATCGCCCTTTGTTAATTTTAGGATGATTGGGAAATGGTCACTCTCGTATGGATTTTTGATGACGTTCCACTCTAGGTATGGCACAAGTGTACTTGATGCGATACTTAAATCTATAGGTGACTATGTGTTGCGTGCCACACTGCAGGTTGTTGGCTCTTTTTTATTGAGCAAGCACGCACCTGTGGAGAAAAGAAAATTTTCAATTAAGCGCCCTCTTTCATCACAACGAGAATCTCCCCAGAGGGGGTTATGTGCATTTAAATCGCCTACTATGATGTCAGGTTTGGGAAGTTCTGTTATAAAGCTTTGGAATTCTGTTTTGGAGTGTTGGTAGCTGGGAGGGATGTATAGAGAGCTAATTGTTACTAGTTTATGAAACAGCACAGCTCTGACTGCAACTGCCTCAAGGGTAGTTTGCAGCGTCAGATGCTGGCAGGCGACACCTTTACTTACTAGTATGGCCTAGAGCACTGCACGGGCCGATTTTTGCGGCCCGGGCCCGGCCCGGGCCCGTTTTTACATTGGGCGGCCCGCCCGAGCCCGATCAAAACTTTTATGGCGAGACCCGGGCCCGGCCCGCCACCCCTTTACCTTAAGCCCGAGCCCGGCCCGAGCCCGACTCGAAACCGGCCCGAACCCGGCCCGAGACCGAAAAATACATGTTTTTCAGAGTTGAGAAGCCCGAGAATAACTCGCAAAAAGCCCGAGCCCGGCCCGGGCCCGCGTCAAAAAACCCGAGCCCGGCCCGGGCCCGGGTCAAAAAGCACACGCCGTGCCCGAGCCCGGCCCGAGCCCGTGAAAGAACTGCTCTACCCGGCCCGGCCCGGCCCACGGGCCGGGCCGGGCCCGGGCTTTCGGGTAAGCCCGAGCCCGTGCAGTGCTCTAGTATGGCCACACCACCCGAAGAGGCGAGGGCATCGTTGCGATCTTTGCGGATATTGTCGGAGAAAGTTAGTGTGTGTAGATTTAAGGTGTGTTTCTAGGACACACAGCACCCTTGGATTGTACTTATTTAGGAGTTCCTTAATGTCATCAAGATTGTGTAATAGACCTCTGACATTCCAGTGCAGTATCTGTGTATCCATTTTATATGTGTCTTGAGCTGTGTGTCTAAGAGCGATAGATTAAGCCAGCTCACGAGGCCTTTCCTGGCCCCGTGATGGGGGTTTTACATTCTTTCCCGGCGCGCTCCACGCAGCTGCGCCGTTCCTTTGGCGTCTGAGACACCGGAATAGTGCTACTTGCATCCATAGCCTCTTCAGAGGTGTTGGATGACGCCCGCGCAGCGGGAACTCTCAGGGGTTTTTCGGGCCTGTCTGCATGAGCAGTGGCCCTGGGACCGGCAGGCCCGGAGGTCTGGTGGCCCTTCGTGGCAAGGGGCGGAGCAGTACTGGCTGCTCCTGCCAGGGGGGCTGATGGCGGAACCACCGTCACACTCCGTGTGACGCGGGCGGCCGCAGAAGGATGTGGCGCTGCCCCCTGGCGCGTCACATCACTGTAGGACGGATTCGACTGATTATGTGAAGAAAAACGCTTGAGCGCTTCTGGGAAGGAAATGTTTAGTTTGACCTTGAGTTGAAATATTTCTTTTTCTTTTTTTCCATGACGGGCACGATCGCGAATAGGCGGGGTGGTCTCCGTCACTTTGCACAGTGGGTTGCGGAAGTACAGATGTCTGAGGTGTGTTCTTTGGATGCACATTTTGCACAAGTAGAGTACCCTCGGCAGCTCTGAGATCCATGCCCAAAACGCTGACACTTGAAGCATCGATGTGGATTGGGAATGTACGGTCGTACGCGAAGTTTACAATATCCGATCTCTATTGAATCAGGTAGGTCACTTGTTCCAAATGTAATTATTATGTGCTTTGTGGGAATTTCCTTGTCGTCGCGCCTTAACTTAATTCGTTGCACCTTCACCACATTCTAGTCTTGCCATCCATCTAACAGCTCGCTTTCACTTAGTTCAAGAAGGTCGTCATCGGAAATGACACCGCGCACAGTGTTCATTGATCTGTGGGTGCCCACAGAGACGGGGATATCACCAAACGCAATATATATAGTTTAGTCAGCTTATTGTATTGGAGCTTGTCACGTACTTCCAGAAGAACGTCACCGCTTCCCATTTTAGTTACTTTGTAACCCGTGCCGATTGCCTCTGTCAGACTTTTTGCAACAACAAATGGTGATATCGTACAGACTTCAGCGTGCACGCCTTAACGTTGTTTTTGTGGGCTTTTAAGTGAAACAGCAACTGTTTATGTCGGTGTCTGTTCGAGGGCCGTAATACTTACAGCGCTGATACATGCAGTGTATCCTTGTTCGGAATTTGCTAGCCTAAGATGGGACGCAGGTGAGACGCGTGAGTGCCCTCAGTAGAACTTGTGGAGGCGCGCAACCGAACGGGAGCAACGTCCGCGCCCGCGAACGGGAGTAACACATGTGAGCGGTTGCCCTGGCAACCAAGACGGCAATAATTTCTTTCTCGGCCGCCAGGTGCCGCCAGCATGATAGTGGCTCCGCGGGCTTGTGACATTTTCTGGTCGCCGCAACTGGCGGAGTTTCCACTCCTAAAGGTTTCTTGCTCCGTGAGCACGGCGCAGAACGCGCGTTTGCTCTCCGACGTGCGTTCGCTCCCCGTGAAAGCGCGCGTCCCTCGCGCCCTTTCACTCGTACATACAGCGTCCGCAGCGCGGCGACGATTTCATCGCCGTTGACGTCATACGGAACTTCACGGCGACGCCGACGGCAGAAATCTGCTTTGGAGTGTCCATATAATTGCTATCGCAATAATAAACCCTTTTTATTGCGATAGCACTTATATGCACACTTCAACCGGATTTCTGCCGTCGCCGTCGCCGTGAGGTTCCGTATAGATAAAATCTTCGCCGCGCGCCGTATGCCCGAGCGGAAGCGTGCGGGGACGCGCGCTATCACGGAGAGCGAACGCACTCAATCTCCCACGCGCAAGCAAGGAAGCGGGAAGCCAGAGCCGGAGGGAGCGGGGGGGGGGGGGGGGCGCACTTCTACTCTGCCAACAACCGCGCTCGTCGCTCGCCCGCACCGTCTCTTATGTCTACACGGCTCTGACCTTTCTGCGCTGTGCATTCGCCGCTCAGTTTCCGTTGAAGCGATAGACCGCACGTACCTTCGCCCGCTGCTGCGGCGTATGCGCTTGCTGCCAGCGTTTTGACAGTCGTTGTCTGCAGTCATTCAGTGTGATCTATTCATGTTTGTTTGTGCGCGCTCACACCACGCTTGTTCATTCAGTTAGTAATAGTCGGGCCACATTTTCCAACGCACGCTACACATGCAATGCTGCCCGGATCGGCAGTGCAGCGCTACAGGTGTGTCCCTTCGCACGCGCTGCCCACGGGAAGCGCTTCTCATCAACACCACCATTTCACACGCGCCTTCTCGTGGTCATCGAGTCTCTCTTCATGTCGGTCTACTTACGCCGCAGCACACCTGATTACTTAATCAGCTCTTGTTTACTACAATTCATATTGCTACCAAAGCCGCTCACCTTACTTCGTATGACATTGCTGTGTTGCTATCGCTTTCATTGCTTCGCCCTTAGGGCTAAACTGTGACATTTTTTTTTCTATCGCTCTTATACTCCCGGACGTACTCATCTCTTTGGCTGAAGGATCACCGGCCTACCCGAGTCCCAACATCGCGCAGCTAATCAGACCGCTAAGCACGACTGTGTTGGAACGCGAGCGATTTGGCACTTGAGTTGCGGGCTGTAATTACCGATTCGCAAACGCGCAAAAGCGAGCAACACTGCGAGGAAGAGCAGGGAGAAGGCCGCCAGGTTCCGTCCACATGTCACGTCGTCCGCATGCATGGTGAAACGGGCGCCCCGAACCTGTCGTAGACGCACAGCCAGTCCTCGCATGACTAAATTAAACAGCGTAGGCGATAAAATTGCCCCCTGAGGAACGCCTGCATTGTTCGTGAATGTCCCTGGATATCTGTTGCCACTACGGACTTCGAAAGTTCGATATTCCAGGAAGGATTTAACAACGCTCACAATTCGTATTCCACGGCGCGCTTCTTCGAGCACCGAGCTTACGGCTTCGTGTGTGACACTGACGAATACCTTCCGTAGGTCCGCGGCGACCAGGATGCCGGGAACCTTCTGCCTACCGGGCGGCTTCCTAGTAAAACGGCGGAGCAGAAAGAGGCTGTCCTGAGTACAAAGGCTTGGTCTAACTCCAGT
Source organism: Dermacentor silvarum (assembly GCF_013339745.2). Lineage (NCBI taxonomy): Eukaryota > Metazoa > Arthropoda > Arachnida > Ixodida > Ixodidae > Dermacentor > Dermacentor silvarum. The sequence continues at coordinate 161,750,300 of NC_051161.1, forward strand.
CTGACTTGGGTCAAAGTATGGTTCTTTTTTACTTTCCTCGAGGTGGTAGGTGAGCCGCGTGAGGACTTGCGAAGTGTTGCTGTAAACGAACTAGGCTGCAAATTGCTGACATCGTTTGCAGGTTTGCCTGGTTTTGGAATAGGGCTCACTACGGAATGTTTCCACTCGGCGGGAATCGCGCCTGATAAGCAAACTTTATCTCTTCCGTTAACCTGGTTGACTGAGGTTCCGCAACAAGTGCCAGGTAATACCATCATTGCCCGGTGCACTCTTGGCAATGATAGAATCGAGAGCCATGATCAGTTCTTGCATAGTTAAAGGCGTTCGATATATTTGCCCGACATGGGAACCATGCGTTGGTAAATTTTAGCATTAGTTGGTAAGCCTGGCATGGGGGTAGAAAGTGTGCGCCTCCTCCGCTGCGAACTGGAGGACTGAACAGCGAGTTGGTAAATTACATTCCTGACGGTATTACATTCCTGACGGTATTGCACTGCTTTCTCTTTCCAGACATGCCCTTGACAGTGGCCCACAGGTTCCGCGTCCCCGACCGTTCGTCAAACGAGGCGCAGTGGTCGCACCATCGTTCTCGGTCAAGTTCCTTAGCACAACGACACGTCTGCGCTGTCTTGTTACGAACCTTGAGCAAGTCGACTTGTTGCTTCCCATTCTCGATGTATACCTTACGTAACATGGCTCGCGTTTCCCACAGACTGAGGAGGTGCTTGTCTAGGTGTAACGAAGATGCTCGAACACTTCAATATTTCTAGTGGCTGCCCCAGCTGCACTTAGAAGCTTCCCTAGGAACGGTGTGTTCTTGTCGCAGGCCTCAAAACAGGAACAGAACATGTCCCAATCTACGGCTGACGTCATTTTCTTTTGTCCGGTGGCTTTCGCCTTGACTTCAATCAACAAGAGGAAGTTAAAGCACAAGCGATTGTCCTTGCGCGCAAGGATTTGCCGCACGCAACGCTAGACACATCTAAGTACTGTAGCAAGATCCAAGAGGTGGTGGCGGTGCGATGTAAACTGAGAGGTCGTCAAACTTCTCTCTGCTGGTCCCACTTCTTTCCAGTCTGCACTTGTAATATGCTTGGTTGAACATACCCTTCGTAGTTCCGGGTGGCAGGAGTGGCGCCCCTCATGTCTTGCATAAGAAGCACCGCCGGCCTGCCCGCATGTTTTTCAACGATCGCCGATAGTGCTTGCCGCTATCGTTGTGCTTCGACACATGTTTACTGGGCACAGGTTTGCCCAATAAAGAGTTGCGTGATTCGCAGTTCGTGCTACTGTTTTTTTGTTGTTTTTTTTTTACCGTCACTACAACGTGACATTATAGTCTGTACCGGCTATCATGCACCGAGCTTAAGAAAAACAGGAATTACTTTACGCGAATAAGACGATGTTACATGCTGTTCAAGGCCTCGTTAAGAATTCGGCAGTAATATTTTAGTCACTGACATGGAATTCTTTAATGAAAACATTAAGCCAGAACTCATCTCACGTTGACTGTCGATGGTAATGCGATTTTTATTCGAGCAATGTAGCCACACACTGTACGTATTTTTGAAGTCACATTTATTTAACGTATGCAGTGGTCATTCCGAGAGTTCAGTTGCTTCGGCTATATATGCGACATACTGCGGTTTCGTCCCACTTTGCTACGGCAGTGGCTTGCCAATTAAGGTCGCCCATGAGCACAGCGACATGGCGACTGTGCGACGCAGTGATGACGATTAAATAACAAAGACGGTATGACGATCTTAAATGATGGTATAATGACAATATCGAGACGACGACGTCGGCACGATAGGAGTCGATTGTCGAAGTTAGAATGACGACGATGGAGCATCACGACCACAATATGACAACGACTGCATGACGGCGATGACAAACCAACGTTATGGGATGACACCGAGTGTATGACGACAATGGCGTTACGACTGTATAAGGAGGAAGCCTGTATGACGACGGTATGACAACGGATGCATGATAGGGACCGTCTGACGTACCCTGAACGGCATATATATCTTAGACTGTCAGGCTTACTCCCAGACTTACTTTTCTTTAAGTTTATATCAACGATCTTCCTAACCAAATCAAGTTCCATTTGTCTATTTGCTGACGACTGTGTTATATACCGGAAGATTGAAAGCAGTAACGATACTTTAACACTCCAGCATGATCTCATTAACACTACTGCATGGTGCACGCTTTGGCTAATGGAACTAAACACTTCTAAATGCAAAACAACCAGAATTTCCCGTAACCAGTCAGCTTGCCCCGCCTACGTACTTAATATAATACTCCTTTTGACCCAGTAGTTTTTTTTTTTTTTACAAATATCTTGGTGTGCATATTACTAGCAATCTTTCATGGAAAAGACATTGAATACATTACGTCGAAAGCTTGGCTATCTCAGACGTAACTTATCTTTAGCTCCCCCGAAACTAAAACAACTACACGTCACTTATGTAAGACCTAACCTCGAATACGCATGCTCGATATGAGACCCTGGGCATGCTGCTCTAATAAACATCCTTGAAAGTGTGCAAAATCTATCGGTCCGATTCATTCTTAACAATTATCATCGTAGTGCAAGCGTTAGTAACATGAAACTTCCTCTTGGCATTCCCCATCTCTCTTCCCGAAGAAAATTACCTCGTCTCTCCCTCTTTCACAAAATCTACTATCATAACTACGAGCTCAAGTCACGGTACATTACACCAGCATCTTGTATCTCCGCACGTGTTGATCATCGCTTCAAAGTTCATGTACCTTCGCAGCGCACAGTCACCTACTCATACTCATTCTTGACGAGAACATGTAACGAGTGGAACCGCCTGCTTGCGTCAGTGGTCGTTATTACAGATACAGACCGTCTTCGCAGAGCACTAGCAAACGAATTATAAACCTACATCGAAACTCCGTCACTACCGCGTGGTCACTTATTGCTATCGTTTCTTTCATTGCTTTTATTCCATGTTCTCGTTTTTCTATTCTTGTTACTTGATTTTTAAGTGTTTCTTCTTGCTTTGTTACTATAGTGCTCATTTACCTGTAGTTGCTGTATTTTTTTTCGATATAACTATGTTCGTCAGTTCTTGCATTTATTTTATATGTACTGAAATCAAAGCCCCTCCCCTCTATAATGCTTCTTGTAAGCCCTGAGGGTATTAATAAATAAATAGATACTGTTGCCTGAAAGATATTCACGATCGCAGGAAATCTGAGCCGACATTTTGTGAAGTGCTCAATGTTTAAATTGGGTGCATTGTAAGATTTGAGAAGTCGGGGTAAAGCGTCGTCAGTAATTTGTTCACCATATTTCAGTCTCTAACGAGGGACGTTCCGCAACTCTGAATTTCAGGTAAGTAGAAGGATATCATCATCATTCCCAACCCAACCAACCAAACATTCCGACCCAACAGAAAAACATACCGCGGACGTCCCGAAAAGATCCGAACGTCCTAGCTGCAAACGCGAAAGCGTTAAGGGCTCCTTGATCGACCTTAACTGCCCCCTGTCGCCGAAAATCCGGTGTCGGCGTGGTTGTCCGTCAGAGAAAATATTTAGGTATATGTATATGCCACGCCTTGTTATATGACATGCGGTATATGCGGGTTATATTGTCATACAATTCTATCTATCACTAAAGTTGCTCATACCTCGTCTTACAGGTGGTGCTGCACCTGAGGGATACCGAACTGCGTTTTAATGGTGGCAAGAAACAAAGACGCAAAATTTATGACATTTCGGAGATCATCATCATCAGCCTATATTTATCCCCACTGCAGGACGAAGGCCTCTCCCTGTGATCTCCATGCCTGTGATCACCCCTGTCTTGCGCTAGCTCATTCCAACTTGTGCCTGCAAATTTCCTCACTTCATCAGCCCACCTAGTTTTCTGCCGTCCTCGACTGCGTTTCCCTTCTCTTGGTATCCATTCTGTAACTCTAATGGTTCACCGGTTATCCATCTTCAGGCGCGGATCCAGGGGGATGTCCGGATGTCCTGACCCTCCCCCCCCCCCCTCAAATTTCTGCATCACCCCCTCGCTGACAGGGGGATGGCCCTGAAAAATATGACCACCAGCATTCTTCAAAATTATTTTCCGCAGGGGTGTGGTGTCGCGAAGTTGCCGTAGTTATTTTTTTCTCATGAACACCTTGCACCTCCTGGCGCCGGCCGTGCCTTACTCGTCCCGTCGGTGGCGTCGAATGAACGAGGGGACGTTCCTTTTGCCAAGCACGCCGATGTCCGCGCTAGCGCCTTCGCGCCTGATCAACTTAGTTCCCCATTGGGGTGTCATCGGTTGCCTCATTGGCTCTCATCGGTTCCGCGACCAACCTGCTTAATGAAAGAGATCTCTCGCTGAAGTGTTCATATATATATATATATAATAACAACTAACAGCTAAACTAAGAACTACGCATAGGCAACTTTTTTTTAACTGTAGCACTCATTGTGATCACAGTTACACGTTGACAATACCCAGTACGAGCACAGTACCGTTCGTACGCTACAAGTTCTTCATTGTAACTTCGCAGTTTTATTGTCGTACATTTTAATGCATAGGAGGCTCAAAGCAGCCGGATCCGTTAAATCTGAGTAGCCGTTCTCGCGGAGCGGGGCGAAGCCTCGTGCAGCGGCTGCGAAGTGGGGGAGCATGACGTCAGCGGCCAACGCCAGCGCGTGGGCCGATGGCGTCGCGTGGTTAGAGAAACGGGAGCAGATGCACGCCTTGTGTAAAAGGATGACGTCGCGTGGAAAACAAAACATGACGACGCTGGCTCGCGCTCTCGGCTACTACGCCACATCGTTCTTCTTGTAGGTGGCGTCGTGAGTCTTCTTCATACGCGGTGATTCGCATATCGTAAACAACCAGCGCAGTGGTTGCCGCGTTGGAGCGGAGCGTAGTCCTCCAAAGCAAACGAAGGTGTCTCAGCCGAACACAAAGAATCTTCTTAAGGAAATCAAGGTGTCCCAACAGAACTCTAAAGACGGACCCGTGTTTACGCATTTATAACGAACCTGCGACAGATCATCCCAAATTTTATTTTAAGAAACAATACAGGCTAGTTATACCGGGTGCTCAAAATTAAGCTTTATGGTTTTCTTAAAATTAGGCACTGGGAGGCTCGTGAAGACCACCTGCGCAAATAAGTTATGTGGCCAGGGGGACACAAAGTGAGATGATAATTATCGCTGTCAGCAGCCAAATTAACTAAAATTGAATAATTAACTTTTTATTTACTGCAGTAAGTGTGTATGTTTGTATTCAAAAGTTAGAGGCAGTCGTCTTTCTACACAGTTTCACTTGGAAGAATTCTTCTAGCATGTCTATGCTCCGAGATATACAACTCCAAATTTTAATTGTCGTTCGCATGATTACGCATGCAAGAGAGTGAGGATCGGCGCAAAGCTCTTCCCTGATGTGACGCGGCTGTTGCGTGCGGCGTTGAGTCTGACAACGCGGCGGAGGCATTGGCAAAGATAATAACAGCCCCCCTTCCCATCACGGCTGGTGAAATAAAAAAAATCGAAGAACCCGTAACCGCTGTCGTAAAACGCGACCGCGCAGCGTGTAAAGATGGCGGCAGCTGCCATGCCGAGATAATGGCGCGCGCGGAGAAGCCGGAGGGCAGTGCGCGTGCGTAATGGTGAATAGACGATCGGGCATGGTCCTTGCCTGGGCTGCGCAAATAAAGTGACTGCTGATTTCCAAGTATTGTAAGTTTTATTGAAATCAAAAGCAACAACTGCACCATCAACAGTAGAAACCTTTTTAGCTATGCTAACGAATATTTCATACTGCCGCTTTAAGTTTGGTGTTGTCATGCACAAACTCATGACAACACTTCACCCATCAAGATGTCAATGCCCTAAAAATGTTCAAAATGCCTTCCTTCCACAGCAACGCAAAGCATATATATATAAACCGCTCTCGCGTCGACGCGTTAACTCTGCGCAGTACGACAATTGAAATTTAGAGTCGGTTATCTCGGAGCACGAACCCCCTAGAATAATTCTTCCGACTGATATTGTGTAGAGACACGACTGCCTCTAAGTTTCCAATACAAACATACCCACTCACTGCAGTCGACCAAAAATAATTGTTGAATTTTAGTTAATTGGGCTGCTCACAGCGATAATTATCATCTCACTTTGTGCCCCCCTGGCCAATAACTTATTTGCACAGGTGGTCTTCGCGTGCCTCCCAGTGCCTAACTTTAAGAAAACCATAAAGCTTAGTTTTGAACACCCTGTATTATCGGACACAGCCGCCAAGCACGTGGCTGTATTGCGTAACGTTCTTTTCCTATAAGCTCGGAGAAACCGATACCTGGCTTCGCTACAGGTCTTCTTCCTCTTTCTGGGGTTTTACGTGCCAAAACCAGTTCTGATTATGAGGCACACCGTAGTGGAGGGCTCCGGAGTAATTTTGACCACCTGGGGTTCTTTAACGTGCACTACAACGCAAGCACACGGGCGTTTTTACATTTCGCCTCCATCGAAATGCGACTGCCGAGGCCGGGATTCGATCCCGCGACTTCGTGCTCAGCAGCGCAACGCCTGAACTGACTGAGCCACCACGTTGGGCTACAGGTGTTGCTCTAGCCGTATAAAACGCGGTTTTATCGTGAGCAGAAACGGTAAATTTCGGTAAATGTGAAAAGCTACTTTCATCATCATTATCATCATTGACAAAAGCTAACTCCCCCCCCCCCCCCCCTCAGAAAAAACCTGGATCCGCCCCTGTCCATCCTACGCATTACATGGCCTGCCCAGCTCCATTTTTTTCCTCTTAATGTCAACTAGCATATCCGCTATCCCCGTTTGGCTCTCTGGTTCACACCGCTCTCTTCCTGTCTCTTAACGTTAGGCCAAACATTTTTAGAGCGTAAGCTGTTACGGGCTTACGCCCATGACCAAATTGGTGCGACATATGGGGGATGAAACTGAATGCAACAAAAACTACCAGTATCTCCTTCACACACAAGAAAAATGCGCTTCAGTTTACGTACACAATAAATAACATACCACTCAGAAAACGCGATGAAGTCACATATCTTGGGGTCACTCTTACAACGAAATTAAATTGGGAACCTCATATAAATAACATATATAACAAGGCGCTAGGTAAGCTGCATTTCTTGAGAAGAAAACTCAGAAACACACCTCCTAGTGTTAAATTAAATGCATACAGAACCCTCATCAGACCCGCTTTAGAATATGCTGACTCAATTTGGGCTCCGCACCAGAAGTATTTAACCGACAAACTAGAACGCATACAGAAATTAGCATTAAGATTCATATATTAGCAATATTCGCGTCAACCAAGCACTGCGAACCTGCGCGTGAAGGCTAACATTCAACTACTAGCTCAACGTAGAATGATTTCTAGATTAAAATTTCTATACTTAGTTTATCACGGTTCCTATCATATACCACAAGCAATATACATTCAAGCACCATTCAGACTTTCCGCCCGAAATAATCATAATAAATCAATACGGCCCCATCCGAGTCATAACAACACTCACAAGTACTTTTTATTCCCACACGCCATTTCCCATTGGAACATGCTACCCTCTGAGGCTGTTAACTGCTCATCTGTCAATGCATTTATTGACAGTATTCAGAATTTGCAATTCGAGTGGTAATAAAGTGACTGAAGTTATCTGTATTCCATATGCAGCCTCTTGTGGCTGCATACTTATCGTAAACGTTGCTTTTCCTGCTTGTACGCGAACCGCTCCTTTAAGCAAAGTGTGTGTATTTATTGAGTAGGTTCACTTTTGTGCGTGCTTATGTTCTTTGTTTGGATACAATGGTTATGGTTTCACTTTTCTCTCTTCTATTTTTTTTTTTTGTACTGTATCTCATTTTGTAACCACTCCTGCATGGGCCCGAGGAGGGCCTGCAGTATAGTAAAATAAATAAAAAAATGTGGTTGATCCCTCTTATATAGGAATCGGTATAGAACACGAAAGTGAAACGTGTCTTCACAGAAGTAGTGTAATGTTTATTGCACATTGATATATAATGTCTATTGGTGTTTTGTGGCTAAAGCGCCCTTAGGCGTTGATGCACCCACGCTGACGCCTGGTGGCACGTCTCCTCCATCACGACTACCAACGTCGATGACCATGAGCAACCGTCGTGCATATGGAAGCTGCACTACGCTGCACACGCTAGCACAACGCGAAAGACGAAGCACGTAACTGACACACTAATACAACGCGCAAGACAAAGCACGTAACTGAATCGTCACCGAGTCAAATCAGCGCGTACAGCGCGTCGTAATTGCAGCCTCCGCGATCAACTTCAGAAACATTTTCAGAGCTAATTGCGGAGGCCACGCTCCGCTGTGCTGAGTACGGTGAACGCCACCTAGGTAACGTTGGTAGTGCTTCTTGATGCCAGCGTCCCTTCGAATGCTGGCATCGAGGCGTCGTAGTGCTGAGACCACCGAAGCGTTCACTGTCGGTGCGCGTTAGTGTCATAATGCAGTACTTCTCTTTTCTGCTCGTAGGCGGCGGCACCGCCCCGAGCAAGAGCGCGGATACACGGAGGAGTGTTAGATATATATGGCGCGTCTGTGTAGCTCTCTGCAAATGCGTTTGTGGCGCAATGGGTTAAACGCTCGGCGATCTATCGTCGCGGACCGAAAGGTCATGGGTTCGATTTCCAAATTTTGCATGTTTGTGGAACTTTTTCTTCTGGTTTCTTTCTTTGTATTATGTTCTATGACGTATTTCCGTGACGGAAATACGTCAGTGAAGTCTTGGTGGACCCCGGCATAAAACACTTTCGTGTTAATAAATAAATAAATTCCAACTGACCCTCTTCACGGAGCAATATGTTCACGAGAAACGAGATGGCGCTTTCGGCGGCGCGCCATACGTTGCCTCAGCGAAAGCGCACGAATACGAAACCATTACCGCTTCTGCCCCGTTTCCGTGCGATCAGCTGTCGGAAATGCAACCGAGTTCGATCACGCACTGTGCTCAATTCATGCTGCAAAAATTTGGAGCGGTGAATCGAAGACGTGTGCAGTTGTTGGCTGCAAAAATAGTGACTAACACATTCATGAATGGAAAGAGTATGTATGACCAATAAGTTCACGGACCGTTGCTACATACGGACAGCCTGTTATTAGATCTGCTTCGGTCGAAGGTTCATCCTTATCGCTGACACCAGTTATTAGATCTGGTAGGCGTTGGTTGCGGGAGTTGGGGGACGTTGAGGCGGACTTGGGAGAAACAGGAGGGATTTATTTACATTATTTACAGTGATTAAAATACAAAATACTGAACAGTCATAAAGTGATCGACGGCCGGCAGCATCTCGGACGCTGCGGCCCGTGGCAAGAAGAGCCCCCTCTCCTTGATTTGTCGCTCTTTTAACCCCTTCGGTCTTCGGGGTCTCGTCCTTTTTGGCCAATCGTCGAGCCAGCTCAGGTGTCGTCATTTTCCTCCCCTGGTATTGGCCCGTGCAAGTGCCGTCATATTCGGCCAATGGGGACGCTCCGAGGGCTTCATTGTCCGATGGCTGATTTACCTCCGGCTTGGCCTCCTCGCCTGGAAGCGCTCGGCTGAAGGAGACGGGATGTTCTCGGAACGGCCCTCCAGAGCTGCAAAACCGCTTTGCACTCGACCAAGGCTTCCTTCCTGGAACCGTGCCAGCCTCCCGTTCCACTTTTGGGAAGAGTCAAGCAGGGGGAAAGACAATAGCTCGACGTGCGGTGCGTGAGGTAGGAGTCGCCAACCTGTCTGACGGGTCCGGTAGCGTGGTTGACGCGCCTCGCTGCACCATAATTGTAATGCGAAGACCTTTTTAAGGTGGTGGGGAAACTTGGGTGATTCCGGGAAAGGGTCCGTATCTAACACTGTGTAGCCGGCCCTTCTCGATGTACGACTTTTATTGTCGATAAAAAAATTTTCACTAATCCGTCAGCGTTGTATCGCTAACCTCCAGAGAAAAGACTTCAACCCCGGAACGCCGGCAACAGTGAGTACCGCTCGTTAACAAAGGGGGTAGCGCCGCTTCTCGCGGCACAGTAAGTTTCGCGCACGCTATCTAAACACATCGACCTAAGCTCGCACGCAAGCTTACGCACACTCTATCGCCAACGTGTTAAGAACATGTGAATGGGCGCCAAAGCATGGGTGACCGCGACTATACCGACAGCACGCGAGTGGTCGAAGCTGAATGTTTCGTGACGGTCCACAGGAGTAAGCGAGTTACTAGCGAAAATAGATTTTTGGTACAAGCTATTACAAAGTACAGAACAGCTACGTTCCAAGCCTTGTGTTCCGCAAGACTAAATCGATTGCAACTGAGCACACCTGCGAGCGATTAGGTAGTGACCGCACCGACCGCACAATAATCAGGTAGTGACCGCACCGACGAACTTCACTGAGTCAGAAACGTGACAAACAACTGCTTCAAAGTATTTGCCCATTAAAGAACGAAGAGCAAAACACACTGATCCCGATTCAACTCATGATAGAAAAGCTCGGAATACATTTTTTGCCTTGTTTTTAGAACAAGCACCGTATACGCTGCTCGCGCCGTTTGGGCAATGCTTAATGAGCTTCGAAGGCGATTTTTACATGTCCTGTCCAAGCTGTAAGCCAAAGTTTCGTGTCGACCACCCAGAAAACGTCTGCGATATCTTCGGAAAGAGGTTTCCTGAGCCGCTCCGGGCGTCGTGTACAGTCATTGTAAACACCGAGGCAAGCAATGGGCGCGTCACCACGTGATCAAACATGGCAACACCCACGGAATCACCGCGAAAAGGGTCAATAGCCGTTTCGATTCGCGATAGTGTCCGCCGCCGCTGGGGACCGTAACCGCTATCGCCGGAAATGCGAAAAAAAGTACCCCATTCCCGGATATTACGGGAATCGGGTACTTACCACTCCAATTCCCGGAATATCCGGATACTCCGGATATTCCGGGATAGCCGGATACTCTACCACTGAGCCACGAAAGCGCTTGCTATCGCGCAGTGGGAAAATGCGCTATAAATGCTCCCCAGGCACGCGCACAGGCGCCGACGACCCGAACCTCCGCCAGTATGGTTGCGCCTGCAAGCGCAGAGTGCGCAAGCGACGAGATGAGATTCAGACAAGGCGCGCGCAATAAAAAAAAAAAAAAAAAAAAAACGCGATCCCCAGCCTCCGTTAGTATGGTGGTGCCATCTAGTTAAGGTACCTGCAAACGCAGCGTGCGCAGACGACGAGATTCGATTCAGACGAGGCACGCAATCAACTCGATTCCGATGTGAGATGTGCGCCACGTATTCTGGATACCTCTTCGGTACACGTTATGGCGTCTCCTCGCAAGGTACGAACCGCTGCTGCAGAAGCGAATCGTAGAGATACGTGCGCGACTACAACCAGGCATCATCGGGCTCAGCAGACTGCTGTGCAGAGAGCATTACAAGCCGCAGATCGCCGTCGACGCCGGGCGGACAGTTCAGATCGTTCTCGTCAAAACGAGGCGAATAGAATAGGCTTTGCCGAAAAGACCCTGGTGTGCGTGGTGCCGAAATTGGAGCTACTCTTGAGCCGCTCCACCAGCTTACGCTGTGACTGTGCTGCGTGTGCCGCGCAGGCCTGTGACTTTTTTCGTTCCATCGCTCTTTGTGCGGTTCTTAACTTGTTCTCGAGCTTCTTTGTTAACCTCGAAGTTTCTGCCCCATATGTTAGCACCGGTAGAATACAATAATTCTACTTTATAGAGCTCATGAAAGTGCACAAATATGAACGGAGCCCTACAATATGTGTTCTCATATCCAAGCTGCATCATGCATATATTAAGAGCACGTAAATCAGAATTAGGTGGCATTGGAACGTCGTTGTCATCGTGAAGACGGATGGCCTGAAGCTCGTCCAAGCGCTGGCACGTCGATACAATATCTTGAACCGAGGTACGATTCTGAACAGCTAAGGCGTTGAATGCGATGGAACCAATGCATTTAAGAATGTGGCGAATGCGTTCGGCTTCCGTCATTCCAATGTTGGCGCGGCGGCATAGAGCCAGGACATCTTCGATGCACGATGTATATGACTCTTGTGGAAGTTGAACACGCGCAGCGAGCTTCTGTTTGGCGACATCTGAACGGCCAGATGAAGACGCGAAGATTTGCCGCAAGCTGGTAGTAAACGCTGCCGAGTTGGCGAAGTCAGTTTCGTGGTTAAAATACCGCGTCTTCGCAACGTGGGTCAGATAGAACGCGACGTTAGTCAACTTCTGTGTGTCGGTCCACCCATTGGCCGAACTCACGCGGTTGTAATTGTCCAGCCAATCGTCAACGTCATCCCCGCGGAGACCCGCAAAGACTGGTGGATCACGTTGAGGGCTGGTAATGGTGCGCGATGTCAGTGCAGCCGATGTCGTGGGTGTGGGAGCGTTAGGGGTAGCGATAGTGCCAGCGGCCGACGTAAGGGTTGCCATAGCTGTAGGGGTGGCGGGGCGCAAGTGGCGACCGGAACGTAGCTCCAGGTAGGGCAAGAACGCAGAAGCATGTCGGGATCTTGACGCGCCTCCACCACTTTGAAAAACCGAAGACGACCAGGACAGGCAGCACTGGCAGACCCGTTTATTCCGCAGGCATGGCCCAGGCTCAAACACGAAGAAGAATACAAATAGGGATGATGATGACTGTGCACAAATGAGAACGATGAAGTACGTTAAATGTGCTTACAATATGTTGATGTATGTTCACCCAGGCGCGGATCCAGGGGGGATGTCCGGATGTCCTGACCCCCCCCCCCCTCAGATTTCTGCATCCCCCCCTCGCTGACAGGGGGATGGCCCTGTCGCAAAAAAAATATGGCCTGGCCAGCATTCTTCAAAAGTATTTTTTGCGAGTACCAGTTGAACACGCCATGTAGAAGTAAAGCTAGCTCAATCACAAGCTTAGTTGTATTCCGTAGGGGTGTGGTGTCGCGAAGTTGCCGTAGTTATTTTTTCTCATGAACACCTTGGACCTCCTGGCGCCCACCGTGCGTCGAATGAACGAGGGGACGTCCCTTTTGCCAAGCACGCCGATGTCCGCGCGAGGGCCTTCGCACCTGATTAACTTGGAGCGGGGCGTTACGCCCGTATTCAAGAACGTTCCTCTAGCCAACACAACACGTCGACTCAAGAGGAAAGATAGCACCGCCATCCCTCCAAAGAAGTGTTCACTGAGCTTCATGACCATTCACGGGAATTCTTTAGAATTGTCGCGTCTTTATCAGTCGAGAGGCGGCGCTGTGCTCAACAAGGTGGAGTGGAGGAAGAGCTTCGAGTCGAGGGATGTTTGAGAATAGGGGAGTTAGTCCTCCAAACCAAACGAAGGTGTCTCAGCCGAACACAAGGATCTTCTTAAGGAAATGAAGGTGTCCCAATAGAACTTCAAAAACGGACGCGTGCTTACGCATTTATAACGAACCTGCCACAGATCATCCCAAATTTTATTTTAAGAAACAATAGAGGCTAGATATACGGGGTGTTCAAAATTAAGGTTTATGGTTTTCTTAAAATTAGGCACTGGGAGGCACGTGAAGAACACCTGCGCAAATAAGTTATGTGGCCAGGGGGACACAAAGTGAGATGATATGATTATTGCTGTTAGCAGCCGAATCAACTAAAATTGAATAATTAACTTTTTATTGACTGCAGTAAGTGTGTATGTTTGTATTCAAAAGTTAGAGGCAGTCGTGTTTCTACACAGTTTCACTTGGAAGAATTCTTCTAGCATGTCTGTGCTACGCGATATCCAACTCCAAATTCTAATTGTCGTTCGCACGATTACGCGACTCCAAATTCTAATTGTCGTTCGCACGATTACGCATGCAACTTGCAAGAGAGTGAGGATCGGCGCAAAGCTCCTCCCTGATGTGACGCGGCTGTTGCGTGAGGCGTTGAGTCTGACAACGGGGCGGAGGCATTGGCAAAGATAATAACTGTCCCCCTTCCCCTCACGGCTGGCAAAATGAAAAAAAATATATATATCGAAGAACCCGTGACCGCTGTCGTAACACGCGACCGCGCAGCCTGTAAAGATGGCGGCAGCTGCCATGCCGAGATAATGGCGCGAGCGGAGAAGCCGGAGGGCAGTGCGCGTGCCTAATGGTGACTAGACGACCGGGCATGGTCCTTGCCTGGGCTACGCAGATGACTGCTGATTTCCAAGTATGGTAAGTTGTATTGAAATCAAGAGCACCAACTGCACCATCAACAGCAGAAACCTTTTTAGCTATGCTAACGAATATTTCATACTGCCGCTTTAAATTTGGTGTTGTCATGCACAAATTTCATGACAACACTTCACCCATCAAGATGTCAATGCCCTAAAAATGTTCAAAATGCCTCCCTTCCACAGCAACGCAAAGCATAAACCGCTCTGTCGTCGAGTCGATAACTCTGCGCAGTACAATTGAAATTTGAAGTCGGATATCTCGAAGCACGAACACGCTAGAATAATTGTTCCGACTGATACTGTGTAGAAACACGACTGTCTCTAAGTTTTCAATACAAACATACCCACTTACTGCAGTCGACAAAAAATAATTGTTGAATTTTAGTTAATTGGGCTGCTCACAGCGATAATTATCATCTCACTTTGTGCCCCGCTAGCCATATAACTTATTTGCACAGGCGGCCTTCGAGTGCCTCCCAGTGCCTAACTTTAAGAAAACCATGAAGCTTAGTTTTGAACACCCTGCATTATCAGGTGCAGCCGCCAAGCACATGGCTGTTTTGGGTAACGTTCTTTTCCTATAAGCTCGGAGAAACCGATACCTGGCTTCGCTACAGGTCTTCTTCCTTTTTCTCGGATTTTACGTGCCAAAACCAGTTCTGATTATGAGGCACGCCGTAGTGGAAGGCTCCGGATTAATTTTGACCACCTGGGTTTCTTTAACGTGCACTACAACGGAAGCACGCGGGCCTTTTTGCATTTCGCCTCCATCGAAATGCGGCCGCGGCGGCCGGGATTCGATCCCGCGATCTCGTGCTCAGCAGCGCAACGCCTGAACTGACGGCGGGCTACAGGTGTTGCTCTAGCCGTATGAAACGCGGGTTTGTCGTAAGCAGAAACGGTGAATTTCGGTAAATAGGAAAGGCTACTATTATCATCATCGTCATCATCAGTGACAGAAGCTGACCCCCCCCCTCAGAAAAAACCTGGATCCGCCCCTGTGTTCACCTCACTTCAAATTACTTTGCGTGCTTTTTTGACCCTGAAAAAAAAAAAAAAACCTGCAGACTTCAGTGACCCCTTCGGCAGAGTGAAAAGCACGTGAGTGATATGTGTCTCAATATTGATTCTCTTTCCAGTAGGCAATGCTAACGACTGGTGACAAAATAAAAGGGGAAAAAAGCTCTTCTAATTATTTACAAGATTTACGCATTAGGGATGGTCTCTTGCATGCAGAGGCCATAAATTTAACACTTTCAAAAAATTTTAAAGGTTGCCTGTGGCAGATAGCACAATTCTAGTTCATGAGCTGGTCTACTCGAAGAGGTGGACATTACTTGCACAAAAAATTGAAATGCATATTCGACTAGTTAAAGAATCACCAAACACGGGCCGGATAGCGCTCGTCCTGTTCTCTCGTTCTTGTCCGTGTCTTCTAGCGCTATGACCACCTCTGATGTATATAACCAACTAGCCCAAAAAGCCATACTTGTAGACGGGCGATAAGTTAATATGTTAAAAACCTATTTAACATATTAACTTATTTCCCGTGTTGCAATTTACAAATTCTAGCCGTGGAATTCGCAAGGCGGATGCACTAGGAACTAATTCTCAGGATGGCACCAGTTTCGAGATATTAATTCCCGAACATTGCAGAGAAATGCATTGGCGTTCCAGTTACTTTTGCACTTACCCACCGTGGTTGTTTAGTGGCAATGGTGTTGGACTGCTAACTATGAGGTAGCGGTATCAAATCACGGCCACGGCAGCTGCATTTCAATGGGTCGAAATGCTTGAACACCCGTATACTTAGATTTAGGTGCACCTTATATATATTAACCTGTAGCCGACCGCAGCCCTCCATGCCGTCATACCAGCAGCCGCCCTGTACTACGCGACATCTTACATGGATGGGACCTACCCCAGCGAACCGGTGGCGTACTTCCGACAACTGGCCGATATGCTTTGCGGGCGGCCATGCCGGTCACATTGCTCGTTATTGTAATCGCGTTCAGCCGCCTAGCGACGCATCAGCCCTGACAAGCCAGTTCAACCGTCCATATTCCGACCCCCATTCGGCTATGTCACCGACTCTGCGCCCGACGCCAACTACCCGCCGTTCACCGTCTCCACGCCGTCGCTCAGTGTCGCCGATGCGACCCTGTCCCGTAACTCGGGACGAGGAAAACTAATCGTCGCAGTCCAAGAGGCAAGGGCTGCGGCGCCGTCGAAACGTGAAATTCCTCAACGCAGTCCTTCAAATGTGATCGAAGTGTTTATTAACGGTGTTCGCGCATCTGCACTCGTGGAACTGGAGCCGCCGTATGTGTTATGGACGCTAAGCTTTGCCGCCTACTTCGGAAAGTCACGACGCCCCTGTCTGGACTGTCCCTCCGCACAGCCAGTGCTCAGCATATCCACCCCTTAGCGGCTTGCACTGCTCGTGTTGTTATAGACGACGTTCTGTACGCCATCGAATTCATAATCCTCACCTCGTGTTCTCATGACGTTATCCTCGGCTGGAATTTCCTCTCGCGCCACAATGCCGTAATCCATTGCGCACGGGCCGAGCTGGAACTCTCGCCGCTCACCGACAATACTTCGCTGTTGAGGAAGCTACTTGTTCAAGACGACACCCACGTCCCTCCCAACACGTCAACGGTCGTGCCCATGTACTGCAGCGGCCTCTCTGACGCTGTTGCACTACTGTCTCCATCTGACCGCTTTCTCACCCGGACAGGCCTGCTGCTACCTTTTGCGACAGTGGCCGTCAAACAGGGCTACAACACCATTTTCGTTTGCAACCTGTTTCCATACTCTGTGATGCTGCTCCCGAGGGCAATGTCTCAGCCATGTACAAGCGATCAAAGACGTGCAAGTTATTGACTTCCCCGATGACCATTGCTGTGCTCGTCCCAGTGCGCTCACTGCTCTTTCTACATGTGAGGGACCGTCCAGTGATGTGTTCGGTTCTTCTATCACCGATGACCTTACGCCGGTCCAGCGATCTCAACTTTTGTGCCTCTTAGAAGAATTTTGTTCTTCTTTCGATGTCGGGCAAACTTCCCTAGGCCGGACATCCACTGTTACGCACCGCATCGACACTGGCTCGCGACCGCCATTGCGGCAACGACCGTATCGTGAATCTCCTGCAGAGCGTCGTGTAATCAATGAACAAGTCGACGACATGCTTGGCCGCGAAGTGATACGACTTTCCAACAGTCCATGGGCATCCCCTGTCGTCCTCGTTACGAAGATGGTTCTGTGCGGTTCTGTGTCGACTACCGGCGCCTCAACACGATCACACACAAGGACGTGTACCCTCTCCCTCGCACAGATGACGCCAATGACAGTCTACAGGGTGCAGAATTATTTTCGTCTTTAGATCTTCGCTAAGGGTACTGGCAAGTACCCATGGCAGACGCCGATCGGCCAAAGACAGCTTTTGTAACATCCGACGGCTTATACGAATTTAACGTAATGCCTTTTGGACTTTGTAATGCGCCCGCAACTTTTGAGCGCATGATGGACACAGTTCTGCGCGGCTTGAAGTGGCACACATGCTTGTGCTATCTTGACGACGTTGTTGTTTTTGCGCCGGACTTCACAACACACCCTCAACGCCTGCGGTGTGTTTTGACGTGCTTAACAAACGCTGGCCTACAACTAAACCTAAAGAAGTGCCGATTTGCTGCTCGGCAGCTGACAATCCTCGGTTATGTCGTATCCAAGGATGGCATACTCCCAGATTCAGCCAAACTTCGGGCCGTCGCCGAATTCCCTAAGCCAACGTCTGTCAAAGAATTGCGCAGTTTCATTGGTCTGTGTTCGTACTTCAGATGCTTTATTCGCAATTTCGCCGCCATCATCTCACCCCTGACGAAACTGCTGTCACGCAATGGGCCCCTCACTTCGTGGTCATCCCAGTGCGATGAAGCTTTCACGAAGCTCCCGCATCTACTTACGTCTCCACCAATTTTGCGCCACTACGATCCGACAGCTCCTACTGAGGTGCGCACAGTTGCCAGCGGCGTCGGCCTCGGTGCTGTTCTTGTCCAACGAAAACAAGGGTTTCCTGAATATGTCTTCGCTTATGCAAGTCGTACGCTTATGAAAGCTGAGACAAATTACACTGTGACGGTAAAAGAA
Source organism: Dermacentor silvarum (assembly GCF_013339745.2). Lineage (NCBI taxonomy): Eukaryota > Metazoa > Arthropoda > Arachnida > Ixodida > Ixodidae > Dermacentor > Dermacentor silvarum. The sequence continues at coordinate 161,768,652 of NC_051161.1, forward strand.
TGCTTGGTCATCATCTGGGCTCTAAATTCCGGCCTTATTTATATGGTCGTCCATTTGGCGTAGTCACGGACCACCATGCACTATGTTACGTGTCGTCCTTGCAGGACTCCTCGGGCCGTCTTGCTCGATGGGCACTTCGCCTGCAGGACTCCGATGTCCGGGTGTTGTACCGCAACGGACGCCAGCATTCTGACGCCGACGCCCTCTCGCGCTCTCCCTTGCCTGACAATGCCTGCCCCTCATTGTCTGAGATTATTGTTTCTTCGCTCGACCTTAACACCATCGCTTCTGAGCAACGCAAGGACCATTGGATTGCCTCCCTTATAGACTTGCTTTCTAGTTCGTCGGCACAACCAAGCACTCGCACGTTGCGTCGCCAAGCACGTCATTTTGCCATTCGCGACAACCTGCTGCACCGACGCAATTATAACCCCGACGGGCGCCAGTGGTTGTTAGTGGTACCCCGCAGTCTGCGTTCCGAAGTATGCGCAGCTTTCCATGCTGATCCACAGTGTGCACACTCCGGAGTTTTCAAGACTTACCAGCGCCTTCAACAGCGGTATTACTGGCGCGGGATGTACAGCTACGTTCACAAGTTTGTTCGCTCTTGTCCCGATTGCCAGCGCCGGAAATCTTCACCCCGCCTTTCGCCAGCCGGTCTGCAACCTTTACCTTGCCCTACCCGGCAGTTTGGACGCGTCGGCATCGATTTGTATGTGCCCCTTCCCTTGACGTCGGCTGGAAATCGCTGGGCCATTGTGGCCGTCGACCACCAGCTGACGCGATACGCCGAAACAGCCGCCCTACCGGCAGCTACAGCGCACGATGTTGCCTCCTTCCTGCTTCGACGATTCATCCTGTGACATGGGCCACCCCAGGAACTACTCAGTGATTGTGGGCGTGTCTTCCTGTCCGAAGTAGTTGAAGCCATTCTCAAGGAGTGCCACGTTGTTCATCGCACAACTGCGGCGTACCACCCCCAAACCAATGGCCTTACAGAACGCTTCAACCGTACGCTCGGGGACATGCTTGCTATGTACATCGCCTCCAACCACACTAATTGGGACGTCATTCTGCCATTTGTAACTTACACGTATACAACACTGCCACTCGGAGCACCCACTGGCTTTTTACCTTTTTTCTTACTGTATGGTCGGCACCCGTCGCACACCATCGACACAATTCTGCCGTACCGGACGGATGCATCTGAATGTGCGCCATTTCTGACACGGCAAGACATGCTGAAGAGTGCCGCGATCTCGCACGGCCCGGGTCTTTACATCCAATGACCACCACTTCTGCACCCACCTTCCTACCTAGAGCGCTTGTGTGGCTCTCGATTCCTTCCGCTACGCCTGGTCTCTCATCCAAACTAGTGCCCAAGTATGAAGGCCCCTACCGTATTGTCGAACGCACATCTCCCGTCAACTACGTGATCGAACCAGTTGAACCTTCTGCGGACATGCGCCGTCGTGGACGCGACACTGTCAACGTCGAGCGCCTCAAGCATTACTATGACCCTGTCATAGTGACTAGCTGTTAGGTCGCCCGACGGCTCCCTCTTCGCTCCCGGGGGTGATTGTAGCGAAGAATACGAACGCCATAGCGGGTCACGCTCTCCAGCCCTTTCTAGTGGGTCGATCACTCCTGTTGATGATTATGATGATTTATTGGCATCCCCTTTGAAACGGGGCGGCGACAAATAGTCACCTAGCCTGCTTGATTTAATCAGGTATACTATACATCTTCTTTATCTAGCATTTTTGCATACCTCTCATTATTATTTTTCTTTTTCAAAAATTTACCTTGTACCGCTGCCTATGATTTTAAAAGATCAGGTCGTATCCATCTTTTCCCTGCTTTTTCTCCACCAGTACTCTAATCGTCTCTTGCTGATCTCTACGGCTGATCTGTTTGTTTCCTTCCACTTTAAACCAAAGCGCTTCTGGGAGTTGCACGTTACCTACGGTTCTCGCTGGGTGGATCCCGTCGCATTCAATCAGGATGTGCTGAGTGGTTTCTGGATCTTTACTGCAGCATACACATGTCTCATCTAGTTACGAATATTTGTTCCGATATGTTTTCGTCCTTAGGCAACCGGCTCGAGCCTCAAATAGCAAGGCACTGCCCTTTGTGTTATCGTACAGATTTTTCCTTCTAATTTCTTTCTTCTCATTCTTGTAAATCTCCATTGTCCTTTTTGTTTCCATTCTTTGTATCCAATTCACGGTCTCTATTTCTCTCACTTTCTTTCTGATGACTCCTGGTTGTCTATTTACAGTTTCGATTATCCTGTACTTGGTTGTCAACTTCCTTGACCTCTTCCTCCATTCTGTACGTGTCCACGCTTTTCATGTAGAGATACTTGTGCAGTTTAGCCGCTCATTTATTTTCATCCATGTTCCTGAGCCTTCCTTCAAAACTAATTTTTCTCTGTGCTTCTCTGACTCTGTTTTCCTCGAGAAACGCCGCTCGTGCCGAGAGCTCGGACCTTCAAACAACGGACGGCCCAAACGGCTGGTGTCTAATAAACGCCTTTACAAACACAATTTGTAAATAATAAATTAACTGCCCTCTAATCAGGGTTGCCAGATTGGGCTATTAATAGCCAAATTGGGCTACTATTTATGCGGGATGGCGTCGAAAATTCCGAGTTGGCTACATGGCTATATTTGGACTATTTTTAACAGTGTGTCTGCTGAATCCAAAAAATGTGGGCCGATCCTGGCGGTAGTGAAGAAAGGGTCCACTGCGCATACAGGGGTATGCGCAATGGCACATACCCCTGTGAACTAGCGAAGCTCAGCCTGGCTAAGTCTGCATGGTTGGGACTACTTAAGCTTAGTCAGTCATCGACAACCACAACCAATCGATATCCAATCAATAGCTAATCCGGAAAATGCTCGGGTTGACTTGGTAGTTCTTAGCATAGCCCAAAAGCCAGGACTAAGTGCCCATCAGTTCCGCTGTTCCTTAGCATTGCGCCTCCAGTGCAAGCTACGCAATTTTTTTTTTTCTTAAGGACTTCCAAGTCCAGAGGAACACGTCAACACTGACAAAATTCGGGGAACCCGGTTTATGAAAACCCGAAACTCATTGCTGCTACAAAAATATGTAGGCAATCTCGAAGGCTGTGTTTTTAGTCAGTGTCGGCGCTGGGAGGATGGCGGTAAAGTCATGGCTGCCTTGTTTATACGTCATTCCAGCGCTAAGCTTTCTTTTGGCTTCGACGCCATCTGCTACCGGTTCACGCATGGTTCAGTAAGAAAAACGGTGGGGCTGTCTAAGGTCCCTAGATAAAACAAAACTTGTTTTATCTAGGGACCTTAGGGCTGACAGCTGTGGAGTATGTGTTCCGTGCAGGATGCCCCCCTATACAGTAAAGTTCATGGGTTCTCAAAGTGGGTTCCGCGGAACCTACGGGTTCCGCAGGCCCCTGCTAGGGGTTCCGCGAGCCACTGATAAATTTCCCCTGGTCCCGCTCTCGACAAGTGTCTAAAACGGCGAACATGAGGTGCGCTTGATCCAAAGAACCTCCATTACTCATGCCTGTTTACGGTGCCCGAGTGTCAAAAAGCACATCACAGTGCGTAACAGCAACGCGCGAACTGCGCAGTAAATACGCAAGCAGCTTGTAGCCACCCAACCTCTGAGAACAGGCAGCGCGCCTAAGCTTTCGCACTTGAATCTCGGAGGCCGTAACTTACCACCATGCGCCTTTCTCCTGTTGACCCTTTTCCCGGTGCTCCCGTGGGCGCTGCCATGTTTGATCATGTGGTGACGCGTCCATTGCTTGCCTCAGCTGCCTCGTTTGCCTCCGCGTTTACAATGCAAGCGCGTGACGCCGGCGCGGCGCAACAAACTTCCGTTTCGACGCATATCGTAGACGGTGACTGTGTGGACGACACGAAGCTTTGGCCACAGCTTTAGAGGACATGTAAGTGCTTTCATAGCTCATTACACCTTGTCCAAACGGCGCGAGCAGCGTATACGGTGCTTGCACTAAAAGCGAGGCTAAAAATGTATTCCAAGCTGTCCAAACTTCCCGCTTATGAATTAAATCAGGATCACTGTTCTCGTTCTTTATTTGTCAAACATTTTGAAGCAGCGGTTTGTCATGTTTCTGACTCAGTAATACTACTAGTGAGGCTACTATCTTATTGTTTATTTTCAGCCTAATCGCGCTCGTGGGTGTGCTCGGCTGCGAACGATTTGTTGTTGCGGCGCACAAAACTTGGAATGTAAATGTTCTGTACTTTGTGGTAGCTTGTAGCAAAGACGTATTACCACTAGTCCGTCGCTTACTCTGTGGACCGTCACGAAACGTTCAGCTTCCAACATTCGTGTCTGTGTAGTCGCCGTCACTCACGCTTTCAGCACATTGATTCAAGTGTGCTCACATTCACTTATTATTGATACGTTGGCGATAGGGTGCGTGTAAGTTTGCGTGCGAGTAGGGGTAGATGTTTGTAAATAAAGTGCGAAAAACTTACTATGCCCGTAAATGGCGTTACTTCCTTTTGTAACGAGCGCTACTCACTCTTAAGTGCGGACGTTGCGGTGTTGAAGCCCTTTCTTTGGAGGTTATCTATACAGCGCTGGCGGATGAATTATCCTTTTTTATCCTCAAGGAAAGCCGTGCATCGCGAAGGGCCGACAACAAAGGCAGTCCTTATGTAGCAGCGGCGACACAGGTTGATTCCATTCCGTAATATGCGAATCACTATTTTTGCAGCTAACTACCGCACACGTCTTCCCTTTATTGTTACACATTTTGCAGCATGAATTGGGCACAGTGCATGAGCGAACACCCACTTGCATTTCCGACAGCTGATCGCATAGTAGCAGGACAGAAGCAGTAGTGGTTTCGTATTCGTGCGCATTCGCTGAGGCAACGTATGGCGCGCCGCCGAAAGCGCCATCTCGTTGCTCTAGAGCCAACTGCTCCGCGAAAAGGGTCAATTTGTAGATAGGGTAGGTGCCGATAGCGTGCCCACTGACGTATACGTTGGAGGAAAAATTAAAAAAAAAAAGCGCGGAGCACCGCAAATGCGCGCCGCAGAAGAGCAAGAACGGCGTAGCGTCCAACCGAAACGAAGCGGCGCAGTCCGCATCGCCGTGGTCCTCAGCGGCAATCGTACGCGGCACGTGACTGACAGCAACGCCGAAGCGCTTCGTGCCTAATTGTGCCTAAAGCCCCTATATATAGGGACTTTAATTGTGCCTTTAAAGCCTCTATTCTTGCGTTTATCGCCACGCGTAACACCGCGTTCGCGGCTAGTCGCGTGCCTCCGTAAGTGCGTAGTCGCTATCTCTGATCGCGTCGATAACCACCGCAGTTTCGTCCGCAGCGGTTGCGGCAAATAGTTTCATTTTCACTCGATGCGCGCGTCGGCTGCGTGCCTTCACAACTGCGTAGTCGCCTCCCATGGCAGCGTCGATAGCGACCGTAGTTTCGTCCGCACTTCTTGCAGCGAAAGGTAGCTTCGTTTTGACTTGGTGCGTCTGTCAGCCGCCTGCCTTCTGAACCGCAAGGTCGCCGTCCATGATCGCGTCGATAGCGGCCGCGGTTTCGTCGACAGCGGTTGCGGCAAGCAGTAGTTTCGCTTTTACTCAGTGCAAAGATGTCGAAGATAAAAAGCACCGGCTACATCGCGATGGACGGACAATTTGTTGGCGCGCAGCTGAGTGGCGAAAAAATAATCGGGATGCGCGCCCGTTGGTGCAAAGCGCGTCTCAGATGAAAACGCGCGCCGCGAAGGATGTCGCGAGGCCTTCGCCGCTGCTAGCGCTAATCAGTCATGAGATGAAGAGAATTTCAGCTTCCGCACTGGTCTTGTGCTAAATAGAAACAAGATTTGACGAGTCATTGAGTAAATAAAAGCGTGTTGACGTAGTGCAGCATTTGTTTGTTTTCCTGATACCCTCGATAATTCGGCTAAATCGGGGGGAGGGGGGGTTCCTTGGCACTTTATGGAGCTTAGCAGGGTTCCCTGGCATGAACGTACCTGAGAACCCCTGCCTGAGTAAACTATTATCTGCACTTACACATCAGCTCAAGTATTCGCGCGCATGACGTGGAGCGTCATATTCGCCCGTGGTCCTTCAATGTTTATCAAGGGTTCCTCGAAGCAGTAATCGAGGTAGCAATTAAATCTATAAACATCATTCACCTCTTCTTTTATGGGCCAGCAGGTCGTTCCGTTTGTTCCCACTCAGAGGCGAATTGCAGTAATTTCTTGCACGAGGAAAATGCGAGGTTTGAAGTTTTCTCCAGAGTCCAGTGAGCCTCCAAGCGGCAGCATTTGCTAACTCAGCGTCGAGCTGCTTTCGAGTAAAAAATGCAAAATCGGGAGAGAAATAACATGCTTATTTTAGGAATCAAGCGTAAGAAAGGCATCCCCATTTCAAAATGCCTTGAGCTCGGGCTGCCCCTTGGGCACTTTATTGTGACCAGCCGAAGCTGAACCTCGAGTTTGGAATATTTTGCCCGACTCATAGAAAAATGCCTGGGTTAAAGCGAGGCGTGAACTAAAGTTAGGTCAGTAGATAGTAATAACGTCATGAGTAAATTGGAAAAGAAATCCTTAGGCTCATTGTAGCAATAAGTGGTGTACAAATTCAGCTCCGAGTTGAAGCTGCAACTAGAATTTTTTACGCAGCTCTCGAGGCCAGCGTTGTGCTCGTTGCATGCGGCGGAAGTAATTGTGGAGCCAGAAATACACGGTGAGATTTGCACACCATCTTTAAGACACCTGCAGAACATCATGAAACGTTTTGGCTACTTTTCGCTCACGAAAAATTCGGGTCTGGCTGTTTTTGGGCTACATTTTGATATTTGGCTATTTTGTGTTGGGGCCATCTGGCAACCCTGCCTCTAAAGAGTGACAAATAGTAGTGCCTTGTCACACGTCCTGAAATCGTCCTCCAATAATGTACCTGGTCATGTTCGCAGCATTTACTTGGGACGGACAAACGGACCTGATCGGGAGCTTTTTAGGATTAGTGCAGGACACCCTTAGGATGTATGAATGTCCCGATGCCAACATCCCAAAGACTTACTGAGGATGTCCTTGTGTTATATGGGTTGGAGTTCCTGCGCTCCCTATGGAGACGGACAGTGGCGTAGCCAAGGGGGGGGGGGGGGGGTTGGGGGGGTTCAAACCCCCCCCCGAAATTTTTTGCACCCCCCCCCCCCCCCCACTAACCCACCCTTTTCTCTCGTCGCTTCGCGCTGACATATTTCAAGAAACCGGTGCTACTTTCACACTTTCATTCCTGGGCGCTTCCGTTTGGATTGGTAATTTACAGCGAATCATGTCTGCATATGGAAAAAAACTGTCACGGTGTTTGTCAAGGCCTTGACACTCTGTGAGGTTTTGGGCGCGAATGTGGCGGCCGCATTCTGAAACAACAAATGCGCAACAAATGCGCAACAAATGAAGCAACAAATGCGGTAGCCGCATTTTAGATGAAGGCGAAAATGCTCGAGGCCCGTTTACTTAGATTTAGGTGCACGTTAAAGTCCCCAGGTGGTCGAAATCTCCGGTATACATTTTCACCGCTTCCCTTCAGGTACCGGTTAGGCCGCGCTCGTGCAGGATCTTAGGCTACGTTCACACTTGGTCTCGAAGCTGTAGGAAGCGGCAAAATCTTGCAAAAATCCGCCCGCCTAGGCGGCAAAACAGGCAGAAAAACAGGCTGCGAGCCAAACCAATCTCGGGCCGATTTTTTCGCCATGGCGAAGCGGAAACGCGGCGGAAAGTCGTTCTGCTTCACTGGAAACTACACTAGCATGTAAACAACCGGTCGTAAAATTGAACATGGCACCAGAAGTGTAGGCTGTAATGCTGATCGACGCGATCAAGAACCAGCCCTTGCTCTACGACAAGAGTGGCACTAAAACGTACTGTCAGCAATACTCGCGATAGTGTATTCAACGTTACGCGACCGGAGGTGCCGCAACGAAGCCTTGGCATGACCCAACTTCTCGCGCTTTTGCAAAGCCAGGCGTACCCACCACCGCCGTTTCCGAGGTGTCCGCGTCTTCCGTTTATTCATTGTCCATTTCTAGAAAACAAGTAGGTAGAAGTATAAAAGCCATTTCTTCTTCCACTTCCACGGCAGACAATAGTTAGGCAGATTCCTCGTTGGCGCTCCATAATTCTCCTCGCACGTGTACGGTATGTTGCAGAAGTCGCGGGGTGCTTTTCTAGTCGCGACGATAGACTGGGAGCGTAGGTCTCACTTAGGACGCGCAGGCTCTGGCGAGCCCCATACAAGGGTCAGCCCGGGTTTTAGCTGTGGTGTTCCCGTTGGCCCTTTGGTGTCCTGGAGGCGCCGACAATACGAAATGATGAAATGTTCTTACAACTTGTTAATAAAAGCTATTAAAGAAATATTCTCACGCCTAGGCACCAACCTGTGACTCAGCGCTACCGCGCCCGTGTGCGGAGAATTACGGAACGCCAACGAGGAATTTACCGAAGGTCGCAGATGAAACGCGAAGTTGCGTAAAATGATCACTTTTGATGACGGTACGTGGTTCAAAGAATGAACATACCGCTCGAAATACTGCGATAATGAGCGCCACCACGCCGACAAACGTACGCAGACGAGATGGATCTGGACGAAAACGGCAGCGGCGGCCGCGGCGGTAGCAAAACAAATGTGAACTTGGACAGGCACGGAAAAAATTTTGAGGCCGCTTTGTCCTTTCCGCCCGCTTGCCGCTTCCCAAGTGTGAACGTAGGCTTAAGGCCCATTCACACTTGCGACTAGGGAGGTCGCGCGACCAATTGCGACTGGCGAACAGAAAACTACTCAAGACGAACGATGTTCACACTTACAAATGCGACCGACGAGTCGCTAAACCGAAATGTATCACGATATGCCGTTCACGTCTGCTTGAAATGTCATCGCCGCGTAAAATAAGCGTCAGCGTATACGGACGTCCTGTTCCTTCGCATCTGATTGGTTCAGCTGTTCTGCGACTGCGGTCGCGCGACTGAAAAATCGAGCAGTGAGCGACTGGCCCGAAACGGTCGCATTTCGAGAAAAGCGACCATCTGTGACTATACTTGCGACTGGTTGCTTTGCGACCAACTTGGTCACGCGACCTCGCCTAGTCGCAAGTGAGAATGGGCCCTTAGTCTGCGCGAGAAACGTCTCTTGTTTGCGATTGCGCCCCTACGGAAGGATGGTAATTACTGTTGTGTTGTTGAATCCCAAACCAGCAATTACGGAAGGCTGGTAGTTGCTGTTTTGTTGTGGAATCCCAAACCAGCAATGTACACACGTAGGGGTTGATGACAGTAGTGAAATTCCACCGACTCGCAATAGAATGCACGAAACAGACAGCCGACAAGCATGAATTACTGCTGTGCGCAGTATAGCGTAAGTAAACTCTTGTTGCAGGCGCTGACAGTTCTCGTCGGAGTTCACGCGTCCTGAGAAATTGATTATGTGCACTATGTACTGAACAATACCGGAGTTCATTCCTGCATCACTAGTACACCAATCAGTCGAGATTCGATCTGTGAGGTACAAAGCCGCTTCCTGTTTGCACCGGCGTAAGTGAAGCAGAAGAGAGTTGCACGCACTACTTAAAATGCGTACACATGCCATATCTATGCAGTGCGGTGAAATATTCTGTACAATTCTCAATCTGTTGACGTAAAGGAAAATGACGGCTGCACGCTCGCACACAGCGGAAGACACAGCGGCCCATGCACTTGCCGCAGGAAATGCAACCCTCTCGTATGAGGGAGCAGGGCGATGAAAGCTTCGAAAAAAAAAAAAAAAAAGCATTGCGGGTATTTAAGTTTTCTAGCGCAAAGACGCAGCGAACAAGCTATTGCTATGGGAGTAGGTATAGCCTGGTCACATGTGCATTTTCACGCGTATAGCCGTCCTTGACTTGTGAAACGCACTTCGCCCCGACGAGGACGACGCCATCTACGCTTAACGGAAATGAACAATCCACCTTTTTCATTTTCCTGTGCTGCCCTCTGCCGCGCGCCGCTGGAAACGTTTTGGTAGGGTGCTGGGGCTTTCGCCGGTTGATTTGTGAACCTGCGCCCGTGTTCAGTGCGCATCGGTTGTGCGTTTCGTGGATCGCGAATAATTATTAATGGCTTCTGGGGGGCAGCATGTCGTTCCTGGAAGCCATGTAGCACTCACCAACAATATACATGTAGGGTGAGCAGGCCTGAGTGTGCTGTTTTGTTTACAGTGCGGCCGATAAAGGCACGCTGAGTTCCCTCTGCCGTAGCGGCTGCTTTGGAGTTTGTTGGCGCTAACTCCTGCACTTGCACCTCGCTTTTTTTTTGTAATTCTTTTTACACATTCTTTAGACATTTCGCATAAATAAGATGTTTTCGAGTGCGCAGCCTTCCGCGTCGGATTTAGCAAAGCGATGCACTTGTTTACATCGGCATCTACAGCCACAGATCGTTGTTAGCGTCAAAAAATGGGGGAAAGGTGCATATATGAAAAGGCGCTGATATGAAAGAATGTCAAAACGTATAATAAAACACATATCTGCTCATATGAGCCGCGTTGTTCCATCGTGAGACGAGTCAGTATGAGCGGCTGAGCCAATTAAACAACGGCGACTGTGATCCAGTTACAAATATATGCATGGGCTGTTAATTTATTACTGATTCACGCTTTTCTTTAACTTCGCGATAGTTAGTTTGCGCGTGTCATGAAGCATTATTAGAGCAAACTGTGCTCGCATAAGCGCTCATTTAAAGCCGTGTTGTTCTCCTGCAAAAACGCGGATGCCATCGCTGACACCGTTGGTATATAACTGAGCGCGGCTGTTTATGCTGCTGTACCGAATGTACCGTCTCTTGTTTCGGGTTTGATGCAGAGATAAAGAGTACATCTCAGGAATTGAGAAATGTGTCAGCATGCCAACACGTAAAAACCCACCTATCTACTTTGCGAATACGACCGGCAGACTACGGGAACGGTGACGTACAGATGTTGGCACAGGCGTTGGGCACAGCGCTGTGCCCCGCTTGCAACTTATTGTGTACGTGGCGATCGAAGCGAAGTGTCGTTTATTTCAAATTGCTAAGGCTAGAATTGGACTATAAAAGCAGTTTCCTTCATTATAACTAGCTTACTTTTCAGTACCGGTTCGCCGGTAGCGGGTGTGCGAACTCGACGGCGCCAGGCCTAATTAACCTTCGCTGAACAGGATCAACATTGGCTCAAACTTATGTGCACGGATTGAGAGGGTAGAATCTTGTGCATTTCAACTTCGTAGGCATGTCTTGAGCTCATTTTGAGCGCGATTATTTACATATACTAACGAAGCCGTTGCGGCTATCGTGTTATCGGTTTGAAGGCCGATCGCGCGCGGTTCGGTCGAATGATGGTGGGCACGCTGATTTTATCGGTGCCGTCGACAAGAAAGCCCGTCGCAGTACAACTCGCGCTCGTCGGTTACGTCTTGTAGGCCTGGTATGATAAAATGGTCTCAGCGACACAGGGCTGAATGGTCGGCCAATCGTAGGCGTGCGCGTCTTGTCGATCTCGTATCGACCCAGTGTTACCGCGCCATGAACGAGTACGTGAAGTCGGGCACACGCTGCCACTACCAGCAAGCGAGGACCGACGCTGCAAGAAGTCTTCGTCAGCAACGTGTTTTTAAGTGTCATCCAAGTGTAACGCAGGGGTTTATCGATAAATTTGCTATTACAGCCACCAATGCAAGGCGGCAACTACGTGGTTCCCTGTGCAGTCTGGACGAAGCCCTCACCGCTTTCTGTTAAATGTGGAGTTGTAGTCTTACGCTACGCACGTTTTCGGTACCGCAGCGACGTCGAGCTGCCAGTGAAGTTTAAACGAGGTACACAGCACGAGTTTGCACTTGCAGTAGCGCGCGTGCGAGCGCATTTTTTTTTTTTTTTTTTCGGGGGACGTTTCCTCGAGACGGGGCCGCACGGCCGCGCGCGCGACCCTTCCAAAACGTTTCGCGACTAATCCGCCAGGGCTGGGCGCATGCGCCGTAGCGCCGTGAAAAAGGCGGATTAATGATGTCTTCTCCGATCGCACGGGTCGTCTCAATGATGCGTTTTCGAAGACTGGTCCATTCAGTGGCGCGATGAGAGGCCGTTGCTCCAAACGCCCACTGTACCTGTCGTACTTACTGTATTTACTGAGCTTACTTTACTTTTTACTTAATTTCTTCACAAGCACACGCACACGCGAGGGGGAGGGGAGGGGAGGTCCCATGTCTTTGATATACATGTATAGAGTCTGCTTAAACTACCGACATTTATTATCGATCACGTGACCTAGAGGAAAGCAGAAGCTTGCCCCCCCCCCCCCCCCCCCCGGTCGGGCCGGTGAACCCCCCCCGAAAAAAATCTCTGGCTACGCCCCTGGAGACGGACACGTCCCGGCGTGGTCTAAGGGGTTGGAGATCCCCTTGTTCGAGTCTGCACACAATTTCTAGACCCTACATGTCGAACGCGGGGACACCATAGCCGAGCAAGTGCGAAATTTCTGCAACAATTTGCGCACTTGTAACTCCCGATGAGCACCATGCAGTTTGACAAAGTGTACCGTCAGCTCAAACGCCACCTTTCTTGCTGCGGGTGGACGAAAGTACTGCCGAGCTAAGCCTCTCTTGAACGTCGCGTGCGAGGCTAAACGCATCCCCGATTGTGTCATGCCTGGCAGGGGACATCTGTGCAGGCGACGCTTGCATGATCGAGTAATGGCCTTTTTCCTCTACACGATAGGGTGCGTGGTTAGTACAGTTGCAAATATATATATAATGCTATAACATGTTTTCGGTACATTCGGTTTCAGCAAGCGGCCCCCTCTGACCGATTGTCATGAAATTGATTTTTTTTTTTCACGCCGATTGCGTAGCTGTTGCATGCAGGGGAATCTAGGAGGAGCCGTACTCCCGCGCAGTGTTTGGGCCAGCTCCGACACAGGTCTTCACAGCACTGCACCGTGATGCCGCATGCGCTCGGTCATGGCTGCGACCAGAGCAGGGCCAGCAGGAAAGACACACACACACCAAACTCGGGATATCTCTTTATACACAACGCGCTATACAACAGGCACAATCATATTCGGTATGCAATAAATAAACGCGTACAAGGCCTGAAAGATGTTCGCTTTTGTGCGCTCAGAGCGGATGCCGGCCGCGCCCGAGGGATGACTACAATGTGTGGCACAGCGAGGCAGAAGGGACGCGCATGAGAACGCCCAGAAGAACCGTGCTCGTGCTCGCTGGGCTGTTTCACACCATCGCTGGATTTCTTGCTTAATTGTATGTAGCCGGGAGCAGAGGCGCTTGGGGTGACCTTTCGTGCAGCCATATTAAACCCGAATTTGTTCAAAAAATTTAAACTGCATTCCGGGGTGCTATGTGCCACAACCGCAATACGATTAATCGAACTTCAATACAACGAGCAGGGATATAACGAATTATCGATATAATGAAGAAAACATAAAAGATGTCAGATATAAGCGTGCAATTATGTTTATAACGAATATTAGATGTAACGATGCTATTTTTACACCAGATAATGACTTCGTTATAACACGGTTTGACTATGAGGCACACCTTAATGAGGGTCTCCAGGTAAACATTCACCCCCTGAGGTTCTTTTAACATGCAGCTAACGAGCACCGCTGGCAGCCTCAATATACACTGTTCTGCATACCACCACAGTAATGTTCCTTGCATCAAAATAAGTCCCGTAAAGCAGCTTCAAAAAGCTGCATCGGAACCACAAGCGCGTTTGTCACTGACACTAACGTAGCCAGCAATGCGGAGCCCTTCTCGTGGATCCAGAAGCTGGAACACATGCGTGTCAAGCGTAGGAAAATGCCTGCTCAATAATTTCGAAGCAATCTTTGCTGCCACATTTGCAGCGCTAGCGAGAGTAACATTTTTATGATAGCTAGCGGACAGGGCACGAGCACGGCTCCATGGGACTGGGCGTCGCCTGCGGCTCCCGCCACACAGACACGACATGCGATTCAGGGAATGCTGTGCAACGAAAAGGTGACACACACTGTTGACTGCAAAGGACTAAAGAGGAAGAAAAAAGAAAATGCATTCAGCGTAGAATATATTAGAACTCCAAGCTAAAACAACTCTGTGCCTTTCTTCTTTTCGAGGTGGACAAAAGGGAGCAACGATTACAGACAGTGGCTGCCAAGAGCGGGGAGTGTGTGACAATAAAAGGGCTTGCCCAAACTCAGAAGCCAGAGTCACCCGGCAACTCGGATGGCGCACAGGCAATTTGCGCAGGGACCACCACTACGGGGGTACTCCAAGTTGCTAAGCACACACCATGGGTTAGAACACACACACCACAGACCAGTCAACACTGATAGCTGCATTAGGCCCGCATGCCATCGAAATATACATATGTATAATATTTAAAACAAAATTATAGTTGCTAAAAGCAGTAACATTCTATTTTTCAACTGCTCCTTTGGCTGAGGTTAATTCATGGGCACTGTCATGTACATATGTAATGTATACGCAGGTAATTACACTGGGCATGTGACACGCATCGCAAGTGGTCAAGACAAGAGTCTTGCATCAATTTCTTGACCGTGCGGTGAAGCTAAGCAGCTGCGATTTCGGCTGGCTGAAAGTTAGGCTACAGATGGAACCAGAGGTGCTTGTGCAAAATATCAAAGAAACTGATATCTGAATTAAAGGTCACTGAAGGTAGCATAATCAACTGCCAACAAAGAGACTCCCATCATAGTTTTCAGCATATGTGCCGTTTTCAATCGGTAGGTGTTAAGTGCACATCACTCATGTCAATTAGAAATTAATAGCCTTCATTGAGCATGGTTAGGCAAAAACTTCCCCTTATGCCATTTGTTAATGTGTTCTCCTCAAAAGTGCCAATTCATCCTTGTTGATTTGTGCTCAACATGGCAAACAGTGTAGATGATTGGGCAAGGAGAGGCAAATGGGACATATCCTTGGGGTCAGCACAACAAATGAGGATGATGGGACCACTGAGTCCTGCCCATGTTATTCTTTGCTGCTGGCCTAAACATGCATTCTTATCTCCGCCCTGGCCACAATGTCCTTTACAAAGCATGCACAAGCACCAGTAGTCCAATCTGCAGCCAAAGTACAATATTTATTCGAATCTTTAAGAAATGTTACCCAAAATGAGCCATCAACCTTTTTTTCATGACCA
Source organism: Dermacentor silvarum (assembly GCF_013339745.2). NCBI lineage: Eukaryota > Metazoa > Arthropoda > Arachnida > Ixodida > Ixodidae > Dermacentor > Dermacentor silvarum. Next base: position 161,783,861 of record NC_051161.1, read on the forward strand.
AATAATCTTGACCTACATCCATGAACAAAGCTAGCAAGCTAACAAAGTTCCACCGTTGCGCCCGCCGTAAAGCCAGTCTGGAAATTACATGTACAGACTGGCTGCATATCCAACGCACTCGACGGCACCGAGGGCACCTGTGAAGCATCCGACAGGGACAACTTCTCTAGCAGTTTCGATGTGGATGCAGCATCGACTAGCGAGATTTAGCGGCTGAGCTTACGGTAAATAAAGGTCTGTACATGTTCAAAGTTGTTTGTTTTTGTTAAAAGATATGGGTCGACCTGTTTTCCAATTAGAATTTTATATTTTTTAGAAAGTTCAATATGCAGGGGTCGACTATATTTGTGTTAGACCTATTTCTGAGTAATTATGGTGAACGTGCACTGGCCCTCTGGGGCTCGCCACACAAGTCGCAACAGCACATGCCAAAAGTTGATTCAACAAAATCATCCTCGCAACAACACGCATGGGACAAATACACTTATGATACGCAGCAAAGTGGCATTTCATGCCGCAGTAAAATCGGAACACAAGCCAAAAACAGGGGCTGCAGTCATTTCAAGTACATTTAAAGTAAAAGACCACACTAAAAGCAAGGACTGATGTCACTAGTAGCGCTCACATTTCATTGTTCCGGAGGGCTTCAATATCCAACATCACCTTCAAAAATTGCTCTCTCGGCTAGTACAGAAGCTTCCACGGAATGAATAAAACAATTTGCTTAAAAGACTCACTGATATGACTAATGTCAAGCTCCCAGACACATGACAATTTCATTATCATATAGATATATATAATGTATATAATAAGACTTCCTTTCACATTTCACTAGCAAGGGCATGTAAATATGGAGCAAATATTGTGGTGCCGGCTATCTGTCGGGAGTCCCATCGAGGGAAGTCCCGAGAAGAACCACCCCTTAAACGCAGGCAATTTCACAACAGATATTGTAAACATGAAGCACACAAGACAGTAAGGTAAAAAAAAAAAAAAAAAGCCGCCGCCATAGAGGATAAAATGGAACATAACTGCCACCTTTAATATCATGACCCTCCATATGACACTATTTCGCAAACTGTCCAACAATGAAAAGACTTTGCACCAAAACACAGATCAGATCAAGCCACTCAGATTCTCCAAAGGATCTATGGCATTTTCCCCCTCAAATTAAGAATCATAAGACAGCTGTTCACAGCAAGAGGAACTGGCAAAATTTTCTGGAAAATGCGTTTGCTGTGGCCAGAAGCAACCCAATATCTCCTTCGGCACACTAAATAGGATTCATTGATAGAAAAATCACGAAGAAGGTACAAAGATACAGAAGAACACATAACACGGGCTTACCATCATATAAAAGGCTTCACTACAGGTTAACACATTGTATGCATGTGTGAACCACAATATGTGCACATCGCCAAATGACTAGCTCGTCAGCGTCACAGATAAAGCTAAGATTACAAACCCAAATTATCTGCCACTGCAGAGCAGGCCTGGCACACACGTTTTTGGTGTCATCAATAAAAAAAAACGTCTCAATTTCGTGCGATCCATAGGCTTAGAGAATCACTTCTGAATGTGTCCCCTTTCACACTACTGATAATGAACCCACACCAACTTGCCGAGTTTTCTATCTTGCTTGTTAAAGACAGGTTTCATCCAACCTTGACAGCATTGCAATTCCAGCAAAAGCATGTGTGGGCCATGCTGCCATGACCTTGCACCATTGCGAGATAGATTTCCTGAGGCCTACTCAGTGCAGTGGCAGATAATTTAGGTTCATAATCTTACCTTCGTCCACACCGCCGACAAGCTAGCTATTTGGCATGTGCATGCATTAGTGTTCTTTTGTCATCTTCGTCACTTTGCGCTTTTCATAACAAGAATGTGCACCAACTCACCCAATTTGCCATTTTGATAACCAGGATGCATAAGACAGGTCACAACAAATACCCAGTTATGAAAGAAACGTTAATTCACCTATACCCTAGCCACATCCTTTTTTGTTTTCCGGAGCTTGGATGATGAAACAACCAGCTCTAGCAAATGCGCTAGCTTTATCATATTAAAAAAAAAATGACAGCAAACAGCGTGGGTCTCACGATATGGAGTTTTGACTGCATGTACATTAAACAAGTGCAGACTCAAAAACAGCAAGTCACTGAGCATTGTACCCAACCAATACCTCATACTAAACTCTAGGTGCTGTCTTTACTCATTTACATCTGCAAACATCTGTGATAACAAGCTAATTTTGTACACGTCAAAAGATTGCAACCCATTAACAAAACTATGACTAAAGTGCCCAGCACACAATAACCAATACACCGATCCCACCGACCGTTCTGCGCATGCGCCGGTTTCCTGGAAGTAGCACTGCCACCATCTTGGTTGTAGTCAGCTGGTCAACCCCACCACCGCTGTCCGTGCTCGTTGGGTACTGCGCACGAGCTTCCCAAACATCTCTGCGACTCCACCACCGAGAAAAATTCGTCATGCATTTTAAGAAATTACATCGGCTGTTCATTGCAGCATTCGAGGCGAACGTTGAAAAGTTCCAGCTGCTCTTTAATTTCGGTTGTTACCCGCTAATTACGCGTTGAGTATCGTATTTGTTCGAGCTTTGTATGTAGTACATGCTGATGTTCGCGGTCGTTTTGCGTTACTATTTTTGCACACGTGCATCTCGGTGACTGCAACGTTATGTTTGCTTAGCGACGGACATAATAGTATTTGTACACCTGTTGGAGACAGGTTTCAAATGCGACGCCGAAACTGTCATTCCCTAATGATGCTTACCTACAATGGTTTCACGCACGACTTGCAGACTTCGATAACAGCGGTATCTAGAAGTTCTTGGGTAATCGAGGCGGCTTTTTCAACATAAAGTCATCGATAGCCAATCAATAGCTAGTCGATAATCGATCAATAATCAATAAATTCCGGAAAATTGTGGGGATGACTTGGTAGTGCTTAGCCTAGCTCAAATACGTAGCCAATACCTTGCGAGAGCCAATCGATAGCCAATCAATCATCATCATCATCAGCCTATATTTTATGTCCACTGCAGGGCGAAGGCCTCGCCCTGCGATCTCCAATTACCCCTGTCTTGCGCTAGCGTATTCCAACTTGCACCTGCAAATTTCCTAACTTCATCATCCCATCTGGTTTTCTGCCGACCTCGACTGCGCTTCCCTTCTCTTGGTATCCATTCTGTAACCCTAATGGTCCACCGGTTATCCATCCTGCGCATTACATGGCCTGCCCAGCTCATTTCTTCTGCTTTATGTCAACTAGAATATCGGCTATCCCCGTTTTTTCTCTGATCCACACCGCTCTCTTCCCGTCTCTTAACGTTAGTCCTAAGATTTTTCGTTCCATCGCTCTTTGTGCGGTCCTTAACTTGTTCTCGAGCTTCTTTGTTAACCTCCAAGTTTCTGCCCCATGTGTTAGCACAGGTAGAATGCAATGATTGTACACTTTTCTTTTCAACGACACTGGTAAGCTCCCAGTCAGGATTTGGTAATGCCTGCCGTATGCACTCCAACCCAATTTTATTCTTCTGTAAATTTCTCGTGATCAGGGTCCCCTGTGAGTAATTGACCTAGATAAAGGTACTCCTTTACAGACTCTAGAGGCTGACTGGCGTTCCTGAATTCTTGTTCCCTTGCCAGGCTATTGAACATTATCTTTGTCTTCTGCATATTCATCTTCAACCCAATTCTTACACTTTCTCGATTAAGGTCCTCAATCATTTGTTGTAATTCGTCTCCATTGTTGCTGAATAGGACAATGTCATCTGCAAACCGAAGGTTGCTGAGATATTCGCCGTTGATCCTCACTCCTAAGCCTTCCCAGTCTAAGAGCTTGAATACTTCTAAGCATGCAGTGAATAGCATTGGAGAGATTTTGTGTCCTTGCCTGACCCCTTTCTTGATAGGTAACTTTCTACTTTTCTTGTGGAGAACCAAGGTAGCTGTCGAATCCTTGTAGATGTTTACTAAGATATTCACGTATGCCTCCTGTACCCCTTGATTACGCAATGCCTCTATGACTGCTGGTATCTCTACTGTATCAAATGCCTTTTCATAATCTATGAAAGCCATGTAGCTAGAAAGCCATGTAGTATGAAAGCCAATCAATAGCTTATTGATAATCGATCAATAATCAATAAAATATGAAAATGTTGGGCATGACTTGGTAGCACTTAGCCTAGCCCAAATACGTGGCCAATACCTTACGATAGCCAATCAATAGCTAATCGATAATCGATCAATAATCAATAAATTCCAGAAAATGCTGGGGATGACTTGGTAGTTCTTAGCCTAGCCCAAATACGTGGTCAATACCTTGCAATAGCCAATCGATAATCGATCAATAATCAATAAATTTTGGGAAATGCTGGAGATGACTTGGTAGTGCTTAGCCTAAATACGTGGCCAATAACTTGCGATAGGCAATCGATAGCCAATCAATAGCTAATCAATAATCGACAAATAATCTATAAATTCCGGGAAATCTAAGTACACAGGTGTTTTGGCGTTTTGGCCTAATCGAAATGCGGCCGCTATTCGTCCCCGTGTTTCTTCTCGCGCTGTGTATTACCAGTACCACCTATTAATCCGTTAGTATTTCGCTCTTTAGAAAACACAGAATCCGAAGCCTTTGTCCCCTGTGTGGTTGTTGTAGCACCCAGAAACGCAGCAGGTCAATCCACCCATCGCACGATGGCTCTACACGAACCACAAAAATTGCCAAATATCGTTCGGAAAAGGGACACACAGGCACTCCGAGCGGCTGGAGCGGCCGGATAACTACAAGTACCAGCATGCACCGCGGCAGCGGTGCCGTCGTGAAACTGGCCGGTGGGATCGGTCTATTCTTTTTTCTGGATTCAATAGAAAAGTAGGTCCAACCAAGCACCTGCACAGGCTTATCTAATCAAATAAAGTGCCCCATTCCCACGTGCTATGTCCCTCAACTTCGAGTGTTCAGCAACTCCCTCTGTACAGAAGAGCTAAGATGGTGTGACAGGTAAACTAGGGCAGTCACAAGCCTTGACAATTGAAACAGCGCATCATAAAAGCACATCACTTCATCACAAGTGATGAACTGAATGTAAAGTCTACAAGTAGCACTAAACCCAAAACTGCAAGAGCAGAAGAGCCCTAAACAATGGCTGAAAACAGAAACAACGCTCTACTGGAATGAGCAGTCTCATAACACCTTGATAAACTGCTATCACTTTTGCAAATACCACCCCTTTCGCACGATTGAGCACGACTCGGCACAGGATGATCGAAGTATGCAGCCGACAGCCGATGGCAGTGTGCAAAGATAAGGAGCTTGGCACAGCACTAGAAACGCGGTCAGTCGTACACGCCAATGCGTAGGGCATCGAGTCACACAAAATCTCACGAAAGGGACAGCATCTCCGAAAGTTATCACCCTAGAATACAGGCCCCTGGACACGCTTGGGCTAAGGCTTTCTTCAAAACAGCCACACGCAGGGCCCTTCCTGCAAAGTGATGCAGCGACAAACTGCTCTGACCAGCAAAAAATAAAGATGCATGCAGAACCCCCGTCACATCCTTCCCACAGCGACAAAACCTTGAACACCATTGAGCTCCACAAAAGGCCCTCCTCGCAGCACAGGGTGTGGCCAACATAAAACGGGGCAGGTGATCAATGTTACGATGATTGCTGCTGAAGAGAGCCTAAACACGACTTGCTGGAGTGTGCTAAGTAGTTGTCATGTTTCAGAAAGTGTGACACGATAGCACTTTCGTTTCAATGCAAGAACATTTGACGAGTCTGGAATGCAGACCAGCTGCCCCCTTTCATGCTAGTCCCTTGTATATGCTAAAAGTTCACAGGCAGGATCACCTTGACACACTGCACCCAAGTCACTGGACCAGAAGCAATACCCCCTGAAGGGCACAACTCGCAGTGCCAACAAACACTGCACACAGTGAGCCTCAAATCTTTCCACAAGCGTCTTCGGGAACAGTTGCAACAAGTGCTGCCAACTGCAGGGTGCAAATGCCTGCTGCAATTGACTGCATGTGACCAACCACCGAGAGGCTCTGCACAAAACTGGCTCTGTGAAGCGGCTCCACACGTGCAACTGAATCCCAGTACCAAATGAGGCAGTGTCTCAGTAAGGCTCGCAATTCACAAAGACGTCACCAGTGCCGACACGGCACCGGTTTACTTCAGGGGAAAGCGTTTCCACATCGGTTTGAAGGGATGCCTGCAACAACCAATGCTCACAAGGTTGCTAGCATTAGGGAGGAACCGGCGAGGATAGGCTCTCCCCCTGATGGAAACTGGCGCCGTGACGGTGACAGGAGGGATGACAGCCATGTGAATCGAGCCTTATACATGCCGCAGCCTTAACTCTAACAGCGCTCTTATGTGGCCAACAATTGAAGCAGCATGTGCCAACGCAACACAGGATTATCCATCGTCCAAACAAAGCTAAAAATGCGGCTGCAACAGGCACACGCCACGTCCCAGGTGGCGGTGCAATCCGAAAAACACACCTGTCAACACAGAGTGGGGCCCAAATGCACAGAGCCAACACAATCTGTACTTTCGGGATGAACTTTTGCAGACACAAAAAGATGCAGCAGAAGCAAGATCCCAAGGACGTACTGCCCACAGAGAATAACAGGAGTGCCTTTGGCAAACGGAAATGCCTCCTAGGGCAAATTGATGGCAGGGTTTGCAGAAGAGGGAGAGAGGTGCACCAGCGGCCCGAGTGACTAGTGCCTGCCCCAAACCACCTGCGCCCGACAAGCTGCTTGCCAAAGGAGACTCGCTGCAAGCGTGTGCCTGCAATTTCTCCGAGAGGCTAACAAACACTAGCCTAATCTACAGCGCAAACTTCTCAAGTATAGTGTAACCTCGATGTAATGAGCACTGATATAATTAACTTTCAGATATAACAAAGTAAATCTTCAAAGTTTATATCCAGTATAAGTGTGCAACAAATATCTGCTTATTAAGATAGTATGAACTTTTCCTAACAGAATGAAATTTCCTTTGATTGTTTTCGTGTTGGATTAAATTCATTATAACGAGAATTGATTGTACCAACTAAATCGGTCCTTCCATGAGCAAAGCCCTGGAATTCCAGAAAGGTGAGCAATTACTGCAGCTCTCTGATGTCATACATATTGAGCAGCATCTGCTTTAAAATAGCTGCTGCCGAAAAAAACAACGATAAATTGAATATCAAAATGAAAAGTAAATGTAACAACTTGTGTAAACTATTACCAAGGCCTACGTACACCACGAAATCTGCAACATCAGACTCATTAAAAATGCCATGATTTAATACCACAGCCGTGGCCTAGTTGTAGAGCACCCACCTTCGCTATGGGTTCGATTCCCACCGCTGCCGTGCACCCACTGGTTCAAATGGGCACAAATGTACGCCGGCCTGGTATTCGGCCTCCTTCAGAGGTTATACGCTTGGGAAAGGATCCCATGCCCTAAATTTCCGTCAAAACCCTCGTGGGGGAAAAAAAAAAAAGAAAGGTGATGTTTGGGCCGCTCCCATGGCGGTCCCCATGCCAGGTAGTCTGGCCTTCTGCACCTAATCCTTTTTCATCCAAGTTATTTGGTGGAGCCCTTTATTGTCTCTTTAGTGGCCATCCTCTAACTGCTTAGCTTGTTGTGCTGCCATCAGTAGTTTCCTTGGATGATTAGTGTGCCTTTCAGTTCTTACTTGTCATACATATAGATTTCTCCAGCGTATGAAGTTTGGTTGCTGCCTTTAGCTGTCACATGCTATATATAGTAGTAAAACCTTGTAGTGAAACATAAGAATTTTAAAAAGTAATTGCTATTCTAAATAAATTTCCATGAATAAAATCACAATTCTGCTTAAAATTTTCTAAGCAACTCATGCACTTAAAATGTTGTTTTAACAGAACAGAAAATTTCCTAGAAGTGCATTTAACAAACCCCTTTCAGCTCGGAAGATTTACTGATCATTTCTTGGAGTTGCGCGATAGTAACTGCCCTGTGATGACAAACGTTGGCGAGGGTGGGCAGTGGTTCACAATGATCTGCTCGTAAGGTGATGTGGAGGAGTTTTGGTGACGTGGCTTCTGTCGCTTCCGCGGTTGGCATTGCACCAGCCACGATGGTGCCTTGGCACCTGCATGCCTTGCTTGTTTACAACAGGAGACTAGCTTAAGCGCTTCCTCTACCGGCCTCAGTTACTCTGGCAAGTGGCTACAGCACATTTGGCCTGGTCCCGCTTTCTCCGGCTCCAATCAAGAGCGGGCTCCAGATTGTTGCAATCCGAGTCGACAGCACTACGGATCAGCCGTATGTAACATCTGTTCAACAAGGTTACACTGTATGCCCCTTTTTAAATGCCGGAAGTAGTCAATGATCAGTGCTCTTTTATGTTGTGCAACGTGCTATTTCATTGTGCTTGTACAAGCCCAATTCAGAATGCGCACATTGTGCTTCAAACGAAACACTCGTCCAGCCTGGCTACACTGGTGGCGCTGGCAGACACCCCGACCTCAGCCTTGGGTGTGTGCTTGCTGAGCGGGCAGGCGGCAGTACCTACATTCAAATTGTGCCTTTGGTTCAGTACTGGCGCTGCCCGTTTCAAAGCAGGCACTTGGCCCAAACATTCGGCCGAGACTCATTGCTTAAATAAAAGAAGATCACCACTGACTGACAGTAGTGACCCCTCAATTTCTTTGTACCTCATGGAACAAAATTGGCATGAGTAAGATGCACTATCAGATTTCTATGGCTGCTTCAATCCTAATGCGATTCGCATTCTTAGCCTACTTCAGCCATTTTGTGTCGTCCCTCCATCTATCTATCCATCCTCATCCCGCAGATCTTGAACTAAGAAAAATATCCTTTACAATTTCTCCAATGCTAGCATTCGAACCCACGTCACATGTGGTAAGCACAGCAGCCCAACATTTTATTACTGCGCCACGAATGCTCGTGGGCAGAAAAATTCATTCCGAGAGTTAGCCTGCAACGACAAGCCACCAGCGCAATCTCGAAGGCCAGCAAAAGGACTTTGCGGGTGCGCGACCAGGTGGCACAACATTCCCAGAGCCCGGGTGCAGTACACCGGCTCATACACGACACATTTCGGCAGTGGCAAGACGGTGTGTGTCGTTGCATTGCTTGAATGCTAATCGCATTAACGTCGACAGTCATCGTGAGACAGGTGCTGCTCAATTTTTTTTTTTTTCCGTGTGTTAAACAAAGGGGCACGGCAACGCTTCCTGCAAAATTGCTGCACATTTTTGGATGGCTTCTTCAAATCCCCACCATCTAAAGTGCATATGATGGTGTCCAAGAACCATAGGCCTGTTTGAACAGCCCCAGGTATTATTGCTTTTTGAAAATAAAAACTACGATTAAAGATAAAAACCATAATGCACGCCGATCACTGTAGAATGCAGATAAAATCAGGCGTGTGAACAAAGACCGCAGAGCAAAGCAATTTAGTTGTCTGGCAGTATTCCATAGTAAAATAGTTGCTCGTAGATTACGTTAGTGGTCACGTGACCCATCGAGAACACAGTGTTCATGCTAACCGTTACGGCAGCCTTTTTTTTTCTCCAGAAGCTGCTTTTTGTCTGCTTCTATCTGCAAAAGCAGAAAGTTCGGACTGCACGGTCCGTTCTAATTCGGCAGCACTAACACGCGATGACAACACATATTGGGCCAAACAAAATACTGCATTTTCTGCTAATTAACTCAGGTTGCAAATTACATGATTATGCATCATCAGGAGTTCGGTGCTTAGTATGTGTTCAAACAATCCAAAATGCTAGGGGACCTGCTACTCCAACAAATGCTGATAATACTGATTATTGGCTCGTCTAACACTGAACGCCGTGTGCACTGTGCACACCTAGAATGCAGAGCTGCAGTACAAGTTGTGCAGCAAGCCATTAGGTATCAACTCAAAGAACGACTGCTGTTTCAAGTCACGTGCAAACAGCTGTTGTCGACCACAAGGCTCCTACAAGAAAGATACTAGTATACTTTGGTCGATCAAAAGTGGGAGGAGCACCACAAAAACAACTATTTCTCAGCGAAATAAAGCTAGGCAGTAGCCACAGGTGCCCCCTCCCACGCCCCTTTTTTTTTGCAGCGTGGATTTGATGCCGGTACAATTATTTGCATAGTGAGAAAGTTCTGCAATCGCACGGCACATTCGTGTGAATTTGCTGCCCCTACAACATTGAGAAACTAGAGAACGGCTTGTTCTGATCTTACCAGCTGTCAACTATCGACATTTGCCACTGGCCCGCTAATACAGCAGAGCCTCTCCAGTGAATTGTTAGCTTATGCATTTTCCTAGTTTTATGTATTCACACTGCATTCGAACGATACACGACTTAAATTGCACATTTTCCCCCAACTACACAATTGTTCTCTCACCCCTGACAACGCAACGCGCACTCCATACAAAGCACTCGTAATGACAGTGGCAAGCAGCTTGAAGTCAGGAACGCGGGTTGGCTGGGGAAGGAAATACAGGGAGGAGGAGGAGGAGGAGAGGGCCTTAGTGCAGCTCACGGCCCCTGGCGACTGGCTTTGTACCTAGCAGCAAGTACCCGGTGCTTGCGCCAGGCATCCGCTGGGCCAAAGCACTATCGCCACTTCAATGCCTGTGCTGGCAAAGTTAGCAGGCACTAAAGCCAGTTGCAAGGGTCACACTAACCGTCGTCGACTGAGCCTCTGTGTCAGCTTACTGGCATTACCCTCTTTTGTACGAAAAGTTTGAACACGGTTACCACATCAGATATGGTAACTGCATGTATAGTTACGTTTTTAAGCCTCACCCGCTTTCAAGTGGGTGCAGATCCAGTATACTGTAAAGGAGGCTGTGCTAAACCGTGGTTAGCATGTCCAGGCAACTTAACAGTGCATATAATCGGCAGTTTGCCACACCAAAGGAGCCTCACAATGTTAATGTACCCTCCACCAGTTTTCCCCCCCGCCCCTTGGAACACATTTTGGGTGGATTGTGTGACCATCGCACACCACCTCCAGACTTGCCCCGGTCACTATAAAGAACAAAGGTTGAATACAAGGGGGAAAATAAAACGCCACCAACAAAGAAAATGGCAGGCAGGGAGCAAGTCTAGAACAATATGAGCTACCATAGTCAGCTATTTGGTATTTTCGGGCACCGCAAAACACATGAAGATGTGGCCACGACAAAGCGCCCGAGTTATGCGCCCTGGACCGCCAGCGGAGGCTCCTCTCGGATGAGAGAGAGCTCCGCCAACGTTGTCATGGTGACGATGCATAGGCAGAAATGCAGACTGACAGATTAAAAACGGGAACCGAGGGGGGCTCCCGTGAATGTCAATGGTGCAAATGAAATGAGCGAGGCTAATAAGTTAAGCCCTGTCAGTCAGCCCCTTGAAAAATGTGCAGAAGAAACAACCTCCCCACCATCCATGCAGATGGCAGGAAAGAATGGAATGATCGCAATATGCATGAACTATGCCATAGGTCAATAAGAGATTGAATATGAAAGGGCCCCAGAGGACCCTTCGCATGGCATTCGAACGAGCAGCATACCCGGGGACAGACTGGAAGCCTCGCGGACCCGCTATCGGCAGCGGCAACGATGGAGCTGGCGTGGAATGCCTCTGACAAGCTGGGAGGAGAAGCCTGCCTTTGAATCCTTTCAACATTGAGGCAACCAGTCTGCGTTGCCCCACCGGACTGAAAAATACTTGCGGCCACTCAACTACACCATCGACATTAAAAGAAAAAGCTAGGACCTTTCTGCAGCACGGCAATAATCACTGCAGGTAATTGCAGAGAGAGGGTTCGCGGAAAATTCTGGTTAACAGCTCTTGTCCACCTGCAGTAGCAAAGAGGCCCCACACCTTCTGTTGCGCCATCAGACCCGTTGGGTCGCCGATGAAGACTTGTCGCGCAGCAGTTTTAATTCAACCTGGCAGTGGACGGCATTCCCTCGCCGAGGAGCAGCGAGCCTGGAGCCGCAGCTGCTCGACGAACAATGCCGGGCCCTCCTGCAGCGTTCGCCAGGTAGCGCTGGTGGTGCCCCTTCTTCCCCCAGCCGGGACGCAGTGGGAGTCGCGCCGGCACGGTGCCCTGGGCGGCCGGGGCAAGTCAGCCGCCCGCAAGGAAGGAGGCAGAGCCACCTCAGGCGAAGTACATGACCTTGAGGGTCTCGGGGTGGATGGTGACTGCTCGGGCAAGTGCCACAACCGTCCTGTCGTCCCCGTTGCTCGACTGGTGGCTGCCTTCACCGCTGCACAGACACGACAGGGACGCACACTTGTAGTGAGAAGACAATTGCAAGGATCCAAACGCTCGCACACAAATAGTGTCCATTTTGCTATTGCAGGAACACAATTTAATAATACAGCTTGGCCTGGCATTCCTAGCAAAAGCAACTCAGTATGTGACCCGAATGCAACCTGTCATACAAACAACTACAGTCACCGACCGCTTTACAGGACTTCGCGGGGACCGAAAATAGTCCGAAAAATCAAACAGTCCGAAAAACTCGTTCACCCTAAAAAAGAAAATTTATTAGGCTTAAAGTGGCATAAAAAAATCTTTAATAATGTCCTGACTCATACTACACTTGGAGGCAATCAGATTTGCTTGTATTTGCACAAGACTGATGTCGCCTCTGCATACAGTCGACAAGAGCGTCACCGCATTGTTGATCTGTAACAGAGATCGCCATTGAAATCGAAGACACGAGCCCCGTTACTTCACATGCGGCCTTCGCGATCAGCTCCAACAGCGCGCCGTTCGCTCCGGCCTTCCCATACGGCACGTAGCCCAGCGGAGAAGTGTAAATTTGCTAACTCCACAATGTTCTCTAATAGGTCAGCGACGGCGCGCTGCCGGAGCTGATTGCGGGTCCACGCTTCGCACCACTTGGCTCTCGCGATAGCACCGGCGGTGGCACCCATCAAACAAATGCGAAGCCGCACACGTCTCGGAGGCGCGCACATCACATGCAAAATAAAAATAGTAACGGAACTGAACGCAAAGTGATTAAGACGATAGTGTTGACCGAAAAAATTAAAAAAAGTGTCGTCCCCTAGAGCGTTCTGTCAGCTAAAAAAGAGCAGGCATGGCCTCCAAGACAAGAGAATGGCGCGCGACTCGAAGCCAAGCCTGGGCCAGCCAGCGGAAAATCCAACATGACGGCCTCTAAGAACGGGTAGCGTGGTTCAGAACAAGCAATTTAGTCCGGAAAATCGAACTTTGGGGCCTAAATTCGTCCAAGAAATCGGTCACGAAAATGCATTAGCTCCATGGGAACCCTGATGGTGCATTTATGAAGTCCGGAATATCCAACAAGTCCAAATTTTTGGAGTCCGAAAAATCCGTCGGCGACTGTACATCCAGTAACTCTCAAACTGATTCCCCGAAGCTTCGATATATTTTAACACCCAGAGCAGTGATCTGTTAGACACGGAGGCAACATCAGGTAGGTCATTGGAAAGATGGTTGCAAACGGTTAAAAGCAGTTTGAATGAGGTGAAACCAGTTGGAAACTCGCTCTCGCAATGACATGGCGTAAATTGCGTCCCACTTATAGTCCAAAGCGCCTCTGACATACCTGTCGTGCTCTTTCTCGACGAGGTGATATCGAGCGCGGAAGGCCACCAGGTGCGCATAGTAGGCCGGAGCGGGGATGGAGACGGAGCGAGTGCAGCGCACATACGTGTGGCACAGCTGGTAGGTCAAGCACTGCAGTTCATCCGCCGAGAATTGGTTGTCGTCCCAGAGCACGTGGTAGTGTGACGGGCGGCTTGTCCCCTGGGAAACACATTGCGACCAAGGCTCTAACAATACGCAAGCAGCAATATACATCTACCTTGTCACAACAAAGCCGCAGATGAACCTGGCCGACACTTTTCTGACCATACCATACAAAAGTCAACTGCCTGTGATTATGCTTCAGAACATGCTCTATAACACCAAACCTGGCTTGTATAGTATTACATCAAAACCTCATTAACTCAGATATCATTGGACTTGAAAATTCCCAGATTAACCGAATGCCGAATTATTGAAGTTGCTACATTAACTCACCTTTACCCTACTAAACAAATGCACAACTCCCGCTTCTATTTCACACAAAATTAATGTGGAACCTGCAGCTATCTCATTACTGGTATGAGCTCGCAGCAGCGAGGGCTTTTCTTTTGCGGTGGCACCGCAGCAAGAGACCTGTGTATTTATCTGAGCAGATGTGCTTTTCAATAACACACTCCAATTATTTTACAGCGTAAGCAGTTATGGGCTCATTCCAACAGCCATTTCGGTTGGTGATGGTGTCCACCATTGCCGCAGGCCGGTGCTGTACATAGCAGCTATCGCCGGGAATGAGAAAAAATTACCGTTTCCACCGGGATCGAACCTGGGCCAGCTGCGCAGGAGTCAGCTTCTCTACCACTGAGCCACGGCCGCGTTAGCTAGATTGTAGCATTAAAATGCCCTATAACCGTGCCCTAACGCGCGAGAAAACACGCAATGTGACATGCGCACCGCGTAGCGTGATACGTGCATACTTTGCATTTCATTTCGATATCATGACACCAGGTGGCACGCCATGTAGAAAATGCACAGGTAGCGGTACAAGGTAGAAGGTGTGAGGAAGAAAGAGTTTTAAGGAGATCTATAGAAAAATGCTAGAAAAAATATCTATTGTGTACTTAAGGGCACGGGCATAATTAGGCACGAATCGTTCTGGCGTTGTTGTCAGTAGTGTATCACATACGATTTCCGCTGATGACCATGGCAATGCGGACTTGACTGCTTCGTTTCTGTTGAACACTAGCGCAGTTTTTGCTCTTTTTGGTCGCGCACTGGCAGTGGTTCTTGTGTCTGCCGTCTTAGCCGCCTGGCAAGCTCGGAACCAGGCAAAATTTATCAGTGGCTCGCGGAACCTCGAGGAGGTGCCTGCTGAACACCTGGGTTCCGTGGAAACCCCTTTGAGAACCCATGCCTTACTATGATCGTGGAGCGAGATAACCAGGCCTATCTTGAAATGTCAGTCTTGGAAAACTCAAAATGCGCGTGAAACAAGCGCACGAGTGATTCAAATCTGTCAGCCAATAGGAGCGCTCCGCGTGCACCACGAGACTGCAGCAACAAATCGCGACACTAGTTTTCCCTTGTCGCAATCGCTTTTATTTTTGCGTGCTGAAATATGACGCTGTGGCTAATCCGATCACTCCTTTTTACGGTGATCCCTGGACGGCAGCACTATGTCTACGGAAAGCCGTGCGATCCACACTGCGATGGCACCTCCTCAAGCCAGATTTTCTTGCAGCTTTTGATGACAGCTAACAAGGAAAGTGCTCTTTTCTTGATTTCTAGCGTACATATTATGATATTACACCACGAGGTAAAAGAAGGTTCAAGGGCTGCGAAAAAAATAAATACTAAATCAGAAAAACATTGACGAAACTGAGCATTTCAAATTGCAACATCTCCCCTCTTAAGATCTGCATATGGTTGCGACAGTGGGACCAGAGATTCAATAAAATTACTGGCACTCTCAGAATTTCCAAATGTCACCCCAGTATCAGTCAAATATCTGTCTCACTGCAACACGAAGAGGTAGGCTATTTGCTCACAGACTAATTTACCAGCATAATATCACTGTTTCATGCAATTCACAGATGGCTGTGCAATGTAATGTGGACACACCATCAGAGGTGGCTAATGTAAATGCACCTTAACAGTGCATACAAAGCCAAAGAACTACCTGGTTGCAACTACACACAAAACGGCAGTCTGCATAAACTGGCAACTACAGATTTGCACACCTTTTTATGAGCCACCAGCGGTTAGTTGACTACTACAAGTGTGTACCTGGATGCCCGCGTGCGAGCAGAGGTAGAAGTCGAACTCGGTGGGGTGTGTGATGCCCAGGTCGACCGTGGTGCCCGCGGGGATGTTGCCACTCTTGCCAATCTGCTCCTTCTTGTCGGAGCAGAAGAGGCGCGTGTGGTGCCGCTTCTGGACGACGACAAACGTGATGCCCGGCTTGTAGTCGGGCTCGAGTTTGAGGCACGCCTCGCGCACCGCCAGCAGCTCGTGGTGCAGCACCTGTGCGAACTGGCCCTCGGAGACGCCGTCTCGGTAGAAGATGATGCGCGTCGGCTTGAACCGCGTCGACTTGTAGAACTGGATGAGCAGCTCGCGCACCATGGACGCCAGGTCCTGGATTATCTCTTGGCGGTGCTGCTGCACCCGCACTGTGGCCGCATACCGGCTGGGGTGCGCATCCATGCTGCCCACCACCTGCAGCAACACACAGCGGGGTGTCATCCCTCACGTTGTCCGACTCAAATGCCAAAGTACCTAGGCGAGTCCTACTCCATACGGGATGCGCAAATGTCCGAAAAAGTGAATGCATACCTTTTACTACCCTCAGGGTGGTTCTCCCCAGAAAATTCTGAGAGGTGGACATTTGAGGACCAGAGGGGGGGAGGCACATGCTGAATAATGACAACATAAACGTTCAAGCGCAATCACAAAACGCAACAATGCAAGAGACATATCTGTAAATGTAGCTTACGGGTGCTATTCTGGATACTTGTTGAAAACTCAAGGTCACCTTATTAGATTGGTTGACAGCGCCGGAGGAGAAAAAAAAAGGGACCTCGTGGGGACTCTCGTCTTTATTAGTGCGATAGCAATTATATGGACACTCCAGGAGCATTTCTGGCGTCGCGCACCATATGGCGCCGAGAGGTTCCGTATAAAGTAGACGGCTGATAAAATCGTCGCCGTGCACCGTATGCTCTACGTGTGAGTGAAAGCGTGCGAGGGTGAACCGGCGATCGTGGCTCAATCGCGCGCACACAAGGGCGGGAAGCAGGAAGGAAGCGCGCTGTCTTCCAGTCACGCACAACGTCCTGGAGGCAGGGTGGGGGTTCTCTGCGCCGCCCGCACCGGGCCGCAAGGCTCTGGGGAGAGGGTAGGGAGGGGGCGGAGGCCAGGTATTACGCCAAGCACTTCCGCCCGGGGGGCTGTATCTTGAAAGCCATCTGCGGCGGGGGCAGTGTCCTTCCTCTCAGCGCTGTGTTTTCACGGCTTAATTCGCGTTGATGCGAGCGGCGGGACAAAGGTCAATTCGCTTGCTGCTGCTGCTGCTGCGCTTAGACACTACAGAGTTCGGACAGCGAGTTTCCGTGGTCATCGAGTGAGACGCGTTCGTGTTTGCTTGTTACACCATGCTTGTAAATTTAGTTCGTATGCCTATGTTTACAAGTTTATACGGCCGATAAAACTACAGTTGAATCTCGACAATTCGAACTCGAAATGGCCCAAAAATTTGTTCAAACGAAAAGTTCGAATTAAAAGGACTTAATTTTGAAGTATTCGTGAACCATAGCACTGACGCACGAATGGTGCGAGTCATTAAATATTGCGGCACGCAAGCACTGTGGGGGTACGATCCTCAACCCATAACGCGTGCAATCGCAGCTACGTAGGGTTCGGGAGGCAACGAGCGAGTCAACATTTATTGCTGCAGGCAATAATGCACACTTGCAGAGGGAAGTCTACTCTGTATAATAAGTAATAAATAGGCTTGCCTCGTTGCGTGTGATAGCCACGCAAACGAGGTGACTCACGGGTTACAGCACGTAAATTCCGTTCCAGCAGGTTAGAGGAAGCGACGCCAGAGTGAGCGGGTCTCTTCTGGTCGCGCTCTTTTATCTCTTTTTACCTTTTCGCGAGGAGAATGTCCTCCTCGCCCATGGCAGTGGCTTAGGTGGCTCCCCTCGCCCTACCTCTTAGCTTCCTCACCTTCGACTGTCTCCGTGCGCGCCCGCCGCTGGCCCAGCGCCAGCTTAGCCCGCTCCCTGAAGTTTCCTTTTCTGCTGTTGAAGCGAGCGTTGGCTGGCATGCACAGTTTCGTGGGCGGACTGGGCTTCCGCCGTTGCTTCCCTCTGCGCCGCAGCCGCAGCGTTGGCCGAGATGTCGGCACGTACACGCGTGTTCGGGCGCGACGCGGGAACGGCGACCTTGCAATTTGAGAGAGTTAAATTTTTGCTGCGGCTTTTTTTTTTCTTTCTCCTTTTCTTTTTTTTCTGCGCGGCATTGAGGCATCTCTCCAAAGCTTTTGCTCTATGGCGGTGTCGGAGCAATGCCGATCGCCACGTGATTTGGCATGCTGCAGAGAGCATTGTCGGTGCGCAGTATGTTCAAATTAACCGTCGCAAATGCTTTCGCGTTCGAATTACCGGGCGTTTTCGCCCATTGGAATACAAATAACATTGACGGGACCACAGCGTCAGTTCGAATAAACTGAAAGTTCGAATTAAGCGTGTTCGGATTAACGAGATTCGACTGTACTGTCCTTACTTTGTATAGCTGTCCACTACAGTCGCATCTGTAGTGTTCACGCACGACAATAACGCTCTCCCTTTGCTCACAAGTTCTAATCCTGATCTGTCCATCGGCGATGTGGTAATCAGTCAAAATGGCATCCTAAACTTGATTCTCAAGTTAGACACAAAGAAGTGCACTGGCCCCGATAGCATTCCAAACAGCTTTCCGGTGCGTTACGCTCTCTGGTGTTCACGTTATTTGGAGATCGCTTTTGGCAAATCCTTGTCTTCAAGTACCATCCCCGAGTCCTGGAGGTTAGCTAAAGTTTTGCCTTTGCATAAATCAGGCAATAGACAACTTCTGTCTAACTATAGACCTATATCGCTTACCTCCAATTCCGGGAAGCTGCTGGAGCATATCATTCATAAACATATCACTGAGTATCTTGAATCGAACGACCTTCTGTCCAACACACAACACGGATTTCGTCGTGGTTTCAGCACAATAACACAACTGGTAGAATTTTCACATGACATTGCTAGCAATTTAGACACTGGTAAACAAATTGATGCGTTATTTATAGATTTTTCCAAGGCTTTCGACACCGTTATACACAACAAGCTTCTAAGTAAACTAAACGTAATATTAAATAATCCTCAATTGATCGACTGGATAGCTAGCTTTCTCAACTCGCGCTCTCAAATCGTTTCATTTAATTCCAACTCGTCCTCAGCAATAAAAGTAACATCTGGTGTTCCCCAAGGCTCCGTTCTGGGACCCCTGCTATTTTTGATTTTTATAAATGACCTTCCCAGCAATATTAGGTCCAAAGTCCGTTTCTATGCCGACGATTGCGTGCTATACCAGGTAATAACTACTGCTAATGATCACACTTTACTTCAGGATTCTTTCAGGCAGTTTTGCTCATGGTGCTCGGATTGGCAGATGCGCATAAACTTTCAAAAAACAGTAGTATTGTCATTTACAAACAGCCATTCTCCATCACAGCATGTGTACGCTTTCAACAACATAACAGTTCCCCGGGCGCAGACGTACAAATACAGTAAAACCTCGATAATTCGAAGGTCGCCGGACCACGAAAATTCTTCGAATTAAGCGGATTTTCGAATTAACTGAAATGAATAAAAAAAAAGAAAACAAGCAAGAACTTGCCGTAAAAGGAAACCATCTTTATTTTCCATGTCCAAGAAAGATTACTCGAAGTATTCACTGATGCGGGATTACTTGGCGCGGTAGTTCGCCGCCCCTAGTGCCATGCTCTCCAGCTGGCTCACAGCACGTAGCATACAAATATCACCCGCACTGCACTCAACAAAGTTGCGAATGATGTTCACGGAATCAATAACTGCCGCGAAAGCAGGCGTGGGGGTGTTTGACTTCAAAATTTTGGACTTGATGGATTTCCCGGACTTCAAAATGCACCGTCGGGGTTCCCATTGAGTTCATGCATTTTCGCACCCAATTTTTCGGACGAATTGAGACCCCAAAGGTCGATTTCCCGGACTAAAAATCACTCTTTCCAAGCCACACTACCCAATCTTGGAGGCCGCCATGTTGGATTTTGCACTGGCTTGGATTCCAGTGGCTCGCTGTATAGCCTCCAAGATTGGAAGGCGCGCGCTATCAATAGAAAGCTCGCGTCATCCTCCCGTCTCGGAGGCCATGGCCGCTCTTCCTTGGCTGATAAAACGCTCCAGAGTACTGTACTTTTTCTTTTTCCTTCCTAGTATATGCGCTCTGCACTATCCTTTTAACCATTTATTGTGGTATGTTTTTTTTATTGCCGCGAACCCGCCGTATGTGCGAGTGACAGCGCGCGGGGGACGCGCGCTTTCATGGAGAGCGAACGCACGGCGGAGCGTAAACGCGACTGCCTCCCTCGCGCGAAAGGCCGTTGGAGGGGGGGGGGGGGGGCGACGACTTCTCTTCTAACAACTGCGTACTTAGCGCCGGAGCGGGTTCTCGCGCGCACCGTATCTTGAAAGCGATCTCCAGACGGCCCTGACCTATGCGCTGTGCTTTCGCCGCTCAGTTTCCGTTGAAGCGATAGACCGCACGGACCTTCGCTCGCTGCTGCGGCGGCCGCGCTCGTGCGCGCTGACTCCACGCTTGTTAATTCAGCGAGTTTTTTTTTTATCTCTAAAGTTTTGGTTACTATTTTGAACGCGGCGTGTACATTGAGCAGGTGTCTCGGAGACCCATGTCTCAGTGATCGGCGCCACCTCCTGTGCCTTCGTTAGAGCTAAGCGGTGCGAAGCTTGTTTCTTGGATCTCCATGGCGAACTCCGTTGGCGGAGATCGCCAACGCGGTGACGTTCGTGTCGACTGTACACGGAGACGTCACTGCTACGCAAATCCAAGGAAGTCGATCCCCTCCAAGCGTAGTATGAGGCAGGGCATTATTAGAGTTTTTTTTTAAGCCGCACTAATAATTTTCTTTGCCTCACGAGTTTTTCGGACTATTTTTTAGTCGCCACGAGCTCAGAAAATCGGTTGGCGTCTCTACGGAGCGCCCTAACCTAACCGCCGCACATTGCTACCAGCCGGAAACTTCGAATTATCCGAATAGAGCCACGCGGGCCATTCAAATTATCCGGTTGAATTTGCATTGGGAATGACGGGACCGCTCAAATTCTTTGAATTAACCGAAATTTCGAATTAACCGAGTTCGAATTATCGAGGTTTTACTGTACCTTGGCGTTATGTTCACACACAACTTGCAGTGGTCACATCATATAGATTATGTTACCTCTAAAGCACTAAAAAAATTTGGTTATTTAAGACGAACGTCATCTAAATCTCCAAAATGCACTAAATTACTAATGTACAAAACACTCATTCGCCCTATATTAGAGTACGCTTCATGCGTATGGCATCCATATAAAGTGTGCGACATGACTAAAATTGAATCTGTCCAAAGGAAGGCTGTTCGTTTCATTCACCATCGCTATGACCGTGATTTTTCACCCTCATCTGCAATGACCGCTTTGAAATTACTGCTTTCGTGTACCAGACGTGATATTGATTCTTTGAAACTGTTACATTCATTTGTTCACTCGTCTTGCCGACTGTCTAATGATAACTACATCGTGCATGCTACTGCTCTTCCGACTAGACGTGGCCACAACCTTAACCTAAAGCCCTTTTTTTGCGCGCACTAACGTATTCAAACAGTTTTTTTCCGACAGTTATTGAATGCTGGAATGATTTACCCGGTTGTGTTCGTGAAATGGCGACATCTGATTTTGTACAAGCATTGGTGTGATGTTAATGTTCTAAGTCTTTCATTTATGTATTCCATGTACTCCCACTCCTGCAATAGCCCTGCATAGGGCTGCAGTATTTGAAAATAAATAAATAAATAAATCTCGATAATTCGAACTCGAAGGGGCCCGAAAATTTGTTCGAATTAAAAAAAGTTCGAATTAAAGGAAGGATGTATTTTTGAAGTATTTGAGCACCATAGCACGATGCACAAACGGTGCGATCATGAAATATCGCAGCGCGCAAGCGCATAAAGAGCGCAACTGCCCACGCCACCCAACGCTCGGTTCCCGATAACGGCAAATAACGAAACTTAAGGGAGCGGACGGCACCGGCATGGCGACGAGGTGACAGGCGGACGTGCGCGGAGACCGTTTAATGTGGAGGAGGGTGGCAGGGAAGCGGATTTGGCCTCGGCAACTCCGCCGCTTCAGTGGCTCCCCCCTTCTCGCTTCCAACTCCCTCGCAGCTCCCTCACCTTCGACGGTCTCCGTGCGCGTCCGCCGCCCGGACCGCCGTGCCGGCGCCAGCATAGCCCGCTCCCTGAAGTTTCGTTTTCTGCCGTAATCGGGAAGCGAGCGTTTGCCGGACTGGGCCTCCGCCGCTGCATTAGGGGGTCTCTCCAAAGCTTTTGCTCTATGGCGGTGTCGGAGCAATGCCAGTCGGAGGCGTCGCCGCGTTATTTGGCGCGCTGCTGAGAGCATTGTCAGTCCGTGGTATGTTCAAATTAACCGTTGCAAATGTCTTCGCGTTCGAATTACCGAGCGTTTTCGCCCATTGAAATACACAACTTTGACAGGACCACAGCGTCAGTTCGAATTAACGAGATTAGACTGTAGTTTGCTATCGCAATCGATGCTTCGCCTTTCGGGCGAAACTGCGACTTCTTGTTTATATATATTGTAAGCACATTTCACGTACTTCATCGTTCTCATTTGTATATAGCCATCATCATCCCTGTTTCTCTTCTTCTTCGTGTTTGAGCCTCGGCCGTGCCGGTGGAATAAACGGGTCTGCCAGTGCTGCCTGTCCTGGTCGTCTTCCGTCTTTCAAAGTGGTGGAGGCGCGTCAAGATCCCGACAGTCCTCCTGCGTTCCTGCCCTACCTGGAGCTACGTTCCGGTCGCCGCCTGCGCCCGGCCACCCCCACAGCTATGACCACCCCTGCGTCGGCCGCCGGCACTATCGCTACCCCTGACGCTCCTGCTCCTACGACATCGGCTGCACTGACATCGTGCACCATTACCACCCCTCATCGTGATCCACCAGTCTTTGCGGGTCTCCGCGGGGAAGACGTCGACGACTGGCTCGACAACTACAACCGCGTGAGTTCGGCCAATGGGTGGACCGATCGACAGAAGTTGACTACCGTCGCGTTCTATCTGACCCACGTTGCGAAGACGTGGTATTTTAACCACGAAACTGACTTCACCGACTGGTCAGCGTTTACTACCAGCTTGCGGCAAATTTTCGCGTCTTCATCTGGCCGTTCAGAAGTCGCCAAACAGAAGCTCGCTGCGCGTGTTCAACTTCCGCAAGAGTCATATACATCGTACATCGAAGATGTCCTGGCTCTATGCCGCCGCGCCAACGTTGGAATGACGGAAGCCGAACGCATTCGCCATATTCTTAAATGCATTGGTTCCATCGCATTCAACGCCTTAGCTGTCCAAAATCCTACCTCGGTTCAAGATATTACATCGACGTGCCAGCGCTTGGACGAGCTTCAGGCCCTCCGTCTTCACCGTGACAGCGACCTTCCAATGCCACCTCATTCTGATTTACGTACTCTTATCCGCTCTATTATTCGCGAAGAACTTCAGGAGCAGCAACAGCGGCGATCCACTGTTGTTCCCGCCCCATCGCCGACGTTCGACTTGCGCAACCTTGTGAAGGAGGAGTTGGCAGCCATGACGACACCGACGTCTGTTGCCCCAGCAGCGTTCCCGATGCCCACATACGCGGAAGTCGCTGCAATGCCACCTGCTACTGTCCCTCCTGGGCCTCCTGACCTCACCTGCGGCCATTTGGCCTCTATGGGTGCCCGAGCACCTGCTGCACCTTCGTATACGCCGTGGCGTCCACCTCGTCCGGTCTGCTTTTACTGCGGTATACGGGGCCACATATCGCGTTACTGCCGTCGCCGCCAGCTGGATGTAAGCCGAGGCTATGCCGATTTCGAGCGAGACGAGAACCGCCGACACGATGCTTACTACCCAGGCCCGTCCGCTTTTACGCAGCGTCGTTCTCCATCTCCTCCAGCGTCTCCACGTCTGCCTCAGGGCTCCCGTTCGGCTAGACGACGCTCTCCTTCTCCCTACCGCCGCTCTGCATCACCGCTTCGCCCCATCTCCCGCCTTGCTGACCAACACTCGGAAAACTAAGGATTGCAGTTTTTGGAGGGAAAACTGCGTCCTGTCGAACTTCGGAAAGACCTCCTTGTCGCCCGGCCAATATGCTATCTGTAACTCTCGAAGGTGTTCCTGTGCAAGCTCTCGTCGATACCGGTGCCGCTGTTTGCGTTCTGCGTAGTGATTTGTGCTCACGGCTCCGTAAAATCAGAACGCCTTATCTTGGACCCGTTTTACGCGGCGCTAATAACGTACCCATTCACCCCGACGGACAATGTACGGCTCGTGTTTTGATCGACGGCATTCGTCACCACATTGAGATGATTGTGCTACCCGCGTGCATCCATGAACTTATTCTCGGTTGGGACTTTCTGCATTCTGCCTCCGCTGTCATATCATGTAGGGAGAAAGTCGTCCACATCACGGATACCACGGATGCACCTATTTCGGAGTCGTCACCCTCCATCTTGAACTTGGCTGTCGCTGCAGATTACGTCCTGCACCCTGGTCACGAACACATTGTAGCTGTCACATCCGGCCAGCTAACCGATGGAGACGCACTGGTTACCCCCTCTTCACGCTGCACTTCACGAGGAATTCTAGTCGCTCCTTGTCTCGTCCGGTTTTCATGTGGCCGAGCTCTCCTGTACGCCTGCAACACAACCCCAGATCCTGTGCTGTTGCCCAAAGGGATGACCGTGGCAACCTTCACCGACCCACCACTGATCTCTGTCGCAGCGCTTTCCCCTTCTTCGTCACCAGTACCAACCTCAGGTTTGGATTCTTCTTCTCTCCGAGCCCTAATTGGTTCTGACCTAACCGCTGCCCAGTCGGATGCGTTACTCGCCCTTTTGGCTAAGCACAAATCCTGCTTTGATAGCTGTGCCACCGCATTGGGCCAGACTTCCGTAGCTGCACACCGCATCGAAACCGACGGTTCTGCAATTATACGCCGTCGCCCATATCGAGTTTCGCAGTCGGAACGGAAGATCATTGAAGACCAAGTTGATGACATGCTAGCACGAAATATTATACGACCTTCATCCAGTTCCTGGGCGTCTCCTGTCGTTCTGGTGAAGAAAAAGGATGGTTCCGTTCGCTTTTGCGTTGATTATCGAGCGCTCAATAAGATTACACGCAAGGATGTGTATCCCATGCCTCGAATTGACGACGCCTTAGATACACTACAAGGAGCGGAATATTTTTCCAGCCTTGATCTGCGGTCGGGATATTGGCAAATTCCCATGAACGAGGCTGACAAAGAGAAAACCGCTTTCGCCACGCCGGACGGACTTTATGAATTTAATGTAATGCCATTTGGCCTGTGCAACACTCCAGCCACGTTTGAGCGTATGATCGACACTGTTCTTCGTGGCCTTAAGTGGAAGACCTGCCTCTGTTATCTGGATGACATCGTTGTTTTTTCTTCAAGCTTCAGCCAACACCTACAGAGATTAGACGAAGTCCTCCAATGCCTTTCAGATGCTGGTCTCCAGATTAATACTAAAAAGTGCACATTCGCCAGCAGAAGCATCAAAGTGCTGGGTCACGTCGTTTCAAAAGACGGCGTCCAACCTGACCCTGAGAAGATTGCTGCTGTGCTTCAATTCCCTTGCCCATCCAATCAAAAAACATTGTGCAGCTTTCTCGGCCTGGCGTCTTACTTTCGCCGTTTTATACGCAATTTTGCTACAATAGCAGCTCCTCTACATAAGCTCCTGGTCACCGGCGCCTCTTTCACATGGTCCTGAAGACTGTGAGTCGGCATTTCAAGCCCTTAAGAAACATCTCACTTCCGGACCGGTGCTTCGCCATTTTGATGAGAGGGCACCCACTATACTCCACACTGACGCAAGTGCGCAAGGCATCGGAGCAGTGCTCCTACAACGGGGTCCCGCGTCTAAAGAGCAGGTTGTGGCGTATGCTAGCCGGACCCTCTCGCCATCTGAACGGAACTACACGATCACAGAGCAGGAATGCCTGGCTATTGTTTGGTCCATTCAGAAGTTTCGCCCGTATCTCTATGGTCGCCACTTCACCATCGTAACCGACCATCATGCTCTGTGTTGGCTGTCATCTATGAAGAACATGTCAGGACGCCTGGGACGCTGGATACTGCGCTTACAAGAATATGATTTCACGATAACGTACCGGTCTGGCAAATGTCATGATGCAGACGCACTGTCTCGATGCCCGCTTTCACCTTCTATCGATCGTGCGCACTCCCCGTCTCTACCACGTCACTCTGACGCTACGCCTGCCGCCCACCAGCTCACGCTAATGTCACTGGATCAAGCTCAGCTTTCTTCACGCTCCGATTTAGCTTCCCTTCAGCACGCAGACTCCTACTGTCGAACTCTCATTGATCGCCTTCGCGGCCTAACTAAACCACCCAACAGCCGCTTGCGACGCCAGCTTCAGCAATTTCGCCTTCAAGATGGGGTGCTTCATCGTTATATTTATCATCCTACGGGTAACAAGTGGGTCCCAGTCATACCTCGCTGCCTTCGTCTTCGAGTTTTAGAAGCATTTCATGATGACGTTGCCGCCGGCCACTTAGGCTTCCTCAAGACCTACGACCGCATCAAGACCCGCTGCTTCTGGCCTGGATTGTCCACAACGGTAGCCAAATACGTTGCCTCATGTGCGTTGTGTCAGCACCGCAAACGCTCCACATCCCCGCCTGCCGGTTTTCTTCAGCCTCTGCCATGTCCTATCGAACCTTTCGAGTGCGTTGGAATTGACTTATACGGTCCCTTGCCGTTGACGCCCTCCGGTCACCGCTGGATCGTCACAGCGGTAGACCACTTAACAAGATACGCCGAGACTGCGCCTCTTCGATCTGGTGCTGCTTCTGAGGTTGCTGACTTTTTCCTGCAATCCATAGTCTTGCGCCATGGTGCTCCTCGCGTTCTTTTGTCCGATCATGGCAAAGCCTTCATGTCCCACGTCCTCGAAGAAGTCTTGCGGCAGACTAATACGAAGCATAAAACCACTTCTACATATCACCCGCAAACCAACGGCCTTACTGAACGCTTCCACCGAACGCTCTCTGACATGATTTCTATGTACTTACGTCCTGACCACACAAACTGGGACAACATCCTTCCCTGTGTTACATTCGCTTATAATACTGCGACACAACGAACTACCGGTTACAGCCCTTTCTTCCTGGTGTATGGCCGATCTGCCTCCTCCGTCTTCGACTCCGAATTCTTTTTCTCTCCTGCTTCGCCTAACACCTCCCTCCCAGAAGAGTTTGCAGCTCGACTCGCGCATTGCCGTGAAATTGCTCGTCGCAACACCGCCGCTACCCAAGAAGAAAGAAAACGTCGCTGCGACAGTAAACGCCGCGACATCGCCTTCCATCCTGGAGACCAAGTCCTCCTATGGACGCCGGTTCGAACCCCTGGACTTTGCGAGAAATTCCTTCACCGGTACATTGGGCCCTACACAGTCCTACAACAAACTTCCGCAGTGAACTATCTCGTCACTCCGCTTCAATCCGTCGAGGACCGCCGTCGTCGTAGTGCAGAAATTGTTCACGTCTCCCGCATGAAGCACTTTGTTCCCCGTTCAGCCGATCTTTAGATTGCGGCCAGGTTGGCCGCTTCCACGAGGGGGGGAAATTAGTGTAAGCACATTTCACGTACTTCATCGTTCTCATTTGTATATAGCCATCATCATCCCTGTTTCTCTTCTTCTTCGTGTTTGAGCCTCGGCCGTGCCGGTGGAATAAACGAGTCTGCCAGTGCTGCCTGTCCTGGTCGTCTTCCGTCTTTCAATATGTTTATTCTATTGCGGAGGCGACGACACATCGGGTTCTGCCCTTCTTTCTGTGCACGCCTGTTCTTTCTTTCGTACTTCTTTCTGCGGCCGTACCAGCTACGCGTGCGGAGAAAGGAGACTTCCGTGCTCTCAGGGATGCCACACGGTCGCACTTTCCGAGGTATAGTACCCCGATCGTTCGCGTTTACCGCCAGCTTCCTGGCCTTTGTTTCTGGCTCGTGAACGAGTGTGGCTACTTCCTGCCGTCCATGCTTGCCCGTAACAGCGCACTTGTGGAAGCCGGCCCCTCGCGCCTGTAGCTTCCGCTGCATAGGCACAGAAAGTTGTCCCTGAGTACAGCAGAGGTGGACGATCGGCCGAAGTGAAGAGATTGCATGATACTGTATCTTTGGTCGCCAATTCTCAAATTCAACAAAATATTTTTCCTCATTGCAATTTTTTTCCGACTGCCGAATAATTCAAAAAATTTTACGGCTCCTTTCGTGCAATCCATTGGCAATTATTTGCATATAAGGCCAAATTTCAATATAACGAAATTGATGTAACGAAGTGATGATTTTACTGCCTTCCTAAAGGTTTAACTGTACAGCAGAATTTCGTTTATACGATCTTCACAGGAACCAGAAAATAAAGCGTATCATCCAACGTATTATCCAACCAAATCGTATTATCGGGAAAAGAAAAACGTATTATGCAGAATCGTATCAACGAGATACCACTGTACTCACTTGAAGTTCCACGATACAAGAAATTACATTTCATGGCACAACCAGTGAAGCTTCACTTAGCGATGACGTAGATTTTACTACAAGTGTGACATTGGAAGGCAAGGTCACTACTGACCGCAGCAATGGAGGGCTTCTTGTTGTCACCAGCCGGAGGATGAGTGACGTCGGCACCAAGGAAGATGACTGGCTCATTGAACACCTTGGGCCGGATGCTGGGCACCAGGATGGAGTTGATGCCACCCAGCTTGACGTTGATCTTCAGGCACAGGTTGGACAGGGTCTGTGGGGACGTCTTGTTGACGTTCTTGGCCTGCACGCACTGTGTGGCCATGCCTAGCACCGTGTCCCCAACTCGCTTCACCTCGGCTGCAACCAGGAACAGCAAAAAAGTGGAGCTAGTTACTCGCACTATGGCCACTTGAATCACATCGAATGCCCAGCTGAACCTCAATATACCGTATTTACTCGCATAACGATAGGACTTTCGTCAAGAACATTGACGCAAATTTAGGGGTACAATCATTACGCGGGGTAAATTTTGTATGAAAGAAATTTTTAGCCCTGAAAACACATATAAGTTGCAAGTCAGAATTCTTACGATAGCTATCATGAACATAACCAAAAATAAAATTTGAGTAAGGCTACCTTTGTAATAAACGGACTCATTACATAGGCACTACTGTCTCCGACCGATAAATCGAACACCAGTAATCCGGACATGCTGGGTAATACAGACAGCTTCATGGCTCCGCAAATGGCCCCACAGACTTCATGTGTAAAGACAACCGATATTTTGGACAGCTGCCAGCTCTACATTCGATTATCAGGACTCCGTCCACGGCTGTAGCGTACGCAGATTCTGCCGCTTAATAGCGGCAGAATCTCCTGTGGCAACCACGACGAAATTCGAATTATAGCCTCGGAGATTACACACTAGGCTAATCTCAGAGTCCTAGCCTTGGTCGCAGCACTATGCCTCTACTGGTACCTTCAGCTGAGTCACCCTGGCAGTGCAGCGGAAATTATGCCAAACACAGCCCGAGTTTCACGTTGCGCTCCTGCCAGACGAGCGTGCGAGCCACCAAAAGTTTGCGACTGTAGCGCCCTCTGTGAGATACATGGCGAATTCGAAGTTCAGAAGGCGCTTTATTACATAGGCCACTTATTACTTGGTCTCGCCGTGATTTGAAGACGTGAACAAGGTCAAGCATTTTATTGATGACAAATTCTTGAAATATGAAGCGTTTTCGAAACTGAAAAGAAACGAAGGAAATGCAAGTTACAGCATCAAAGGCAGAAAGTGATGCACAGCTTAATACCTCATCATCGTATGACTCCGCTAGATCGGTGATGAAACTGTTCGCCTTCAATGGCTGCTCTCGTCAGCACTCCTGGTTAGCAACTATGATCGACTGCGTTGTCTAAGCTGCCCGATTACCTACTGGATTCTTGCATCCAAAGTAGTTTTGTCCTAGTCGCACAGAGACACAGCTTCCATCGTCACCGCCTGCTACAGAATGGAATCTAAAATGAACGGCCCGCTTTTCGTTATCTTCTGCCGTGCGCTGCTCAACGGGATCGCACCGCGCTCCATAGTTGATCTCCACGGGGGCACGGTGGAGCGATCGTGTCGCATTCGCTGCAGCCGAACGTGCGCCCCCACACGCGTGGCGCCCAGACGAACGTGCGACACAGCGCGAGTACACTGAAAATGACACGAGTGCCGTCAGCCAAAGGTACCAAAATATTTAACTACAAATGCCAGTCTTGGAGGCTTTGCCTGAATTGTGAGGTCGCATCAACAATGCGATCATCACTTCCTATTCCGGCACCCCCGCTCATGACCCGCTCACGCTGTTCTGTTTGTTTAGTTTACATTCCACGCAGCGCTCTGCTGGCTCCAAGTAGCCTTTCTCGTGAAGTTAATTGACAGGCTGCATCAAATAGCACCAACGGTCCCTCGCAGTCCGACTCCGAATGAGTCTTCAGTCACAATCCGAATGAGCCCTACTCCGCAACTGAAGAGCCTGAATTGCCGCCTATTACAAGAGCTCAAATGCGGACATCATTGATGACCTTCTAGGCTGCGGTGTGCCAATTCCTGCCAACGTTACATTTGAAGACTTTGTAGACGGCGACAGAGCGGTGTTGTGTGCCAAACTGAACGACGAAATAATTGAGCAAGTTCTCCCACCGTCAAACAGCGACTAACTCGGGTGATGATGTGCTGTGTGCTCCTCTGACTCGATCGAGCCCTTGCAGTCCATGCATCGGCAAACACCGACAACACAAAACTGGCGGAAATTCCGGGGTAATTGATTGCACATAAGCAGAAGTGCGTGCAGCAACAAATTGACCACTTCCTTGCACAGGGGCTTTAAAACGTAAATAAAGTGATCTTTTTTGGTTACCATTAGTTTTTTCGGGCGTTCGATATTTCGGACTTAGTTAAGTTTGGTAGTAGATTTTTTTTTGCTTGAAGTGCAGAAAGTGATGAAGGGAATGAAATGAGGCACCTGCTTAAGAATCTGTTTGGTGTGTGCAGTCTGCTTGTTAAGTCTTGAAGAGCCGTTTGCGTAGCATTTGACAGATGGTAAGCGCGATTATCATCAGCTAGACTTGGCACACGACATATCGCTGCAGCAAGTTCAGGGTGCGATCATTATGCGGGAAACGAAAAAAAAAAAATCAGAATTCTGACGACAAAATTGAGGCATGCGATCATTATGCAAGTAAATACGGTAACTTCTTTTAACATGTGTCCATAGAACAACATGCATTTTCAACCTCAATCTAACAAAGTGTGTTTATAAGTGTTTTCAATGTAACGAAATTTCACTGTCCTTGCAAAGGAATACTGAGGCAATAAATGGAAACTGCTAGGGGTGCTGAAATGGTTAAATTAGATGCGGTTGCTTGCAAACGCAACTCTCAAATAGCACGCCACACAACAGAGAGGCCATCGAAACAAAGCAGCGCCTTCACTGGTAGCAACTAATTAAGCCTTTGCAATATCGCGGCTCGTACTCTCCGAGGTTATCAAGCATGCGGTAGGGGAGAGGGGAGGGGCACCAGATGCGAAAACGAGCTGACAGGGCCTAAGCGACCAAAGACAGATGTGGCGTTTTCCTATTGTGCAGTGTTTTGAGACTGCATAGGGAAATATAAACGAAATCGAGCTGGTGGACAACATCAACATAGAATGCCACCAGAGCAATGCATGACACACCCTTTGCACTGCACGTAGCAGGGAAGTGCAGAGCGTTTGGGTTATCGCCTATTCAAAGCGTGCAGTATGCTTCCATTGGCACTACAGCCCACGCACTGTGAAAAAGGTAGGTGAAGATGCTGATCACAATAGGTTTGGTGGCGATGGCTGCGAATGCGGTGTGCAACAACCCGGGAGGAGATTTGCTGGTGCAGGAGTAAGAAACTGTGCGCACCAGCACTTTCACATGAGATGGGCGGCGAGTATTGCGGAGAAGCTGCTGCAGCAGGCGGCTTAATATTCGCAATCAAGTGCGCCTCGTGCCTTTTCTGGCTTACACGGGATCTAGTGGTCAGAAAACTTACCGTACGAGCTTAGTCTGGCGATCTATTGAATGTTCGTGTCGGCCAAAAGATAGTGTTTTCTAGCAACGTATGAACCGTTAAAAAGTAAGCGTAACTGTACTGGGCCATATTTTGCGTTCTCGACGGCGAACGTTGGCAGCGAGAAATCGTACATGACGAAAGTGTATCAACGAAGTTCTGCTATATCAGGAATCCCGAAAAATCTGTCATTTACTGTCCCCATGCCCTACCGTCCCTACCCGTCCCCACGTGGGAGCGGCCCGCAGCTCTGCCCTAGGGCAGGGCTTCTCAGGACCTATTTAATAAAGTTCTTTGTCTGTCTGTCTGTACTGTAACTTATACCTGTGCCACACGGGCAAAGTAAAGTGCACTTTGAGCGAGTGTACTTCAGCGCGCCGAGTGTCACTTTGGCGGCGCGCTGCTACACGAGAAAGAAAAGTGTTCTTTCAAATTGATGGCCATGGCCATCGGGAGTCAGACAGGAAAACATGTATTTGTTAATATAAAAATGTGTGCACGAAAACAGTTTATTATTGTTAGAGACAACATTTACAAAACACCTTTACAAGCGCCGGCAACGACGGCTTCTTGACCAGCCACAGCCAAACGGCTCGATCCGCCAAACAACTGCGCAGTCATTACCCGGCGTGGTCGTGAACATCCCGATAGCGAGAGTAGTTTTTTGCTGTTCTTGTTTTTCTTTTGCGGTGTGGCACATTTTATTATCTTGTAACGTTAGCAATTTAAAACAATGTTATTAAAAATTACTCCTGACTCTTCTTTCAATAATACTTTACTTAATTTTTCCTCATTGGTAACGAGGCTACACACTTCGCCGCCGCGAAGTGTGTTCGCCGAACACACTCGCCGGCGAGTGCACTCTGCAGTGAGTGTCACTAAGCGTTCCCGTGTAGCAGCCTGCGAATGGCACTAGCCGCGAAGTGCACTAGCTCAAAGTGCACTTTACTTTGCCCGTGTGGCACGGGTATTACACGTTGCCAGGAAACAGACCGCTAGTGTATTTAGCAGAACATCTTGAGGGGGCTAGTTCATTCATTTTTAAGGACTGTGCCAATTGTGCCAGGCAGGAATCGGACAACACACGAGGAGGAACACAAAGAAAGTTAGGCCGCAACACCTTAAACTTCTTTTTCTTCGTACTCCTCCTTGCATGCTGTCCGTCTCCCAGAATCAATAATCAGTCCATACTAGACTATCTATTCCAAACTAAGCGAATTGCGAAGCTTCAGCCGTGGCAGTTCAATTCCGCTCACCGTAGACGGGGGTCTTGCCGGGCAGCACGACGACGACGAGCTGGAGTCCCTGGAAGGTGGACTTGAGGTATCGGAACATGGGTTCGACCTGGTCGGGCCCCGTGGCATACTTGCAGAAGCAGGGCTGCCCAATGATGGGCATGCCCGCGTCGTTGCTGATCTTCTGCAGCTGCTGGGTGAAGTTGCGCAGGGCGTCCTCGCGGCAGGTGCGCTGTGGCGCAAAGCAGGCGATGGCCCAGATGCGGATCTCGACGCCCGTGTGGAACTGCTTGCCCCGCATGTCCCACACCCCCTGGTTGGGGATCGCCTGTTGCTTGGTCCGGCCGCCATACTGCAGCTTTGGCGGAGGCAGGATGCGGCCCCTGACCTCCATCATAGTGTTGCTGATGGACAGACCAAACTCCTGCACGTACGGGTCCGTGTTGAAGTCCGCCTTGCGCACCAGGTTGTTGATCTCGCGCTCCCGGTCCGGGGCGGACCGCGCAGTTGCCTGCAAGGACAAGAAAGCATCCGGGTCAGCCACATCTCCCGATCTGAAGATCGCACCTGCCCACACGACATCACCGAGGAACTCTGCATAATTCGAGCAAGTCATCCACAAACTGGGGCACAGGCCCGTTAGGCTCGCCTTTTCCCCTTAAGCACAAAATTTATTGAAACACCTATTTCTTCCTTTTCTATGCATGCAAGCAGCCTCAACAACGGTCAAATCGATAGTGGAAACAGCAGTATGCATGCCACCATGGTCTTTTCAAAAACTCACATTTGCCTATCGATTTCGGCTGAGCGACACCTGTGCAGCACTAATAAAAAATGTCGCAGTTTCTTCCAAAAGGCGAAGCATTGATTGCGATAGCAAACTAGTGGACAGCTATACAATGTTGTAAGGATAGTAGCTTTATCGGCCGTATGAACTTGCAAACATAGGCATACTAACTTAATTAACAAGCATGGTGTCGCACGCGGAAACTCACTGTCAAAACACTGGAGTGAGAAAGTGCGGCAGCAGCAGCGAACACCTTCGTGCTGTGTCTCTCATAAACGCGAACTAAGCCGCGAAAATTCAGTGCGTGGCAGACAGTGTCCCTGACACAGTTTGCTTTTAAGCTACAGCGCATGGCCGCCCGGCCAACATGGACGAACCAAATTTTGATAAATTAGGCCCCATAGTTGAATTTTCCGGACTAAATTGCTCATTCTGACTACCCAATCTTGGAGACCGCCCTGTTGGATTTTCCGCTGGCTTGGCCAGGCTTCCAGAGGCCTGCTCTATAGCCTCCAAGATTGGGAGGCGCACACTATCAACAGGAAGTGCACACCATCCTGCCGTCTCAGAGGCCATGCCTGCTTTTTTGTGGCTGACAAAATGCTCCAGTCGATCCCAGTATATTTTATTTCTTTTTCAGTCAGCAGTAACATCATAATCACTTAGTGCAGAGTCTTTTGTTCCCTCTCTCTCTCTAAGGTTTTGCTCGCCGTTCTGCACGTGGTGTGTCCACGAAGCAAGTGTGTCTTGGAAACTTCACATCTTTATGCGGCTTCACATTTGTGTACTCGGCGACACCTCCTGAGCCTTTGCGAGAGCCAAGGGGTGCGAAGAAACGTGGCCTGTTTCTTCGATCTCCATTGGCAGAGATCAGTAATGTGGTGACTGTACACGAAGACAATGTCACTCTTGCGCAAATCTGATCGCCTCCAAGCACTAATAATTCGTAGTATGAGGCAGGGAATCAAAGATTTTTTTAAAGCCGCTCTAGGCCTAATTTAATTTTTTCAGACGAACAAATTCTTCAAACTATTTTTTGGTCCCCGCAAGGTCCGGAAAATCAGTCGGCAACTGCATTCGATTCAGTCCCCAAGAATCCTCGATGTAGCACAGTTGGTGCACCCTTGCCCTAACCTTACCTTGATCATGGTGGATGTCTGCATGTCTGTGAGCTTCTTGATGCACCTCTGGCCAGCCACTATGTTGCAGACCTCGAGGGGGAGGTAGGTGTGCTTGTGCTCCTGGCCCACCTGGAGGCAGGGAAGGTGCGGGTACCTGCACACAAACGCACACCGTCACCCTACACAAAGCACAGCCTGCTCCACTATGCACTAACACACTGCAGAGCCCACACACCATCTCAAGCTACAAATTACCACTGGCAGTGCCGACAGTGGGCCACAGTGACGTGGTCCTTTTGCGCAGGGTAGCTTAGCTGACAACACAGCAAGGGTGTTTAATAGTGGTGTGCGAATATTCGGAACTCGGAATATTCAGTTCAAACATGTTAGTATTGGACTCAATTAACTTACTATTACAGGAGTGGGACTGCCAAAATGATTTTGGATCAAATTTTGGAGCAAATTTTGGAGGCAGTAAAATTGCGTTTTGGAGCAGCTTGGAGCAGAGTAAATTTCATATTGGAACAGTTCAGAGCAGGCCAATCTGAATTTTGATGGAATAATGGAGTATGACAGCGCACTTCGAAACCACGATTAAACAGAATGAGCAAGCACTTTGCATAATATGCAATTTCCTTGCTTTAGCCAGAGGAATCCAACAGCAAATAAAATGCCTAATAATTATAATATAATGACACTAAGGATGACGACGATGTTTATTTCATCAGCATTTTACTCAAAGTATTCAATGTACTCAACGAATAAATACAAGAATTTGGGGTTGGTGAGAAAAACTGCATTTTAGGGGCGAAGCTCCTTAAAGCGGCACCCGTTCGTCCCTCGTCGTAGTAGTAGTGTGTAACCAGTCTGAGAAAAATGAGAGAAAAAATTCCGAAGTTGTGTCCGTAGCGCGGAATCGAACCAGGGACCCCTCGCTTCCGAGCGCGCGGCGTTAGCCCACTACACCACGAAGCACACATAGACACAAGCACCACGATGGCAATAAATACCCAACATTAACGAAAGGCCACGTTTCTAGCGCGTTTCTAACGCGTTTGTGCTAGCGCGTTACGGCCCGTGTAAGAAGCTGGTGTAAGACGCTGTGGCCTCTCCGCCTTACTTTCGACGCGTTTCGAACGCGCTGCCCAAGGCGGTGGCAAGTCAAGTTCAAGTCGAGGAGCGTTTATGAATACGGGGGGTATACTCTCTCAGCAGTCATGTGATGGCGTCGGCAAATGCGGTGCACGTTCCGGCATGTGTAAATGGCTGCGTAAGACGCTGTGGCCGCTCCCCCTTACTAGAGAGTACTGCACGTTTCTAACGCGTTTGTGCTAGCGTCCCCTTAAGCGGGAGATCCGATGATTCCCTCCGGAGCTTCGCCCACTCATCATCATTCACCCCGTGGATATGCTGCGATTTTTTTGCTAAATTAATAGTATTCATATTCAAAAAATATTCCATTCGCATGTTTATGTCAAGGGGGGGCGTGGCTTTGAAAATCAACTTCCTTACTCTTTCATGGATTTTGATTAAAATTGGCACAAATGTTTAGAATGTCTCCCCGATACTTCCATAAAAGTTTCAGAGTGATACCTTGAGAACATTTTATTGAGCAGAATTTTTCTCTTGAACTTTCTGGAGGGCTTGGGGAGCTTAAAAAAACGTGATGGAAGGCTCGCTGAGTATTCACTGCATAGCTCAATGCGTGCTGAAGGTCGTGACAGTCTCACTTTTTTTTTTTCTTTTTTTTCGCAACACAAATTTTTTAGATGGTCATTTTTCAAGTTACCTTCGCACCAAGCACACTTTTGGGGTGAACGAATAGCCACACCATAAATTTATAAAAAGTCGAGATAAAAATGCGAGACTGTCTCGACCTGCACTGTAGTCCAAGGAACGTGAAAAAAAAACAAAAAAAACAATCAAAATAGGCTAAACGGTAACGAAAAAATCAGCTCCAGAAACTGAGCAGAAAGGCGAAAAAAACAGTTTTTAAAAAACGGCTCTCACAGTTTCACCTTCTCTTCAGTTCTCTAAAACGCACCAAATTTGTGATCTTTGATGTGTTTTGTGATGTGGGGCTTCTTGGACATGTGGCCTCTGGTCTGCTGTGCCTTCGTTCTGCCTTTTTCATGTTTGTATGGCATTCTTTACTGCTGCTCTACAAAGATCATGGTGCCTGGGTTTCAAACCAAGTGAGGTGCAGAACTATGTGGGCATAAATATACAGTAGTTCTAGCATTGTACCAGCAGACTGCCTCATTGATAGCAGCCTATAGTGCAGTCAGTGAGGCATTGTTTTCTTTTGGTAGAATCGACCATGTTACTGAATGAAGGCTCTCAGCAGCCTTCTGAATCATCTTCCATTGACAATGGCTATGGAGGTTAGGAGAGCCACTGATAGATAGGCAGCAATGCAGTTGCTAGGTGCTTTCCAGCCTGTACTTTTGTATGATGCCTCACTTCTGCAGCCAGGTGTCTGTGCCAGCCCAAGTGGCCTAGTGAACAGAGCTCATGATGAGGTTCTCTTTATGAAGGGATGGTATGATAGGTATTGGTACGATATATCGTGGCAATACGATAATAGAGTCGGCGCGCGATGTGCCAAGTCGCGGGTCTGAGGTGCTGATGTGCGAAATGCCTGGTCGCAGGTCCAAAGAATAGACGCTTGGTGAGCTCAATCGCGCAGTCCGAGGTGCCGATACGCGAAGTGCCTAGCTGCGGGTCAGAGGAGTCGACACTCAATGAGCGATGTGCTGATGCACGAAGTACCTAGCCACGGGCTCGAAGAGTCGACGCTTGATTAGCTTAGCCATGGGCACGGGGAGTTGACGCTCGCGATGCCGACGCGTGAAGTGCCTAGCCGCGGGTCCGAGGAGTTGACACTCGATGAGCGATGTGCCGACGCGAGAAATGCGTAGCCGCAGGCTCGAGGTGTCGACGCTTCATTAGCTTAGCCGCGCAGTCCGAGGTGCGGACGCGCGAAGTGCCTAGCCGCGGGTCCGGGGAGTCGACACTCGATGAGCGATGTGCCGACGCGCGAAATGCGTAGCCGCAGGCTCGAGGTGTCGACGCTTCATTAGCTTAGCCGCGCAGTCCGAGGTGCGGACGCGCGAAGTGCCTAGCCGCGGGTCCGGGGAGTCGACACTCGATGAGCGATGTGCCGACGCGCGAAATGCGTAGCCGCAGGCTCGAGGTGTCGACGCTTCATTAGCTTAGCCGCGCAGTCCGAGGTGCGGACGCGCGATGTGCCTAGCCGCGGGTCCGGGGAGTCGACACTCGATGAGCGATGTGCCAACGCGCGAAATGCGTAGCCGCGGGCTCGAGGAGTCGACGCCCGATGTGCTTAGTCGCGCAGTCGGAGGCGCCGATGCACGAAATGCTTTGGCAAGGATCCGAGAAGTCCGCGCGCGATGTGCTTGATCGCCGAGTCGGAGACTCCCACGTGCGAAAGGCTTAGCCGCGTGTCCGAGGATTTCCGTGCCCGAAGCTTGGACGCGAAGTCCACGTTGCCGATGCTCGGAATGCCTAGCCGCGGGTCTGAGACGTCCACAAAAAGCGGGATCGGCCACGCTACTGCGATGTCCGCTTAGCACCCGTTTTAACACTCGTCGAGATTACGGAAACTGTCCAGAGCTCGTGAGGAGACCGGGCGGTGCAGACGACGCCATTGCGGAGCGAGCACCGGACCAATGGCGAACCACGCTGGAGTCACGTGGCGGGCGCGGCCAATCATTGGCTCCGGCACGACCTTCAATCATTCGCTTTTTGTGTGCTTGTTTCTGTATGGAGGAGATAGCTGAAGCGGCAAATTTGAAGACGGAGAAAGGCACTTTCCAACGAGACCAAGACGGCGGCGCTCGGCTGCGCCGTTCCGGAGATATCGTGGCTTGAAAAACGCCGTTCTTTCGCGATTTCCCCGAAATTTTTCGCCACCTTGGCTGATACAACAATTTTTTTAGTGCACTTTTACTTGGTTTTCAGCGATGATATTTCGGAATCAGATAGAATAAGAGTTATAGAAACTGAAAATTTGATTTTCAAAAAATCGATTTTTGAGCCATTTTTCGCGATGCGAGAGCTGCGTCCCCCCCTTAATCAGGAAAATTCGACCTCAAGCCACCTCCTGAACTGTAATGACAATGTGAACAGAGCACTCAAGGTACACATCGGACTGGTGGGGCTGGACGCGTAGGGGGGCAGGGGGGGTTTAACTCGGCCTCAGGGGAGGGTTACAACACCCGAAACCCCCCCGTCGGTGCACCACTGTCTGGTTAGGTCCATTTGGTGTTCCAACACTACAACATTTGTTATTACAACACTTGGACTTTTGCAATTACCATATTTGCCAATTTTAAAGTGCCCCTACTTTTATAGCAAGTAGACAAATCTGAAAAACTGTGCCTCCAGTTCTCGTAATAGAAGAAACCTGCAGTACTGACCATCACAGAGGGGAAATTTATTAAGGTCCATCATCGTCACCTTCGGACAGCCCTCGATTATCATCCGTGGACCCCAATATGCTCTCCTCTATGCCATGGGTTCTCAAAGTGGGTGCCGCGGAACCCTGGGGTTCCGCAGGCCCCTGCTCGGGGTTCCGCGAGCCACTGATAAATTTTCCATGGTCCCGCGCTCGCCAAGTGGCTAAAACGGTGAGCACGAGGTGCGCTCGATCCACACAACCTCCATTACCCATGCCTGAGTGTCAAAAAGCACATGAGTGCGTAATGGCAACGCGTGGAAGCAGCTTGTAGACACCCTCTGAAAACAGGCAGCGCGCCTAAGCTTTCACACTTGAATCACAGAGGCCATGACTTATCAACATGCGCATTTCTCCTGTTTGTAGATAGGGTAGGTGCCGATAGCGTGCACACTGACGTATATGCCGGAGGAATAAAAAAATAATTGCGCGGAGCAAAACAAATGCGTGCCACGAAAGAGCGAAAACGGCGCTAGTGTCCAAAAACGAAGCGGCGCAGTCTGCGTCGCCATGGTCCTCAGCGGCAGTCGTACGCGATACGTGACTGACAGCAACGCCGGAATGCTTTGTGTTTAAATGTGCCCTCAAAGCCTTTATTCTGGCGTTAATTGGCATGCGTATCACCGCGTTGGCGGCTAGCCGCGTGCCTTCATAAGTGCGTAGTCACCATCTATGATTGCGTCGATAGCTACCACAGTTTCGTCCGCAGCGCTTGCGGCAGTCAGGCGTTTCGTTTTGACTGTGCGCGCGTCGGCTGTGTGCCTTCACAACTGCGTAGTCGCCATCCGTGATCGTGTCGATAACGGCCACGGTTTCGTTTGCAGCGGTTACGGCAAGCAGTGCTTGGCGCTTTGACTCAGTGCAAAGCTGTCGAAGATGAAGAGCACCGGCTACATCGCGATGGACGGACAATTTGTTGGCAACCAGCTCACTAGCGAAAAAATAATCAGGATGTGCGCGTGGTAGTGAAAAGCGTGTCTCAGATGAAGACGCGCACCGTGGCCATACTGCAAAGAAAGTCGCGAGGCCTTCGCCGCTGCTAGTGCTAATCAGTCATGAGAATTTCAACGTCCGCACTGCTCTTGTGCAAAACAGAAACAAGATTTGCCGATTCGTTCAGTAAATAAAAGCGTGTTGACGTATGCATTCATTTGTTTCCTTGATACCCTGGAGAATTCAACATTAGGTTAAGTAGGACGTTTTAATTCAGTTAACTTGGGGGGAGGGGAGGGGGGGTTTCATGGCGCTTCATGGAGCTTAACAGGGTTCCCTGGAACGAACATGCTTCAGAACCCCTGCTCTATACTACTATTCATTGGATCCACTATTCCGCATTTCTTGGAATGATCCCGCATTAATCGCAAATGCCACAGCCATGATGCAACTGTTGGACCAGCCAGACTTCCCATCGGGCAACAATAAGTGTCATGCTTGCCTGAGTTTCATTTTGTACTTGTCCAGGAAATACTTGGCCACTGTGCACTCGACTGTCTGGCCATTCTCCAACTGCAACGGAAACCTGCAACAAAACAAAATGGTGGCTCAACTTGACAGTGCACTGCATATTTACATAACACCGATACCAGACCACTGGTGCAAGCAGCTGCAAGCGAAAAGTGAAAACGTACATGTGGTTGGTTCATCACTATCACATTTTTGTTGACTGAACCGTTATTCAACACAACTTTCAGAATAACTTTTTCAAAGATTTATCATTGGAATACACATTATACGTTGCATAAAACTACATAAATGCAAAAGGACATCTCAAAGTCGCGACACTGAGTACAAGACCTCCTGTAAGACCGTACATAGGTGAGTAATATCATGGTGAACAGTAGTAAGCGCAAGAAAATAAATTATACGAAGTGTTGATGCAAGTTGGAAATAAAGATATACGACAATATAAAACATGGAAAAGCGTTTAATTTAACAAGAATAAAGTGAAGTAATCATGAGTGTAACAAGCATGAACGCAAGTTTTTTGAATATTACGATAGATCCTGCATGTGGTACCTGCAGGCAAAAAATTATAAAACCAAAATTAACTGACAAAAAATTTGCAGTAGACTTGCCATAATTGGTCCCGTGTTTAGGTAAGTTATTTGCTGCAAAGTGGGTACACGAGAAAACTGATTTGGATGTAGTAAAGGTAACGGAAGCTTTCCATTCACAAATTTATATATGTGAATGTGGAGAAAATGTTTTCGCACCAATAAAATGCCACGCGTGACGAGCAAAGCCGATGCATTGAACATGAAGCAGCTGAACGTTACTACTGCTTGATTTTGAACGTGCTGGAGAGCTGATAAATGAGTAATGCACTGTTTCCACAAGATGAGATTCAATAGATATTATGAAAGAAAGCGTAATAAAGCAAGAAAATCTGAAAATTAAAGGGTGAACCTTAAGTGAGATAGCATAAGCCACTTTTGGAGTAAGCAATGAAACATGCAAATTAAACTTCAAATGTTTGTCCAGTTCAATCCCGAGTAACACAGCACTGGAAGTGGACTGAATTCAAGTATTGCATATGAAGACAAACATACTATTAGGAATAAATCAGCTGACAAAAAGATATCCAAGTTAGATTTACTAGCATTGTTACTGAACCAAACAACATTGATCAAGTCGTCATTAGGTTTAGATAACAGCAAATCCGCCTGTTTATATAGTATAATATAGTATCGTCCGCATACAGTATACAGGTAGGATGTACAAGACATTGCAGAAGATCATTAATATGGATTAGAAATAAAAGGAGGCTCAATATCACCTTTGCCTGAGGAACGGTAATATTGATTGTGTTAAGGTTTAAGTGCAAATTAACTTTAATGGGGTCCCAGTTATACTGATAGACTCAAATGCTTTTGAAAGATCAAGAAATACCATATTTTTCTGCTCATAATGTGCACCCACTTGTATAATCCGCGGAAATAACTGCATACAACACTCAGATCTTTGCAAAAACAGTCCATTGGCGGATGCACGACTCGTTCCCATCGTATCTTCGGTTAGCGGCTCTGTTCCCCCATTCTTCGGCGATGCTGATAAAACTGGATTCACACACCGGACAGTATCACAGAAGAATCCGTCACGTGACGCGACCTAAATCGGATCACTTCTCAGCTAGCAGTCACACGACAGAGAATAACAGTGTGGAAGGAGCAGCCCTCGCAAAGGCAACGGGGCAAACACGACCGAGCCAAAAATGACGGTGATTTGGACCGCCGCTGTATCGCGAAGCACTTCTCGGAGCGCCACGAGAACGGGTGACGTACGAGTTTGCGAGCGCCGCGCGAGATGCGCTAAATATTAAATGCAAAGTGGCAAATTGAATAGCGGAAAACCTTGCCTTGAGGTGTGGCTTCACGGCAGCGTGGCTTGCGCTTCCATGAAAGAGAAATTTGCATATAGTCCACACCCAGAGTTTACTGCTAAACCTTTTTCATTTTTGGTACAGGTTTTACGCGCAAAACTATGGTAAGCCACCAACTGGCTTACTGGTATCAATGGCAGTTTTAATTGCGTCTATTAGTGGTATTACAGCAAATTCAGTTTAGTAACCTTGTCGAAAACCAAACTGACCGGTAGAAAGAATATGGAACTTGTCTAAAAACATCTTAAAACTATTTCATTCCATTTTTGTAGAAAGTGTGCCCTTGCCTCTCATGTGCAAGGCTTCGAAAACGAAAGACGTAAAAGAATAAGCGCAGCAGTGCTCTTGAGACATGCCAATCAAAAGCACTCACGACTGGAGCTGGGCAGGCCTGCGAGTGACATTGCAGACGCGGTACTTGCGGCGCATGCTGCCGCAATGGGTGATCTCAATCTTGAGGCCCTTGATCTCCTTGGTGAACTTGACGCGCTGGGAGTCCGTGAGAGGCTTGCGCTGCTCGTTGACGTCACGCAGCTCCAGCACCTCGCACATGAACTCGATGACCGGCTGTGCCTTGTAGAAGGCCGTCGCCGACACATCGATGTTGAGCATCATCTTCCACTGGCTCGGCCGCACGCTCTGGTGAAAGCCAAACCACACCTCGCGGCCGCCACCCAGCGGGTGGAAGTAGCCGTCCGGTGACGAGAAGAACGATCGGCCGACAGGCGTGTACCTGGAACGGCAATGCGTTGTTCACAACACTGCGCGACTCAACCAAAAAAACTAGTTCTTTTTTACTCCATTTCTGATATAAACCAAGGCAATGCTCCAAAGGCTAGACTTCTCTCGCAGTCATGATTAAATATTACTGCATAACATACAAAAGATGGGTTGCGTAATTAACTCTCATACCTTTGTGTTAAAAATAAGACCTATTACATGAAAGGAATCTCAGATATGAA
Source organism: Dermacentor silvarum (assembly GCF_013339745.2). Classification (NCBI taxonomy): domain Eukaryota; kingdom Metazoa; phylum Arthropoda; class Arachnida; order Ixodida; family Ixodidae; genus Dermacentor; species Dermacentor silvarum. Next base: position 161,827,934 of record NC_051161.1, read on the forward strand.
CCTATTTACCACCAAACGAACGGTGCGGTGGGCGACTGCAAAAAACAATCCACCTGCAATAAGGATGCCCCAATCCTAAGCTTATTGCTTGAGTGACAGCTGGCACAAGGTCAAGTACCTTCGAGTTTATGGGCATTTGATGCTATACAATAAGGCACAGGTTGGCGAGAACAGACAGCTAGAGGGAATTACTCGAGTTCACATGAGTCAAATACACTATCTTAGTAGAACTGTTTACTAGTCTAATTCTTATTGCTGACAATGTAATTGCGATGTTCCAATACCGTATATACTCGCATAATGAACGCACTTTTTTCCAAAAAAAATCGAAGGAAAGTTGGGGGACGCATTAATGCGGAGGTTATGAGGTAGATTTTATGGGAATTTTCCAAACAGCAAAAATCTAATCGGCATGTCAGAGCAACGGACTACGTCGACCATATGCCGGTAGCCCCTCCTTCACTCGGACTCTCCCAAGCACCGCAACCTGCCGTGCATCGCACACGCACGCTGTCCTTCAAAGTCAGAGTAGACTCTGTAAATTGTGTTAAGTACTGTGTGAGAGTAAAAGATCCTAGTCTCGCCGAAAAACAACAGCACAGCCGTTCGATCGTGAGACCACACAGTAGCAAAGTTGGGGGTGCGTTCATTACGCGAGGGAAAAAATCTGATTTCTCACAACCAATTTGGGGGTGCGTTCACTTACGGGAGTGCGTTCATTACGCGAGTAAATACGGTATATTAAAATAAGCAATCTTGCTAATAAATGAATCTGCATATGCAATATGCATCTGCAATCGATTCAATATTTCAAGGTAATTACTCATACTAAAAACATTTTATATTTGCAAACCTCTATGGAATATGAGATGTTTCTTCAGCCTAAATCTTATGTCAAGCTAAGAGGTGGTACTCATGCTCTGAAAGAAAACTAGGGAAGACAAGTGATGTGGCTCCAGCACAACAGCCTCCTTTACAATCATTAAGAGCAGCAAAACTTTGTGTGTGTACTGATTGTACGTACAGCCTCCCGAATTTTTAGCTATATCGCGTGAGGACAATATAATATGGTCATACGTCGTCCTGGAGGGAACATCGCATTAGAAGACTCTTGCACAGAAGAGTGCTTAGTGCACTTGAGAGTACACTTCTGCCAGTCTCACTGATTATTGCCGCTTAAAGGCGCTAAAATGACACGTGATGGACGCTCGCGCGATATAACTAAACATGGGGGAGGCTGTACACAACACACCAGCAGTAGCAAAAATGTGACAACACGAGTTGCAGGCAAAAAAGCAAGAACGAATTTTCTAATTGCTTAAAAACCAGAAGGGCAAGACTGCGCAACACAAGTATGCCCCGTTTATTATGCATGGGGCAGGATTACTTGGTAAGTAATCATTGATGCGGGATTGCTTGGTATGGTAGTTCACTGCACCAAGGATCCCGATCACGCGCAGCATCTCTCAGTCACCACTACTACAATCAACAAAGCTGCAGACGACATTCAGGGACTCAATATTCGTAGCTAAAGTGTGCGCCCGAATGGGCTCGGGTGTCCCTGCCATCGCCTACTCCGCCGATAACTGTCTTCCATGTTAGCGGACAATGTCTGCACATCTGCCTTCTATGATCAAGTAGTCACCGAAGTTTAGTCAATCTAGTCTGTCACTACAGTCGCATTCTTCATACACTAGTGGAAACGCGCACATGGCCGGAATTTTTGATGCATTTGGGAACTGTTAAGCACACAACGCATGAACAGTAGAGAAAACGTGCCAACATGTGTTACCCGCAGCAAAGCAAAAGTGCCACGTTTGTTGATGACGACAGTGCTCTGGCTTGCCCCTTTTTTTTGCGAAATTATGTGCACTGCCACACAACGTAGGCACTTCGGGCATCAGCTCCACAAATTCCAAGTGCCCGCATTACTGAATCAAGCGCCTGCTCAATTGGTGGGGTCAGAATCGCAGACCAAGCAATGGCTCTCGGAGTTAGATTTCAAAGGTGATGCATTCATATGAACATTACCAGATAGAAGCAATTGCAAGAGCCGGAAACACGTCATGGCTGCCATAATTCTAACACCGTCTACAAGATATGTGGAGCTGGAAGTGCGTCACAGCACGCCTTTCTTCGAAGCCACAACCAGAAATTAGGAATTATTTGGATGGATTCGTGCGGCCTTTTCGAATTAACCGGCATAATTCCAATTGCAAATTACGGCCCATGCACAAATTTTTAAATTTAACCAAATTGTCAGATAAGCAGAGATCGTATCACAGAGATTTTACTGTATATACGCTGTTTGGACACCCATGAAATTACCTTGAAGGGGCCCTGAACCACCCCTTAGGCTTAGTGAAATAACATAACATACGCTGCTGTAACATCTCAGTCAAGTTTTGCTGTCATACGTGGTGCGGGGAACTCGCAAGCAAAGCGCCAAGTCACCTTTCTCTCAAGCGCTCTCGTTTAACAGAAGCCATATTCCTCACTCTTTTCTGTATGCTTTATTTCGTAATAAAGCCCATTCCCATACACGGCTGCTATTGTTAACTGCGGTGGGCTATGCATCGTAGATACCGTGGCCACCGCGGGGTACTGCGGATCGCTGAGGACAACCGCATTTGGCTTATGTTTAGCGCATTGTAGGCAGCAAAATCGGAACTTGTGGCGTCTACGTTAACATCCAAAATGAAATATTTACTGCGCACCCCAGTGGCATTTAGAAGGCGGTGCGCTGACGGCACACCCCACTCTGCCGTAGCCTTCGCAGTGCAAGTCATTGAAGCAACAGGAGCACAACAGAGGCCGTGTTTGACTGCCTAAAACTCCGCTTCTGCTGAACGCATTGAAGTATTTTTTGCAGCAAAGTATTCCTGCAATAGCCTGTTTTCACTTCAAATGCTTTCTCCACTTAGATAAAAAGTGGTTCAGGGCCCCTTTAATAACAAGCCATCTCCGCTTTTATTTATTCCTGCCCGCTCACTTATAATAAGTCAACGAAGAAACACGTGCTATTAAAGCCAGCAAACAATAAGCACAGACGTTCTCGTATTTCCCCAAAATTCAGCAAGGTGCCTGCAGTATTACTTGCATTTAATATAACTGCCCACCTTGGCAACAAGCAGTTGTGCTTTAAATGCTTATACGATAATTTAAATACTAAACCGCTGTAACAGGCAGTAATGTTACACCAGGCACATCTTCAAGGTGTCCCAGCTCTCCCGAGGAAAATGTCAATCCAATGACCCGAGCATGTGCCGCAGGCACTCAGGCATAGCACACCAAACAGGAAGAAGACTCACGTCATGGAGGGCAGGTGCCTCATGACCACGTCGAGTGCCTGGACAGCGTCCATGGGGATGTGACGGGAGCGTCCCTCGAGCACCTCCTCGAGTGCGTACAGGCTGACCTGGGCAACCCATTTGATGGCCACCCGGAACACACGGTCCTTGCCCTCGCCGGGAAGGGTCACCTCCAGCTCGGCCTTCTCCTTGCCCAAGGGCAGGTCGTCCCGGGTGTACATGTTCTTGCGACCGTCAAACACGGGCTTCTGGCTGCCAAAGATCTTCGAGTACGACTGCACCATCGTCTCTATTATCTCCCTGCAGGAAAAGAACCACAATCACTAAACAAGAGTGACGCTCCACCTTGTGGTAAGCAAGTATTCTCCGGAAGATACAATAAGCCGGATAAATGCAATGAAGCTGCAGCAGCCTGCAGCGTTCTGCAAGGAGCCCCACAGATAACCTGCCAATGGATTCGCCATTCGTGTTCGAAGCACAAAATGGAAACAGGACACAAAAACACCACAAGCGCAGGTGTCTGTCATCCCACAGCCAACTAGCCCATCTAATCACATTAGAGTCAAATCACATTAATTTCGCCTGGGATAATTAGACTTCGTTTCATTCGAATGCACTTTTAAAAGTCTCAGCAAGAAATCATAGACTGCTATGGAACAAAAACTCGTTTAGTTCAAACTTGAAAGCATGCCACTTCGGCTACTACGATCCCCACTGACCTGCTGCACCGCCACCCACTCGGGCGTGCAGCGGCTACCGTAAGTTAGAAAACTAAGGGTGTACGAATACCAAATAGCAGATTTCAAATCGAATGTCGAATGGAATTGAAAAAAAAAAGCCCGATACCGAATTGAATGTCAGTATTTTTCAGAAAACGTAATGCTTACAAATTTTAGGCAGGAAAATACAGTGTTGCACATGCTTGGGAGTCGCCTAGCATTGTACTATAACAAGTATAGCAAGCTATCAGTGACATAGGTACACTTAAATCTCGTTATAAAAAAGTCGAACAGGCGCCAAATTTTTTTCGTTATAACCATTAGTTAGTTATAACCACCGACTAATTATTATACGGCTAATTATTGTATGCGAGAGTGTACTCACTACAGGTGTCATCGCAGAGGTATTAGCTCCCGTCACAGCCGAGTGGCTGTGTTTAAAGTAAAGTGCTAATCGAAAAACGGCGAAAAACTGGGATCAAACACAAGAACTGATTTTATTGCGCTCGACGCTAGCTGCCTAGCCTTTCATGTAAATGGCACAAAAAAGTGTGATGCTTCGCTGCTGCATCTTCCTGAAGCGAAGGACAGCCTTCTCAGCAGATCTCGAGACCACCTTTGCCGTCTCCGTACCCGCCAAAGTCTCTCGCTTTTCTCTGGAATAGTGCGCACAGCATGCTAACAGAAGTTAGGCTTGGCCAGCTTGGCTTAGCTAGCTTGGTTAGCTTGTCTTCGCTTGGGGCGTTGCCGGAGCAGCGCAGCCACGGGAGATTTAAACTGGTACGTTAAGAAGGCCGCAAAGCGCCGCGTATTTTAACAAATCAGTATTTTGGGTGCAAAGCGGGCGGGGTTGTCATTTTGGAACGAACATGCTTCGTTACAGTAAAGTATAAACCGCATTCACGCGATCTTGCGCGCGACAGCGACAAGCGACGCGATGGAGATGGCTGTCGCGGTCGCTCGTCGCCTACAAGTCGCACCGCATGCGAGCAACGACTTTGAGCTCCCCGGTGTTGCCGGTATGAGGGCAGCAAATACTCGCCGAAACTGGCGTGACGCTTGCTTTATTAACTTAAGTTGATGTGTTTTAGAGTAAAGAGCAGCATAAATATTTCTAAAAGTCTTGCACTACGTTATTATCCTTGCACGTATCAAAATCTAGTCGTTTGCTCATTCTGTGCGACAATCGGTAGTACTTGACTGATGTATATCCAGTTCCGGCTTCGCGCTATTGGCTACTCGCTTATAGCACTTCCGGGCGACAAGCGACGAATTCTAGATTTCTAGAACCGAGCGATTGAGCGAAAAGACCAAGCGATCTGTTCGCGCGACAGCCCGTTTCGTCGCTCGAAGCCGTCGCTCATCGCCGTCGCGCACAAAATCGCGTGAATGCGGTTTGGGCTTTAAACCTCGATAATTCGAAGGTCGCCGGACCGCGAAAATTCTTCGAATTAAGCGGATTTTCGAATTAACCAAAATAAATAATAAAAAAAAGAAAACAAGCAAGAACTTGCCGCAAACAGAAATCACCTTTATTTTCCATGTCCGAGAAAGATTACTCGAAGTAATCACTGCTGATGCGGGGTTACTTGGCGCGGTAGTTTGGAGTGCCATGCTCTCCAGCTGACTCAGAACACTTAGCATACAAATATCACCCGCACTGCACTCAAGAAAGTTGCGGACGATGTTCACGGAATCTATAACTGCCGCGAAAGCAGGCGTGGTGGTGCTTGACTCCAAAAATTTGGACTTGCTGGATATTCCGGACTTCAAAAATGCACCGTCAGGGTTCCCATTGAGTTCATGCATTTTCGCACCCAATTTTTCGGACGAATTGAGACCCCAAAGTTCGATTTTGCGGACTAAATCGCTCTTTCCGAGCCGCCCTACCCAATCTTGGAGGCCCCCATGTTGGATTTTGCACTGGCTTGGATTCCAGTGGCTCGCTGTATAGACTCCAAGATTGGAATGCGCGCTATCAATAGCGACTTCTACTCTTCTAACAACTGCGTACTTAGCGCCGAACCTTCGCTCGCTGCGGCGGCCGCGCTCGTTTGTGCGCGCTGACACCACGCTTGTTAATTCAGTGAGTCTTTTTTTTCTCTCAAGTTTCGGTTGCTATTTTGAACGTGGCGTGTACACCGAGCAGGTGTCTCGGAGACCCATGTCTCAGTGATCGGCGCTACTTCCTGTACCTTCGCGAGAGCTAAGCGGTGCGAAGCTCGTTTCTTGGATCTCCATGGCGAACTCCGTTGGCGGAGATCGCCAACGCGGTGACGTTCGTGTCGACTGTACACGGAGACGACGTCATTGCTGCGCAAATCCAAGCAAGTCGATCCCCTCCAAGCATAGTATGAGGCAGGGCATTATTAGAGATTTGTTTTAAGCCGCACTAATAACTTTTTTTTTTTCAGCCGAACGAGTTTTCCGGACTATTTTTCAGTTCCCACAAGCTCGGAAAATCGGTTGGCAACTGTACGGAGCGCCCTAACCTAACCGCCGCACGTTGCTACTAGCCGGAAACTTCGAATTATCTGAATAGAGCCGCGCGGGCCATTCAAGTTATCCGGTAGAATTTGCATTGAGAATGACGGGACCGCTCAAATTCTTCGAATTAACCGAGTTCGAATTATCGAGGTTTTACTGTATATCCCTTGATCAGTAGAAAACTTTTTCATTAAAACGAAATTTTAAACACGTGTTTCTATGGGAACTTGCAAGGGGAATTAAGATTTTCGTTATATCGAATATTTCGTTATAAACCGTTTCGCTATAACGAGATTTAAGTGTACATAAAAATGAAGATATAGTGCGGTATACTCTTATTTAAAGGGAACACCAAATTAGTATGCAAGCACTAATTACAGCTCAGTTCTAGTATACGAAGGTCTGGAAAATATTCTGTTTATTGATAAGCGAAATATTTTTGTCGAGTAGGATCAGGTGCTTTTTTTTTGTTCTGTTGTACTCAATACAAATGAGGCTCTCGTATAACCTGTGTTTTCCAGCAATCTTATTTACTGCATAGAAAGCTTTTCTTTCCAGTTTTTCTCCAAAATACAGAAGAGTTAATTCAACTTTATGGCTGTTGGTTTATCATAAGGCCAATCGGCACAACAGACGAAAAGACCGTGCGTCACGCGACTCGATCATCACTCCGCACGTAGCCAGCGCCGACGGTAAAGGGCAGGCTTCCCCTGTCAAGGTCCGCGTGAATTGTCACCTGTCAAAGAAAGTGGTATGAAATCTATAGAGTTACGGCAAGTTCACGCGACGCTTGCTCGACAAGAACCCTTTGCATAATTCGACTGAGAATTGCGGTCCCGCTAGACAAGATGCGAGCATCATGTCCCTACAAGCAGTTCATGATCGCTGTGCCCGTCAATCCTGCAGTTCTGATGCTGCAGCAGGCAGCAACATGCACACAGCCATTTCTCCTCGTCTCGAAGGAGGGAGCCACCCACCGGTTGACCTTGCGTGGGCACTTGTCGGGCGTGATGGTGACGTCATAGTGGTGCAGGAACCCGCGCGGCATGGAGATCTGGAAGTGGTTGGCCCGCAGCAGGATCGGCCGTCCCTCGGTGCCCACGTTGGGCCGCCGTGGACACGAGAACTGGGGCAGTGCCGCCGCCGCCGCAACCGCCATCTCGGTGGGCCCCAGCGCACCCGCCGTAACCGTAGCCACGGGGGTCGTGGCTGGGGGTGCGGGACCCAGAGGCACGGGGCCACCCCCTAGAGGGGCCACCGTGCCCACGGGAGTCACGGGGGGCGGGGCGCGCGGTGCCCCTCCCGGGCCGCCACCTCCTCCTCCGCCACTGCCAGGGGGCCCAGGGGCTGCACATACAAACGGGAGGCAAGACATGCTGTGGCAATGCACAGGGCAGCAGCAGCACACCGCTGTTCACAGGTGAGAGAGAAATGACACTTAACGCCAAGACTGGATTAGTCTGTTCTGTAAAACTTTAGGGCCTAGTTGGTACATAACTCTGAACTTAAGCTTGCAGCGCAAACACATAAGACGAACCACAAAATGAAGATACGACACACACTGGCGCTGACTAACAACTTGTCGTATGTGTCGCATCTTCATTTTGTGGTTCGTCTAGGTGCTTGCGCTGCATGTTTAAGTTCAGAAGTAGTCGGTTCTGCATGGCTCAAAGCAAAAACAGCGAGACTTCTTGAATGAGGACGAAAAAACCAGCGGGAGCTGCTGAGTAGCCAGACGATAAGGTGCTTAAACGACAGTATGCACGAGCACAATAACAATTTGCGAAATCCAAGGAAGAATATCTAGCCACTCACTGTCAAACCTATGGTGGCACCCCCTTATTTGAACAAACATTATCGACAAGCATCATGGTCAGCCCACATGCTAAATCACTGAAGCTGCTCAGATCGTGCACCAAGGCATACCATGTGTTAGCAAACTTGGTTAATCACAGAAATAATTCATTTTGGGAGGCACAGGTGCACACAGAAAACACAATCACAAGTCATGTTTTTCAATGTTGTTTTAACCTGTGCAGTTCTGTTTGCTTATTTCTTCATTGTTTGTTTATGCTCCGCAACATAAATGTATGTTTCGTGTGCAATAGATATTCCCAGTTGAAAGTCAGCGCTTGTCCTCGTCTGCGTCTTTTTTTTTTTAGGTTTTAATTCAAGAAATTGCACTGTCATAAAAAAATTTACACACAATGACTATTCATGTGCAAGAGCAAACAAGTAACTGAACATGTTTTGTCAGTGAGCCAGTGCATCCACCTAGGGGTAAATGAAGATGCAGTTACCCTGGCTGAGGCCTTGGGTGAATTAATCTGCAGTAAAGCACAAATGTAGGGAAAACATCGCGAAAGAAAAAAAAAAAACACTACTCTTTAGAGCAGCTCACAAAAAACAGTATCCAAGCCTCCCAGCATTCTCAAGTCCAAAAGTTGCACCAGACACAACTCGTGCATGTGAAATGAAATCTGCGAGTTCGCATACTATGTGACAAACACGATTCAAGTTGCAGAGGTTTAAGCAAGTTATGTGCAGCAGAAACACCTATTACAAAGCTCCATATTTCTTTTTTTCATATTTAGTGGGCTCATTATTATGAACAACTGTATTGACAAAGTTACAGCGCAAAACCAATATCAGTTACTGTATGAGTGGTGGAACAGCCATATGGCTTTTTAGTGGACATCTTGGCTCGGGCAACAGGCGATTTCGCATAGTAAAAGGTGTTTTGGTGCGGTGTTGAACATAATCGGTGTTTCAATGAGAATTCCTGCAAATATGCAAGTCAAAACGTCACTCAATGCCATTATGTTGTTATCCTATCGAAGAATCCGGCTCACGGAACTTTTCCTCATTACAAGCACACACAAGGAAAATTACTGGCTTTGAACACAAATCCGGTGTTCCCTATCATTTTAGACGAGGGTGTACATCTATGCACCATATGGTCTCGGTATTAGCTGAAGTAGTCAATAAATATAGCAGATCTGGCTTTACAGCTATCAATTCACAATGACCCAACATAATGATCCGTTTCTCCCACAGCTGGCAAATTTAACTACACAAACAAATACACATATGCACCAAATGAAACTGGAAAATTGCTCAAGGACCACCTATGGTCAACAAATGATAAAACATGTTATCAAGTGCACTAAGAAGTTGTAATTTGCGAAAAGAAAATTTCACCACGTGATTCTTTAGTTTCAAAATGTTCTTTTTATTAGTGGGTTTTTTTTTTTCTTTCTGAGCAACCTTTTCCCCCCTTAGTTTTTGTACTGTAATTATGTGTTCAATGTATTTTATACAGAAACTTCATCTGTGAGTACACTATAACTGAATGCTGCATCCTGCTGCCTATGTTTTTAATGGGTTGTAGCCGCTGTCAAGCCTTCTGTAGCTTTTAGGCCTTCACCCCTCAGCATCTTACTTCAGCGCTAGATGTTGAAATACCGTGACCGATTTTGAATCAGGCATTCAGGATAAAAATTACCAGGCTAGCTTCACTATGTTTAATGGATGTCCTTCCCTGTGTGCATATTGCAGTATGAAGCCACTTCTACCGTTTCAACTTGCAACGGGCATTTGCACATTCATTGCGCTTAAAGCAAGCAAAAAGATTGCAGAACACGGACGGGTAAGGGAAACCACGCCCGAAAGAATGTGCCCGACTAAGCCGAAGTTACAGTGAAGACATTGAGGTTTCTTTACTTCAAACATGCAGTCTCTCTTGCACAATTTTGGAGGCTGAAAGAAAGAAAAGCCACACGGTCCAAACAAAATCATTAAAAGGCTGCAACAAAATTCTGAACCATGTAAAAAGCCTAGTTTCGGGTATACATAAATATAATGTTCCAGGTATATTAAGCATGTGTGTGATACACACACACAAAAGTGTCGGACAGCAGGATTCGAACAGAGGACTCCAAGCACCGCCACCTGATGATGCTTTAACCATTAGGTCATGGGCACATGCCTTAGAAGGCGGAATAGAACATCCTTAATTTCCCCTGCGCAAGCCAGCGCATTGAGACACTAGGCGCATTTTATTGCAATATCAATTATATGAACAATACACGCAAATTTTCATTGTTGTCGATAACTGCACATAAAAAGACTGATTTCTTTAGTTTTATTAGATTTTCTGAAGAAAATTACTGAGATTACTGTAGAATTGCCCTTTGAATCAGAATCAGAACTTGAGCACCAGATGGCAAAAGATGTCTAGGCATGTTTTGTGTTCCAATCACACAGACTGGTTCACAGCTGTATTGTAAGACCTCAGGTCGGTCAGCTTTGTTTGCTGAACGAATTGTTACGAGACTTGTACGTAACGGATTACATGTAATTAATTACTTGTAATCAATTTCATTTTTAGTAATATTGTAATGTGATGATTCCATTAATTACTGGGTAACGCTCACTGTAATTCAATTACTTTTTTCTGTAATCAGTTACATGTAACCAGTTAAAGCTATTCAGCTTTGAGCACTTAAAATTGGCGGGAACTATGGTGCTCATACACCATGGGTTACCTCCTTCCTGCAATTAGCATCCTGAAGTGATGTCTCAATCACCTAAACAAGCATGCTTTCAGGTTTGCACACCTCTTCTGGAACTCGGACCAAGAACTTTTCTCTTATAGTGACTTTTCTCTCTCTCTCCAAAAAAAGCGCTTCCAGGAGAGAAAGGGGCTCTCTCCCGGAAGCACTTTAGGCAGCCTTCATGGGTGGATAGAGCTGCTAGACAAGTTTTTGGCCGTTAAATGCTTATATTTCTATCTGTTTGATATACACGCCACTCATATACACCAATTTTTGTGATTGTAACACACAAACAATATTTTTAGGACTGAATAATGTGCAGCATTATATTAAATTACCTTACAGATAGGGTCACAAGACAGGGAACAAAGGGGCCTTATTTTATTGACCATATCAAAGGAAGCCAACAACATAGACATCAAGGACAACAGCAAGGAAATTACATGTACTTACTGATTGAATTAAAGAAATGATAAATTAATGGAAATGAAAGTGGATGAAAGAACAACTTGCCGCAGGTGGGGAACGATCCCACGTTTTCGCATTACGTGTGCGATGCTCTCACCATTGAGCTACCGCGGCGCCGTTTTCCTGTTCACTTTTCCGGGGTATTTATGTTTTACAACTAGAACTAACCCTGGGAGTGTTAGCCAGCACCACAGATTGGGCTAGCTTTTCAAGGAACGCGTACTTTTTGCTGTGGCACGTTAAAATTAATCATTTAAGTCTAAATGGCCAACGACTGAAGGGCGCTGATAGGAGGTCCATCAGATGGTGGCAGACAAATTGAAGCGCCGCTTCTATGGCTCGAGGGCGACAGTGTCTTCGATGTCAGGGAATCATCTAGGACAATCTTTGTTTTTTCACTTGCCCTTTTGGGCAACGCCTTCCTCTACAACCAACAATGAAGTGCTGCAGTTCATAAAGCACCCAGACCACACAAGTCGTAGCACTGAGTTCCACTTGATGCACCATTGTAAGCAGGCACGTTTGGCTGTTAAATATACATTGCCTGCTCATTGTGTCAGTGTAAATGCATTAAACATGTTGGCAGCATCTTACCAAGAAAATGGGTTACACACACACAGCATATCACGATTTGCAGTCAATTTATAGGTCTCTTTCAGCCCCTATCGTGCCTAATACGAGGCTACAACCGCCTGTTCATGCCAAGAACCCATATTTCTAGTATCTACAAATCCTGTCTCTGGTCATGACTCGCGTTAAGACCTTCTCACGAGCACAATCGAGATTGCACTCATGCAATATTTATGCAAATTCTGGAAGATGGCTTGCAGCACAAGCAAATGGCCCAAAAGATCTTACGACTACAACACCGAGCACAAACACAATATAAAGGTTTGTATAAAAATCAAAACAAGAAAACAATGAGACCATGCAGAAAACGAGGTGTTCTATTTGAGAGATGTGCACAGCAGAAAGTTCAACACAACATGGTCACGCTACAGTTCTCGCGGCTTTCTTCGCGCGATCTTTCACGCTCTGTAGTCGTACCACGGTACTCAACTGCGGCTTAAACCTGAGAGTGAACTAACGAGTTGCTAATTCGGATCAAGCAATAAGGATTCTGGTACAAAGGCGTCGAAGTCCAATTCGAGTCCAACAACACAATAAGCCGCAAATGGAGCGCAGGCAGGGCAGGTATTTCGCAGACACGCCACTGGGTTCAGCCAGGGCAGAGTCCGACAATCACGTGGTCCCTACATAGTGCTACACGAGCCTTGGGTCTCCAGTACACTAGCTCTTTTTCAGCAATGCTGCCCAAAATTCCATGACGCGTACAACAGTACTACGCGACACAACGCCGACAAAACCGAAGTCGCGGCAACTGACGGGGCTATGTCGCTACGTTCTCGTCTTTGTCGCACCGTCATCCGCCAGCACACGCACGATCGGCAGCACGGCCTCCGCACACGGCAGAATAAAAAAAAAATCACCCTGGGTTCGCGCAACAGCCAGCTGCGTGCGAGCGATGCGGGCAGTTCTGTGCGCCTCCGGGAATGTCGCGCACGCCAGCTTTGCCCGTAGCACGACGAAAGTGTTCCGCGCCTCGAACTGCGAATGCGTTTACCGCCAGAGCAAAACACCTAGCTCGACGACCGCGAATGAATGGCACACTCCTGCGGACACGCGCTGGCTTCCATTTTTGTTTTCATTCCGTTCTCGACCACGAGACCGCCTCCCCCAGTTGCCCAAGTCGTCGCGATCTCCGCGGTACGGTAACTTCGCCCACCCGTCCGCCCGAATGAGAACGTATCTGGGGCCTCGACAAAGCAGCAACGTCTGGCGTTTGAAGCAGGCGTTAACTAAGCTACGTCCGCGTCAGTATGAACGGGGCTTTCCGATGGTAACGTAAGCCTCGGCTCCCTAGGCGGAGTGTCGTCCCGTACTACATAAGCCTAACGTCGTTCAAGAGGCCGTCACCGCGTCCCCCTACTCCTCTAGGTGGTCCGCATTAGCCGCACTGATGTGATTCCGGGTATCGAAGCGTGCGAGGAAGCGTAAGGTCTACTTACGCTGGCCAACAGGGTACATCCTTGCTTCTGTGCTGTCTGCACGAAGTTGTCTGTTTCAAACCGCGGCCTGGATCGGGGGAGGAGGAAAAAGCAAACGCCAATCCATCCGCACGACGTCACGGATACACTGCTTGAAGCGCCATCGCCGCCGTGATCGAAATCCGCGACGTCATTTTTTGAAGCCGGATGCTCCGTCAGCTTGGTGGGCCACCCTCCACCTGTTTTCACATTTTGCAAACTTGCAAATATGGCCCGCGCAAGCGCGAAGCTAATTTTTGACCGAGTTGAGAAGCTCTTGTGTACACGGACAGATTCGTTGACGTTGGCACGTCAATACGTCAGAATTGCGTCATTGTAACCGGTGACTCATATCACGAATTTCTCAGAATATTTACCAGTCTATAAACTCACTAGAAAAAGGTTGTTATAGAGTTCTTGGGCTTGTTTGTCTCAATATTCAAAGCATCGATGCGTTTGTGCTACGTCAAGTGCGAAATCACAAACGACGCTCGTGACTACGCGACCATATCTACCTTGCTATAGATGCATAACTGGCGGTTGCTTTAACCGGACGACGCTATTCCACAATGCAGTTTCAAGAAGTCGCCATATGACGTTGGTGACATCACTAGGGCGATATTTCGGTGTATAAAATAAATTTGCATAGTCTCCGAGATTTTAGAGTTCTGCTGTTACCACGCGTCGCAATCTCGAAGGCTATGCTTCTTCGTACTGCGTGTTTTTATACCTCACACAAAGGGAACGCATAAGTTAATGTCAAGATGTCAATTTGATGGTTGTGGAGAATCATAAGACGCGTCAAAATGAGGTATTTCCCGCAAGGTACTGATCGCACGCTTACTTTTTCCGGCAAATAGAGAAAGCCCGCGAAATATGAAAAATACCATTTCACAGCGCACCCGTGCACTCTTACTAAATGGAACCATAGTCTCCTGAGACCTGAATATGGGACATTATCGCACTTCAAGGTAGTTTTTACTGTCTGCTGTTCCTTAAACTTAAAAACGTAAAAAAAAAGACTTTTTTTTTTTGCTCTCAATACCACGGTTAGATTGATGCCAAAAGCTCGTCTCCATGTACGTGAAAAAAAAAAAATTCTCCGTCATCTGCTCATGTTTGCTATGGGATAAACTGCATTTACAACTTATCGTACATTGCCATATCTTGCTGCCGTGTCTGGTATTTTCACGCAATCTCAGTGATTTCGAAACGCACTTCAAGGTTGCTTTCGGCCGCGTGGCACGACACAGAGGTCTAGGTGAATTCAGTGTCAAATTTCTCGAAACGGATGACAAGGATATGAGTAAACCACTTCTTGACAGTTACACATACACTGTACTACACATACCCAGAATGAATATTTTGCGTGATCACTTCCGCGTAAATTTCGAGAAAAAAAAAAGCTGAAAAAAATTGTCCAATGTATTGTACTACAAGGATATGTAGTAATTCTAGAGCGCACTAAAACCCTTCTATATAAAAAGTAGCGACACGCTTTGAAGAATGCCGCCTCCTCCTCGCACGCACTGTCCGAGGCGGACGCCGCGTCGGTATTGGCCTAAAAATGGCACACGTAGGGTGCGTCGATGCCAGCGCCGCCGCGCTGGGCATCGAGGCACCCTAGCATCACGTGGGCCGTCGCGCCACCACGCGCTTACGGTAGCTTATAGTGAACTTCACTATACGGTAGTATAGTGAACTAGATAGGGGTAGTGGGTCGAGGGAGAGCGGATAGGGGCAGCGCCGGCGAGGCCAAACACACGGAAATATTCGCACGTCGTGTGGTGGCGCCACTGCGCCTTTCACCTGAAGCCGCATCCCCGCCGCACGCGTTGGGAGAGGCCCCGATGTGTTTACCGATTGCAGTTGCACGTGCGCGGTTTTGTTGGTGGCATGTGCGCGTTGAGTTGGCCGATTGACTGAATTACTGAATTTACTGAACTATTGATTTGCGCCTGTTTGTAAGACTGGGTATAGCAGAGTGAAAGATGCCCTGAAGTTGTCTCTGTTCAGTGTCCCCGAGGATGAAGAAATGCGCGTGACATGGGAGCGGAATCTACACCGCAAGGACAAGCCGCTGGATGCCACTTACGCCGTATGCGAGCTTCATTTTGAAGGAAAGTATGTACTGAGAGATCACGTACGATCGAAGGCAAAGAGGTACGTACACCACGCGGAAAGCCCTCTCTCTCGACAGACGCCGTGCCCACGATTCTGCCTAATCTCCCCATGTACCTTTCGAAAAATCCATCGCGCGAACGGCCCACAAGGAAAAGGGCTGCCTTACATCCCCATGCCGACCAGACAAAAAGGCGGTGCCTGAGAGAGGACGACCTGCAGACCAGTGAAACTATAAATAGGTGACGGCGCTGAGAATAGCGTATTTGTGCTGAGTGAAATTCCCAAACCCACTGAGCACTGCTCACGTTTCCGAACTATGATGGTGTTGGGTATGTTTTGCCACGGCCGGACTGGAGAGGCGCGCGAGCGCGCGCGCCTCTCCAGTCCGGCCGTGGTTTTGCCTTCGTTGGACAGTGAGGAAAAGACTGCCGGCGTTGAGAAGACTGTGCTGATGAACTACGGCGAGAGCCCTAGTGCAGTAATTTGCCGCACGTACATACCAAAGACGCTCGTATGTGAGAGTGTGTCACGGACGATGGGCAAGGCAAAGCAGGTGCTGGAGGTAGCACATAATTCATTGCAAGTTTGCAAGGGAGCAGGCAGGTTGGAACTCCACAGCGACAGGGCTGAGAGTCACTATTGCCAGTACATTGTCTCTCCTAGAGTACATGGCAGAGAATGTAGGGTTCAATCACTTGATAACTGCTCGTCTCAGCACCGACTCCGTAGAGCACGTGTTTGGCATTATCCGCCAGTCCAGCGGCTGTAATGCCCACCCCTCGCCAGATCAGTTTCTTATCACAGTGAACTGTTTGTCATTTTACAACATGGAAAGAAGTGTGGACGGTGTCACCCCTGAAATCATAAATGCACTTCTCAGCGTGGACGACAAAACTCCCTATATTTCTCCAAACAGTGTTGATGAGCTGCTCGCCTAAGGGAGGTTAGAAGAAGCTGAAGAGTCTCTAGCCATAGTAGAAGCTCCCCGTGCTAGCCACTCATCATTAGTAATGGAGAGGAGTGACTCGCGGCTTATATATTACGTAGCAGGCTACGTAGCAAGAAAATGCGTCCTAAAACTTAACTGTTGTTTATGTGAGTACATTCTCCTCGTCAGCCGAACAGAAGCAACACCTGTTACCCTCAAGGTACACTCAGCAGTGTGACTGGGGTGGACTTTTGTATCCGTCGCAAGATTTGTACTCATTTATTGAAGCTCTTGAGAACATATTCACAGAATGTTTCAACATTTTAGAGCTGCACACGAACAGCATCTGCGATGTTGTGGCTCTTGTAAAAGTAATTTCCTCTGCTCCAATGATGTTGGATGCGACGCTCACAAGGATTAAGTAAGCATGAGAATTGTTTCTTTCTAAGTCCTCACGCGACTCCACTTCTTATAAGGTACTAACAGCTCGAGAAGCGCAAAGCCACAGAGATAGGATGACCTAGGGGCCTGGTTTTGTTTTGACGCCGCTTTTGTGATCTGAGGGTTTGTCCTGAATAAAATGGTTTCGTACCTTCCTTCAGAGCCCCTCTATCTCTTCTTTTTCTTCTTATTTTTTTGCAATCACGGCCCCGGCGGTACCCTTTCGATGTACTGGTACACCCGTTCATTCCGAGTAGCCACGCGTAGTTCCGCGAACTTTCTCATAGGCGGATTTGTACCTAAAATTCCATGGCTGGGAGCTTTTGAGACAAAAATATTTATTTACACAAAGTGGTTGCTTGTGCTAGTTGGTAATCCATGGTAAAAAACGATATCCAGCGCGAAGGATAGGAACCGAGAGAGACGAAACGCACTGCGCTGTGTGTGTGTTGTCTCTCAGCCCTTGTCCTTCGCGCTGTACATCGTTTTTTACTGCTTATTCACTATAGACAACACTGTAGAAATATATTTATTCTCCTTTTGCTGACACTGTGAGCACTGTAAGCATTCAGGAGTCAAGCATGAGCTTCAGATCTATCGTACTCTTCCGATGAGTGCGCGGCGAATAAGCGCGCACTGCGGGGCGGTTCAGGTGAAAGGCGCTAGAAGGGTAGCTAGAAGGGGGAGGTGGGAGTAGAGTGTACTATAGTTCAAAGGCTGGTACCACCCTAAGCGGGGGCGCGCGCATCGAGGCACCCTACGGCAGCGTTTTAACGGCAGCGTAAAACGGCAGCGGCGCGCAGAGGCGAAGGTGTAGAAAAAAGGCTGCAGTTGCCGGGAAGCCTGACAAGCACTCAGTGATCTTTGAATGCTATCGCGTTCCACTTTTAAAGGTGTAACTTAAGCGTCCTCAAAATTTTTGCCGTGTCAAAAATTGACACCAGCAGTTATAAAAGTTAGATAATTACTTTTATTAAACGATTGTATGTGAAAGACAAAAAAAAAATATTGGCGGTTTCGTAACGAGACTAAACAACACGCACTTGGCCATATTCACGTAGTATGATGTGTGTTTTTGTAAAACTCTGTGCACGATACAGTCCGGCCTCATTAATACGGGCGCTTCCGTCTTCTATGAAAATCGCCCATTACAACGAATCGAGGTAAGAAAAATAAATACTAAATAAAATAATAAATAAATAAATAGAAAAATAAATAAATAAAAGAAAAAAAATAAAAGAAAAATAAATTAATGAAATACGGACCCTGTACGTTTTCTCTCCTTGCCGTTCTGTGTGTTGCACTCCCTAAGAAAACTATTGTTTCTTTCGGGAGATATTGAGTTGAACCCCGGCCCGAATACTGAGGCAATGTTAACGGAATTGCTGGCGGGACAGGCTCGAATCGGTCAAGACATAGCTGCCCTAACGGCTAAGATATCCTCATTCGATGATCGTTTGACCAACCTCGAGTCGCTTGCTTCCAGTATTAACGACGCTGTCCAGCGTCTGCAAGATCTCGAGCAGACCATAACCAGTTTAAAGAGCACAATACAAAATTAGACATGAAGAATGACGACCTAGAAAACGAGTCACGGAGAAATAACTTGGTAATCCATGGCTTGCCCGAGGTGTCGCGAGAAACCCCGGAAAACCTTGTAGCCTCTATCGCCAACCTTCTGTCAACCAAGCTCGGCGTTCATTGCGATGTTATAGAGCGCTGCCACAGACTAGGTTCTCGTAGGCAGGACAAAGGACGACCGGTGATAGTAAGGCTACTCGATTACAGGAGTAAAATTGAAATATTAAAAAACTCACAAGAACACTAATATATTTATTAATGAGGATTTGTCGGCGCGTGTCCGCCAGCTGCGCAGAAATATATGGCAGAACTCGTCTGATTTAAGAAAAAGCGCAAAATCAGTTCAGCTGCGTTTCGATACCCTGATCATTGATAACGCTCGCTACCAGTGGGACGAAGTGAAACAGTGTGTTCTCAAAGCACCAGCTCCTCGGCGCACTGACTGACTGCCTCCTAAAAAGCAGCTAACAGTCTGGAACGTAAATGCGCGAAGCCTGGTAAACAAGGGCGTCGATTTTAGTTGTCTCGTTGAATCCCATAATCCGACTTTAATATGCGTTACGGAAACTTGGTTGCACGATGCAATAACGGACAGTAAATTTTCGCCCCCATCCTATGCTGTGCTAAGAAAGGACAGAGTCGGTAGCCGAGGGGGTGGCGTAGCGATGTTTATTAAGACAGGCATCCATTTCTTCTTACTGCCTGACCTTCCTGGTACCGAGTCACTTTGGTGTAAGGTAAAGGTTGGATCCCTGATTGTTGCAATGCGTGCTATTTATCGTCCCCCTGATGCCCCTGGTGATATTTTTTTGCCTTGTCAGAAACTATATTGCACAGCGTAGAGTACACAATGGGAAATTAGTAGTTACAGGCGACTTCAATCTCCCACATATCGACTGGCAATCGCTCAAGCCAACTATTCGCGATAAACAGCTTTGTGAGTCGGTTATCGACATGTCCTTGTCATTTGATGTGACCCAACTCGTTGATTGCTCAACACGCGAGAATGCTATCTTGTTTTTGTAAACCACGAGCTTGTACAGAATGGACACCATTGCTGCACTGTTGAAGGCTTGTCTGATCACAAGGCAGTGATCGTGAGTGTGAATGTTACGTGCGAAGCCAGAAAGCCAGTGTTTAAATACGTACCAAACTTTGTCAAAGCCGACGATGTATTGTAAATGCGCTTGCTTCTGCGTACGATAATTTTTTGTTTTGCAGTGACTAGTGCGGCGTTGACTCTTTAGTGAGCATGTTTCATCCTATTGTGCGCAGCTCTAGTCATGTTCCTAAGAAATGCATAAAACGCAATCGGCGTCATCCATGGTACAATCGCGAAATCATTCACCTGTTGCGCAGAATAAAACGAGTTCGTAAGCGTCGTCACAAAGACCATAATTTTGTCAGTCTACTAAGTACGTTGAAGACGACACTAAAAGCGAAAATGTACGAGGCGAAGCACTTCTACTACAACGTGACCCTAGCGACTGTTCTCAAAGATAATCAATCCTTCGAGGTTTTGGAAAACCATCAATCCTAATGATTCTAGTTCTTCGTCATTTATTATCGACGGTATCCCCTGTACCGAGCCTTCCAGCATCTCAGAGGCTTTCAATAATTTCTTTGAATTCGTTTTTGTCTCCGACGATGTCCACCTTTCAACCCTCTTGCCCTTCCAGTGCTTCCCGATATTACCATAACTGTCGAAGGTGTTCTTAATATTTTACTCAACATCAGCACAACTAAAAGCTGTGGTCCAGACGATATTCCAAACACTTTTCTTAAGCGATACTCTGAGTGGAACGCACGTTACCTCGCAATTATCTTTAGCAAATCACTTCTGACATCTACCGTTCCGTGCATTTGGAAAACAGCTGTGGTCCCAGTTTTGAAATCTGGTAAAAAGCAAATAATTTCTAACTACAGACCAATTTCCATGTTATGTACTACTTGTAAGTTACTTGAACACATTATTAACAAACACATTGTTAGTTACTTAACAGAGAACAACATTATCTCAGCGTGTCAACATGGTTTTCGGCCCGGTTTCTCGACAATAAGACAACTTATTGAGTTTTCACATGATATTTCTACGGTGCTAAATAGTAGAGGCCAGCTGGATGCTGTATTTATAGACTATGCTAAAGCTTTCGACTCTTGCTGTCATAGAAAACTGCTTCTCAAGCTTTGTGAGGTTATTAAAAATGACCAACTAGTTACTTGGATTGCTGATTACTTGCATCACAGAAGCCAGTACGTTTCCTTCAATAAAAGTAAGTCCAATACTATCGAAGTTACATCTGGTGTGCCCCAAGGGTCTGTGTTAGGCCAGCTTTTATTTATAATCTATATCAATGACGCCGTGAAGGTCACTGAAAATTTGCCAGTTAAGCTACGGTTATACGCAGACGATTGTGTATTGTATTCCGAAGTGTCGAATGCAAAT
The DNA here is from genome assembly GCF_013339745.2 of Dermacentor silvarum. Lineage (NCBI taxonomy): Eukaryota > Metazoa > Arthropoda > Arachnida > Ixodida > Ixodidae > Dermacentor > Dermacentor silvarum. Next base: position 161,849,082 of record NC_051161.1, read on the forward strand.
GACCAGTCAGTATTAAATGAAGTTTTTTCTAAGTTCTGTGCTTGGAGCGATACTTGGCAACTAGCACCTAACCTAACAAAGACAGTCTCGATGACCTTCACGAATAAGAAAACACCTTTGCACTTTAATTATGGTTTCAGCGGGACTAAAATTGCACATGTAGATGAATTATTGCTCATAACATGAAATGGCAGAAACACATAGACTGCATCCACTCGAAGGCACTTCGTATATTAGCATATTTAAAACGTATATTAAAAGATGCTATTAAGGATTGCAAACTAACTGCATACAAGACACTGATCAGGCCAGTTTCGGAGTATGCGTCCGTTGTCTGGTATCCGCATTCTTCTTGTGACGCTAACAAATTGGAATCTGTGCAAAACAAAGCGATAAGATATATTTACAACAGATATGACCACCATTTTTCAGCTTCTTCACATGCTCATGACCTATCGCTTGACACACTTGCACACAGACGCACTTGTGAGCGTCTTATCACCTTGCATAAAATCATACACGGGTCGTCGGTTATTGCGGCACCGGTTTCATTTGTGAAGTGTCCTGCGCGTGCAACTCGAAGCACTCACCCCCTTAACCTTGTTCCATTTCAATCACGCTTGAACACTTTTAAATTTTCCTTTTTTCCGTCAACAGTCGAACACTGGAATGGCCTTAACGGCTCACTTCGACAGTTACCTCCCGCACAATTCGCGAAAGAAATCTGTCACATCTCTCATTAGTTCTAAGACCTGCTAGTGTACTCTTTATTTTTTGTAGCTTTGAATACACGCCTTTTTTTACGCGCAATATTGTTTGTACTGACCATGCACATATGTAACATGCTCTACTGATTGTATGCTATATAATGTTCGATTTTGCCTATTTAGGCTACTTATGTACCCACCCCTGCAATGTCTCACACTGAGACGGCAGTATTTGTAAATAAATAAGTCATAAGCGTAAGGTAAAACCGAACTACCGTTCATAATTAGCACGCGTCATGTTAACAGCCCACACGTGTCGTGCTCGGCTTTTCTGACCCCCACTGCGACCTTCACCCCCCCCCCCTTTTTTTTTCTTTCTTTTTTAGTGGCACGAGCATCGAGTGACACTCTTGTTTCTTGCGCAGCAGTTTCGGTTCACTTCCTGAGACGACCGGTGACGAAATTCAGAAAAAAATATAAAAAATAACACAGTACAAAATTCATGCATTTCATTATAGATATTATATCAGGGCATACGTTTAGTTACAAGTTACTCAAGTGTCTGTAATAATTATAGTTAGAAATCACCGATTACCACACACCAAAGCATATAACACCAACGCCGAGGTGCGAGTGCCACTAAAGGACACCTAAGTCAAGGATTAGGGTCGCTTACTGTTTTTCAAGAGGGGGGGGGGGGGGGGGGTCGTTGAAGCTGGTTTATGTTTCACTCCCCCTACCAGCCAACCATCATTTTTGTTCCACTTCCGATCTAACCGGGAATCGTCTAACCTTGCCTTTCATATCGACACAGCAGCGTGCTGCTTCGCTGAGCGAAGCATATATATAGGCGCCGAATACGGGGAGGGGCTATGGGACCCGAACCACCTCCGAACATCCCCCCCTCTCCCTAAAGTGTTATTAGCACAGTTATGTTACCTACATCATCTGATATTTCGTTCGAGTTGCCTCTGCCTTTTCAGAATATTGTGACGAAACGTGGGATGTGGCCACGATATCCACAGTAGTAACATATAGGTCGGGTTGGACGCCATGGCGGAAAGTAAGGTTGGTTAGGTGTGCTGGTAGACATCGAAGCCAAGTGTGTCTGCGTTGGTTTTGGAGGCATCGATGGCACGAGGGCTGGGGCAACTGCGGCTACCTGCGCGTACGTTGGTGGGGGGATAGGGACTAGAGGGTCCGTATACGCAGTACCCGCCATAGACACCAACTCCTCCTTGACAACGTCACGCAAGGAGGTACTGGGGGCGTGGGCAGGAATGGCACCTGCCGAGAAGCCAAGAGACTGCAGCTCTTCTCGTATGATGCGCGGACCATTGCGCGCAACGAGGGATCGGTGGTAGGGTTGTTGTCAGGGGTGTCCGGGGGCGGCAATTGGACAGATTCGAGTTCGTCGAGGCGCTGGCACGTAGCTACAATATCAGCGACGGTAGACGGGTCCTTGATGGCCAACGCATTGAAGGCGAGAGGCCCAATGCCTTTGAGTATGTGGCGTACTCTGTCTGATTTGGCCATGGAAGCGTTGACGCGTAGACAGAGACCGGGGACATCCTCTATATACGAGGTATATGACTCGCCGAGTGTCGAGTGCCTTCTTCGCGATGGCGGAACGAATGGCCGGAGTACCAAAAACTTGTCGGAGCTGCTGTTTGAAACTACTCCCGTCGGTGAGGTCGATCTCGTGGCTGAAAAACCAAGTCTTCGCTACGCCCGTGAGATGAAAGGAGACGTGGCGTAGCTTCATCACCTCGTCCCAGTGGTTAGCAGGACTCACTCGGTCGTAGTTGTCAAGCCAATCCTCCACATCTTTACCACGAAAGCCAGCGAACAGATGGGGGTCGCGCTGGGGCCCACTGACGATCCAAGATGGAGAGGCTGCGGCAGGCGGAGCCGAGATTGTAGACGTAGAAGTGCCCGATGGCTCGTCCTGCGGCATGTTGGCGGACAGCTGGCACAAACGGCGACCTGAGCGAAGCTCCAGGAGGTAGAGCGGGCGAGCAGAGGACGGGGGACCGAGGATCAACCTCCACCACTTGCGACGTAGCGTTTACACGACCTTTAACACGCCCCGAAGACGCGGCGAACCGATCACTCTCGAGGCACAGATCAGTCTCAAGATGAGTCCCCACAAGCGATGAAGACGACGAAGCCGATGAGATGATGAACATGTGCAGTCAGCGAAGAAGTCCCTAAGAAATGCCCACAATTGTATTATTATGGCTAACAGCCCACAGCATCATTGTTGGAGTGGACGTGCACGGCTTTTAATTCATACTTTCGCGTTATTTCCGCAAATCCTGACAATAGGAGGAGAAGCGCATTAGAAGCGCCAGCAGCGGCTGCCTCATCCGTATGTTATCACTCCAGGATTTTTTTTGGTTTTATTTCCTGGTGTGAACACTATGCACAGACACAATATACGAGTATATTTAAATACATACATTGGACAACGTTCATTATATATTTTAAAGGGCCCCTCACCAGGTCAGGCCATTTTGAGCTGACAAGCGCAGTGCATGCAATGCGCGCTAACGATCGTGCCTGCAAAGTGTTACACCGCGCTACACGCCGTGAAAAGAGCTGAAATTTGAAACCCGCCTTGGATGGATGGATGATGGATGGATGGATGAGGCTGAACCCTTTAAACCGGGCGATGGCATACGCCACCTAGCCATGACTATTAACATATTTTGTACTTTGTGGTGGGTGAAATTTCACCCCTGCCTTGATTTTATCCACCAATCAGATAACCTCTGTTTGGTTATTTCTACCCGCTTAAAGTCTATTTTGCCTTCACTGTCCCTAAACCGCAATGCTTTGAAAAAATCGGCCCCGTTGCTTTGCACTGTAGCGTTAAGCCCTTTACAGAGAAGTATGAGGTGTTCAGCCGTTTCCTCTTCTTCTCCACACGCACAACACAACGTGTCTATACCTTGGTACTTGACTCGGTACATCTTAGTCAGCAATACTCCCGTCCTGGCTTCAAAAAACAAAGAGCTTCCCCTAGAATTATCGTAGATATTTTCTTTGGCAATTTCTTGCTTGAAAGTTCGGTATGTTCCCAGTGCTGATTGCGTCTGTATCCCTGTCTTCCACAGACCCCTCTCTGTTTCCTTAACCCTTTTCTTAACCGCTGTTTCCTGGTTTGCACCCCTCCTGCAGTCCAAATATTTGATTGACAGTTTTCTGGTCAGCTTCCTCCATTTTGTATCAACATTCCTCATGTACAAACAACTGAAAACTCTCCTTGCCCACCGCTTTTCTGCCATTTCTCTCAATCGCTCCACAAATTCTATCTTGCTGCTGGCTTCCCTGCCCTCGAATGACGTCCATCCCATGTCACCCTGTACCCCCTGATTTGGTGTATTTCCGTGTGCTCCCAGAGCCAGTCTACCTACCCCTCGCTGCTTAACTTCCAACCTTGCTCGAACCTCTGATCTCATGCACAGGACCGCATTGCCGAAAGTCAAACTAGGGACCATCACCCCTTTCCAAATCCCTCTCACCACTTCGTACCTATTGTAATTTGACAGTGCCTTATTTTTCCTAACAGCTGCATTTCTGCTACCTTTAGCCGTCACATATTTTTCATGTTCCGTTAGGTACTCAGCCCCATTGTTTATCCACACTCCAAGATATTTGTACTTATCCACCACCTCCAGCGTAACCTCCTGTATCCTATGCTCGCTGCCCTGATTATCATTAAAAGTCATGACTGCCGATTTTTCTTTACTAAACTTCAAAGCTAAGCTATCTCCCTCTTTACCACAGATGTCCATTAATCTCTGCAAGTCTTCCTTGCTGTCAGCCATAAGTACAATGTCATCCGCATACATCAGTCCTGGTAATGACTGTTTAATCCATTCTCCTTACTTGAAGTAGGAAAGGTTGAAGCCAAGTCCGCTCCTCTCAAATTTTTTCTCTAATCCTTGTAAATACAGCATGAACAACAGAGGCGACAGAGGGCACCCCTGCCTAAGCCCCTGCTGTATTTCTATAGGCCCAGATACCTTGTTTTCTCATTTTATAAGCACCTTGTTACTTTTATAGATATCTTTTAAAAGATTTCTTACTCGATCTTCCACATCTAGAGTGCCCAGTATGTCCCACAAATCCTTTTGGATTACACTGTCATAGGCTCCCTTGATATCCAGAAATGCAAGTCATAGGGGCCTGTGTTCCTTTTCTGCTATTTCAATACACTGTGTCAATGAGAACAGATTATCTTCTAACCTTCTTTGTTTCCGGAACCCATTTTGTAGTTCCCCCAGCACCTCCTCGCTCTCCACCCATGCCTGCAGTCTGTCCTTTATAATCTGCATCACCACCCTGTAAACCACTGACGTCACTGTTATGGGACGGTAGTTGTTTATGTCGGCTTTGTCCCCCTTTCCCTTATATATCATGCTCATCCTGCTCAGTCTCCACCCGTCGGGGGCTTTACCGTCCATTATCATTTTGCTCACTGCCTCTCTTAATGCTTTCTTAGATTTTGGGCCCAATGTCTTTATCAACATAATTGGGATGCCATCAGGACCTGTCGACGTGCTACTAGGAACCCTCTTCTCTGCCCTTTCCCACTCGTTTTGTGCCAGTGGAGCCACTGCACTGACTAGTCTATCCTCACCTGATTGAGCACATGCTATGTTTCGTTCTTTAAATTTTTCTGTCATCATTGTTCTTATATGTTCCATTGCCTCATCTCCCTCTAGCCGAACACCTTGAGCTGTAACTATAAACCTCTGCTCTAGTCTAGTCTTATTTCAAGGAATTGAGATGTTTCCAAAATTTCTTCGCTGCTTTTCTATCCTTTTTGTTTACTTCTGACAACCATTGGCTCCCCTTTCTTCTGATCTTCTCATTGATCAAATGGGATGCTTCCCTTCTACAGTTTAAAAAGTTATTCCATTTTCTGCCTACATCAGCTTCTGGTTCACCCCTCTGCTTTGAATATCTGTGTTCCCTGGATGCGTCCTAACGTTTCTCTATGGCCTTCTTAACCTCCTCATCTCACGAGCTCTTGGGCTTACGTCTTCTGTTCCCTTTTGGCATGACTCGTACCTTAGCAAGCTCTAGCTCAAATAGCCCTGTTAAATTTGCATATGTCCATTCTGTTTTAGTACCCTCTGGGATTACTTCCTCAATTTGTTGGGTTGCTATTTCCAGCTGCTTTTCCGAGTAAAATATTCCACCTGGTTGTTCATTTTGCCTCCTACCTACTTTCATCTCTCTTCCAAAACTCACCTTAATACGTTTGTGATCACTACCTAGACTTCTGGAGCCATATTCATCTATGATCATTACATTTAGACTATCGTGCATCCTATGTGGCATTAGTGCATAATCTATCGTCGACTGCAGGCTCCCTACCTCCCATGTTATGTGCCCTTCACACTTCTCAGTACTGTTGCATAAACTAAGTCAGGGGTTCTCAAGTACGTTCATCCCAGGGAACCCTACTAAGCTCCATAAAGTGCCAAGGAACCCCCCCCCCCCCCCCTGAATTAACCGAATGTCGAATTGTCGAGGGTATCAAGAAAACAAACAATGCTTCATTACGTCCACACGCTTTTATTTACTCTATGAGTCGTCAAATCTTGTTTCTATTTAGCACAAGACCAGTGCGGAAGCTGAAATTCTCTTCATCTCATGACTGATTAGCGCTAGCAGCGGCGAAGGCCTCGCGACATCCTTCGCGGCGCGCGTTTTCATCCGAGACGCGCTTTGCACCAACGGGCGCACATCCCGATTATTTTTTCGCCACTCAGGTGCTCGGTAACAAATTGTCCGTCCATCGCGATGTAGCCGGTGCTTTTTATCTTCGACAGCTTTGCACTGAGTCAATGCGAAACTACTGCTTGCCGCAACCGCTGCGGACGAAACCGCGGCCGCTATCGACGCGATCATGGACGGCGACCTTGCGGTTCAGAAGGCAGGCGGCTGACACACGCACCAAGTCAAAACGAAGCTACCTTTCGCTGCAAGAAGTGCGGACGAAACTGCGGTCGCTATCGACGCTGCCATGGGAGGCGACTACGCAGTTGGGAAGGCACGCAGCCGACGCGCGCATCGAGTGAAAACGAAACTACTATTTGCCGCAACCGCTGCGGACGAAACTGCGGAGGTTATCGACGCGATCAGAGATAGCGACTACGCACTTACGGAGGCACGCGGCTAGCCGCCAACGCGGTGTTACGCGCGGCGATAAACCCAAGAATAAAGGATTTAAAGGCACAATTAGGCACGAAGCGCTGCGCTTCGGCGTTGCTGTCAGTCACGTGCCGCGTACGATTGCCGCTGAGGACCACGGCGATGCGGACTGCGCCGTTTCGTTTCGGTTGGACGCTACGCTGTTCTTGCTCTCCTGCGGCGCGCATTTGCGGTGCTCCGCGTTTTTTTTTTTTTTTTTAATTTTTCCTCCAACGTATAGGTCAGTGCGCACGCTATCGGCACCTACCCTATCTACAAATAGGAGATAGGCGCATGGTGGTAAGCTACGGCCTCCGAGATTCAAGTGCGAAAGCTTAGGCGCGCTGCCCGGTCTCAGAGGTTGGGTGGCTACAAGCTGGTTGCGTATTTATTGCGCAGTTCGCGCGTTGCTGTTACGCACTGTGACGTGCTTTTTGACACTCGGGCATGGGTAATGGAGGTTCTTTGGATCAAGCGCACCTCGTGTTCGCCGTTTTAGACACTTGTCGAGAGCGGGACCAGGGAAAATTTATCAGTGGCTCGCGGAACCCCGAGCAGGGGCCTGCGGAACCCGTAGGTTCCGCGGAACCCACTTTGAGAACCCATGAACTAAGTGATGCATTTCGCACATATCCAGCATCATGTTGCCTGTTGAGTCTGTGTACCCGTCCATGTCTTCTATGTGTGCGTTCATATCTCCTAGTATAATAATCTCGCACCCTTCTCCTAGCGCATTAATGTCACTCGATGTGCATTCCAGCATTTTTTGTTTTCCTCTTTGGCATTTGCTCCTGTCCACAGGTATACAAAGTCAAGGAGTGTCTGCTCTCCTGCAACTTTCCCTTTTAGCCATAAATGCTCCTTGCATTCCTGTGTGACCCTTTGCCAATTCATACTTTTATGAATGAATGCACCAATTCCACCCCCTTTTCTGCTGCCCTCTGTTCTATTGCAATATTCCCATGCATAGTCAGGATTACGGGGAGGTTGCTCCATGTCCCTAAGATGTGTCTCCACAAACCCGTATACCACCAGCTTTTCCTGCCTTAGTTGCTCGTCTATCTCCTCCCACTTCAGCCAATTCCTGCCACCTTGCATGTTAATGTACCCTATGTCAGAACGACCTTGCCCGTGGTGCTTACGTCTATTTCTTCTCCTACAGATTCTACGTTTCTTGAATCTTGGGGCCTCTCTGGGTCCGTCTTCGTCTACACTGGTGGTCTTAGGGCTCTGGGTCCCCCCAAAAAAGCCGTAGCTTGGCGCCCTATCCTACTACCTACGCTCCCGCCCGTGGCACCACTGTAGTGAATGCCATCCTGTGCAAAAGGGTGGGAGCCAGACTCGTACACTTCCCGGTTTACCTCCATTATGCCGTATCCAAGTGGTCGGCTCAGACCCCTAATGACCCGGTTAGCCTCAAGCACACTCCGTTTCATCCCGCTAGCCTGGCCCAGGACCTGTGGGATTGTGCATATGGTCACATGCACACTCGCAGAGGTTTCTCTGAGTTTACGCATCCCAACCTCTAACTCTCTGTTTAGGTTCTGGCTCCTTCCCTTCAGCACATCGTTGAGACCAGCATGGATAACGACCAGATGTTCATGCTCCAGGTTGTCCCATACCACCTTCTGAGCATACCACATTGTGCCCTTCTCGCGAGCGCCACCTGAGGTCTTGAACGTGCACCTAAATCTAAGTAAACGGGCCGCGAGCATTTTCGCCTCCATCTAAAATGCGGCCGCTGCATTTGTTGCTTCATTTGTTGCGCATTTGTTGCTTCAGGATGCGGCCGGCCGCATTCTCGCCCAAACAGAGGGCCAAAGCCTTGACGAACACCGCGACACGTTTTTCCGTATGCAGACATGATGCACTGTAAATCACCAACCCAAACGGAAGCGCCCAGCAATGAAAATGTGATAGTAGCACCGGTTTCTTGAATAATGTCAGCGCGAAGCGACGAGGAAAAAGGATGGGTAAGTGGGGGGTGTTGTCCAAGAAAATTTCGGGGGGGGGGGGGGGGTTCAACGTACTCCCCCCCTGGCTACGCCCCTGCCTCCTAGATATATCTGTTCCCGAGTTGCGGCTGAGAAATAGCTCAAGTTGAAAACAGAAAAAATAGAAAATAGAATGAATGGGCCTAAACGCAAAATGTGACGGAGTGACATTAACACTAGAAGAAAATTATAAAAAACAGGTAACAACTCACAGATACCTTGAAATTAAAATATCTGACAAAGAAGACTATCTTCAAAAACAAACTGATTCGATCAAAAATTTAATCGCCTAAAAGGTCGAGTGCGGCTCCTCCCAGCAACCATATACTCACTTGACGCACCAACATACTCAACCCCCCCCCCCCCCCCCAAAAAAAAAAATGCCTAAACCCACACCAGAACGAACTGGTGCCAGTGGCCCACAGTCAGATGACAGCCACCTCAAAAGCGGCGGTGGCGAACCAGCGGCACTGAACATCTTACATATAGAGAAAGGTTCGGCCGAAACATTGTTGAAAGTATCAGCGGTGAGAAGGTCTCCACGAGCAGCGACAAAACGACAATGGCACCGGGCACCACTAGTCCAGATAAGAAGGGGTCCGCGAGGGGCGGGTATTTTTTTGAACTAGAGCTGGTCACCTGTCGCAACAGGGACAGACCGAAACATGCTGCGACGGCGAAAAGCAAATATTTTTTTCTTTTTTCCAAACATTACCAAACATGACTGAGTAGCATCGCCTGGTGAGAGAATCAGAACTACACGCAATATGGTGTTCACTGATCCCCTTACCTGTTGACCGGTGTTATGAAACCAGGACAAATAAGGCACTTCTCGCCCTCCACTCCGGCCATTCAAATTTAGTTAAAAGGCTAATTACTAAAATGTGTTTTAACAATGCACTTAATAAGTCTTGGCAACATTTAATGGACGTAAGTTCCAAGCAGCAAGCTTCGCGGCTCCTAAAAGCAGGCTATGCATCCCACTTGATGGTTTCTGTAGGGTTCGAGTAAAGGTACTGTTTAACACAGAAGTTTGCCTTGCTTTGGAGAAGCGGAGTGTAAACGGCGATTCCCTACCCTCAGTACTTAAATGAACCAGCTGCGCGAGGGAATGTACGCACAAGTGGTTTTTTCCGCACCCACAGTAAACTTAACGTAGAAAAACAGATCCTGCCAAGCATATATACTCGTATTGTGACGGGACCGCTACCCACGCGCGCGGACGAGGACGCAGCGGAAGGAAGACGATGAAGGCGCGACTCGTCTCGTGGGTGGATTTCGCCATATTGCCCGTTGTACGCGTATATATATAAAAACAAACGGGGATAGCCGATATTCTAGTTGACATTAAGCGGGAAAAATGGAGTGGTCAGGCCATGTAGTGCGTAGGATGGATAACCGGTGGACCATTAGAGTTACAGAATGGATACCAAGAGAAGGGAAGCTGTCGAGCACGGCCGGTAACTAGGTAAGGTGATGAAGTTAGGAAATCTGCAGGCGCAAGTTGGAATCAGCTAGCGCAAGACGGTGGTAAATGGGATATCACAGGGAGAAGCCTTCGTCCTGCAGTGGACATAAATATGGGCTGCTGCTGCTGATGATGACGATATATAGGCTCCTGTAAATACATATATTACCTCTCGCTTTCCTTGTTACATTTTGGTGGAAGTGTGGGGTAATACCACGACAACACGGAACTCCGCGGTGGACTCCTCGTGCGATCGAAGGCAATGGCGGCACACACTGGACTACTGGATAGTCAACGTGAGTCATCTGCAGTTGCCTCGCCGTCTGCAACACCATCGGTCATCTTAGCGCAAGGTCGTGACTCCGGTACGTTTACCGGAACGTTTACCGGACGTAGACGACTGGTTAAACGGGTACGAACGCGTCAGTGCCTCCAACCGCTGGGGCCCGACGTTGATGCTGGCAAACCTTGTATTCTATACCTGCAAGGCACAGCTCGCGTGTGCTACGACACGCACGAAGCGGAGCTCACAAGCTGGGAACTTTGCAAGCAGAAGCTTCAGGATCCTTTTGGTCAGTCGTCAGCGCGCCGCGAAACAAGAACTCGCCTCTCGAGTGCAGACCACTACCGAATCCTACATGCCTACATTCAAGATATTTTGGCCCTTTCTCGGAAGGTCGATGACAAGATGTCGGAATCGGACAAGGTCGGCCACATATTGAAAGGAATCGCTGACGATGCGTTTAATTATGCGTTATAATGTATATGGCGAAAGGGTAATTGAATTCAATGGCACAAATATCTGGAATATTTTACCCCTAGAGGTTAAAACCGCATGCACTTTCAAGCAGTGTAGCAAATTCTTTTTCCTTGATAACCGGAATCTCTAACTTACATGCATCAACAAATCAGGAATATTTCTTAATATTTCTTGTGTGTTATAAATGAAGACATGTTCCGGAATTCAGCTCTTAAATTCTGCACCTGACCTGTCTGTTACATTTTGACACTGGACCGGAAACTTGCCTTCGCTGGCTATCGGTCCCGATATTTATGTGATCATGTTCATGTGAAGAAATAAAGCACTTGAACTTGCAAAAAAAATTTACTCGTCTTCAGGAACTGCACCACAGTGGCTGACGTTACTACAGAGTGTCCGTGGTTTGAGCAAGTGAAGAGTCGCCGCATCCAGTCGATGTTCGTCCGATTGCCTAACACTTCTTCTTGCGAGGACCCCTCGTGGCCTCGTTAAGCTCTTCCAACAGAAGACGTGGTGCGCATCATTCGACTCGAGATAGAGGCCGCTTCACCTACTACTTTAGCCGCAGCCACGAACCTGGACCAAGCATTGCGCTAATTCAAGTGGTTGTGCGCCAGGAGTTGGAGCACGCTGGTGTTAGGCTTGTTTGTTCATTCAGTCGTGCGGCCATGGACCCGTCGCCCACTCGACCACGGGAGCCCACTTATCGCCGATATCGTGACCCAGCAGAGTGGCGTACACATGATATGGCAGGCCGATCTGCTTCAACTGCAGAGGGATTGGCCACATTGCTCACCACTGTCGCAATCGGACGTATCCACCGTATCAGTCCTTCCTGCCCAAGAGCCGCCAGGATTCCAGATACCCAACATTTGGGGAGGGCTCTCAAGTGCGTCATAATGACGCAACCTTGCCCGCGCGGAGTTTCAGCCGTTCCCCGTCGCCACGTAATCGTCGGTCACACTCCCCACTACGTCGTCGGTCCCCTTCGCCCAATTCCACTGGACGCTTCTCGGAAAACTAAAACATGCTGCGCCCGGAGGTGCCGCTGCATCGCCTGCCCGACCTGAAAATCCTCTTTTGACCGTGCCCACAACTGGAAACCTCTTGGACGTTGAAGCAAACGGTGTGATAGTGTCGGCGCTAATTGACAGAGGCGCACATGTATCAGTAATGAGTTCGCACCTTTGTCATTGTCTCCGCAAAGTGCTCACGCCTGCTACTTCGATTTCCGTACGAGCCGTCAACGGCCGTACACCTCCCGTCGTTGGAATGTGCACCACCCGCGTGAACATCGCTGGACACAATGTCACAGTTCTGTTCGCCGTCCTGGACCAGTGCCCTTACGAACTAATCCTTGGCAATGATTTCCTGTCGTCCCACTCAGCCCTCATCGATTGTGCCAGCGGTCTACTACAGTTGTAACTCCCTTTGCCCCAAGATGCTGCCGATAAACCACTCGCGCACTTGTGCTCCGTCGAATTTGTTCGGCTGATGCCGAAAGCCTCTACGTATGTGCGTTCCTTTGTCACCGACGCCACGGGTACCTGAGGCGACTACGTGCTATCACCGACGCTAGACATTAGACAGTTTTAGTATAGCGTTAGCGTAATAGCGGGGTTACAGGAAATAGCGTTACCGTTCCGCAAACGAACTTTGCAGAGAGTTTTAGTATAGCGTGATAGCGTAGTTTACGTGCGGGACGCTATTCCATTACGCTTCGAATTTCCCATACATAGGGCACCTAAGATATGTTTGTGTGCGTCCGGAAAGTGCGAGAAGCAGCGCAATGGAAGCCAGGAGCGCGTTGTATTTTTACTTGCCATGTCCGCCGATCTGCAGCGAAACAGACAAGCAGTACAAGCTGTCTACCATAGCCTCCGAAATCCTCCAATCTCAGAGGCCATATGCCGTCGTCGTGCCTATCTCCCGACTTTAGCGACAGATGGCGCTCGGATCTAAGAAAAAAATTTATCTCGTTAGGTTTAGGCGCGTTCGAAACGAGAAGCGATCTCGAAAATTCCTCAAGATTAGCCATAACACTCTCTCGGCGAAGCGACATGAGACTAAGCAAAAGCCGTTTACGCAGTCATTTGCTACGAACGAAGTGAATTCTACAAAAACAACGCCAAATTCAGTTCGAAGCGGGCGGCCGGGACCGCCGCCATGTTTTACGTACACTACGTAAACACGCTAAAATACGGTAACGTTAACTCTGAGAAATACCGTGCGCACGGTAAACGGTATGGGTCGGTTAGCGTTCTGCGCATGCGCACTTCGATCCCGCTATTCCGGTACGCCCGCTATTCCGGTAACCACGCTAAACTAAAACTGTCTATTGTCCTTATGCGCAACGTAGCCCTGCCGCATGCGGTTGTGACGGTTGTTGACAACCGCACCTATGCTCCTATTTTGAACTTCAGCACCATTCCCCAAATCTTACCGCAAGGCATCAGACTGGCGAGTGTATCTGCCCTTAAAGAACACGCCCAGCTTGCAACTGATTCTGATACCGCCTTGCTGTCTTCTTGCCCCAAGACACAGTCCAAGATACCCGACAACATCGATAAAATGATAGCACCTGACCTTTCTACGTCCAACTTTCAGGAGCTGCGCCGCTTGCTAACGTCATACCGGGACATATTTGATTTTTACGGCGGGCCGTTGGGCCAAACCTCTAAAGTAGCACACTGGATCAATACTGGTGATGCTCGCCGAATTCATCGGCGTTCTTATCGAGTGTCCGCGACTGAACGTCGCGTCATTCAGGAAGGAGTCAACAAGATGCTCGAAAAGGAGATCATTGAGCCTTTTTGCAGCCCTGGGATTTCCCCTGCTGTCCTCGTAAAGAAGGATAACAGTTGGCGTTTCTGCGTCGACTATCGTCCTCTAAACAAGGTCACTAAAAAGGATGTTTATGCATTGCCGCGAATTGATGACCTGCTTGACTGTCTCCAGGGAGCTACGTATTTTTCCTCGGCCGACCTCCGTTCGGGCTGTTGGGAAATTTCTGTGGACGACAATGATCGGGAAAAGACCGCATTTATAACACCAGACGGTCTTTATCAATTCAAGGTCATGCCGTTTGTTGGTCTGCGCAATGCCCCAGCGACATTCGAACGCATTATGGACTGCCTACTTCGGGGCATGAAATGGTACACTTGCCTATGCTACCTCGACGATGTCGTCGTGTTTTCATCTACTTTTTCAAGTCACTTGCAGCGTCTGTCAGTGGTTCTCGATGTGTTCCGGAGAGCTGGCCTGCAGTTGAATTCCTCCAAATGCAATTTCGGTCGCCGTGAAATCACAGTCCCTGGGCACCTTGTTGACGCTGCAGGTATCAGGCCAGATCCCGACAAGGTTCATGCAGTGGTCGATTTCCCCGCACCACGTTCCGTCCATGACATTCGCAGCTTTGTTGGCCTCTGCTCGTATTTTCGTCGTTTCGTGAGAGATTTTGCAACCATCGCCCAGCCACTTACCGATCTTTTTAAGAAAGACGTGCATTTCTCCTGGGGACCTTCACAAGCTTCAGCTTTTACCACGCTGATAACCCCTGGTTACGACACCCCCTATTCTTGCTCACTTTGATAACTCCTCTCCTACGGAGGTTGGCACCGATGCAATCGGTGATGGCATAGGCGCTGTTTTAGCACAACAGCAGCATGGACACGACCAAGTGATAGCTTACGCCAGCCGTCTTCTTTCGAGATCCGAGCAGAACTACTCCATCACCGAGAAGGAATGTCTCGCTCTTGTCTGGGCTGTCGCAAAATTTTGACCCTACCTCTACGGCCGACAGTCCTCTGTTGTCACTGGCCACCATGCACTATGTTGCCTTTCATCCCTGTAAGATCCAACTGGCCGTCTCGGTCACTGGGCTTTACGGCTGCAGGAGTACTCCTATTCGGTCATCTACAAGTCTGGTAGATTACATCAGGATGCGGACTGTCTATCCCGTCACCCGGTGGACACACCTGACTGTGGCTCTGGCGACACTACAACAGCCTGTGTCATGCAGATCTCGAACCTCACCCATATTGGAGATGAACAAAGGCGTGATTTCGCACTGCAACAACTTATTGCACGGCTAGAGTCTTCGCCTTCAGAGGCCGACCTCCGCGTGTTTTTACTCCGTGATGGAATACTGTACCATGGCAGTATGTTCCTTGACGGCCCCGAGCTCCTGCTTGTTGTTCCGGAACAACTGCGGCCGACCGTCACAATTGCTCAACTTCATGACGTACCCATGGCCCACCTCAGTGTTGCTCGTACATACGACCGCTGCGCCGCCAATTTTACTGGCCCGGTATATATCGGTCGGTGTGCCAGTACGTCGCTTCGTGTGAGCTCTGCCAACGCCGAAAGAAGCCCACCATTTCCCCTAGTGGTCCCCTTCAACCCCTGGACATCCCGTATGCGCCTTTCTTCCGCGTCGGTGTGGACTTGCTTGGCCATTTCCCAGTATCTTATACTTAAGGAACAAATGCATCGCCGTCGCATACGCCGCACGGTACGCGATCACGCGCGCCCTGCCTACAAACTATGCAACTGACGTCACCGACTTTTTGTTGCGCGATGTTGTTGTTGCACGGTGCTCCTAAACAACTTCTTACGGACAGAGGCCCATAGTTACTCTCAAATGTAATCGCCGACATTCTTACATCATGCGCAATCCAGCACAAGATCACCACCGCTTATCATCCCCAGACTAATGGCCTCACAGAACGCTTAAATTACACGCTCACGGTCCATGTTGTCGGTCCTCGGATCACTGCGATTTGAAGTTGAAGTTTATTTCTTTCTTTGTTACAGAAAGAGGAACAAGAGCTAAAGGCCATGTGGCCTGACAGAGGCTCTTGCTCCTAGGTGCGTTCGGCAAACATATTCAAAGCAAATACAGCACAAAAAACGAGTGAGTACAATGTAGAAAATACAAATAAACAAGATAGATTTATACAATTATTAAATAAATATACATTCTATGCTTGAAAAAAAATTATTAGTATTTAATTTCACATTACAGTGCAGATAGAAACATACATATACAGTGCATATAACAAAATGTTAGGGAAATAGCATTTTATTTATAATGAATTTGGGACGTTAACCTTCCATTCGTGACGTTCGCCTACAATTCATCACGCCACGATGTCACCGGTTTCTCTCCATTTTATTTACTCTTCGGCCGTGATCCAGTTTTACCCATGGACGAGGCACGGATGGACGACGCGGACACAGCGCCATACCCTGCTGCCTTCTGATACGTCTACCACCACTGAGTATGCCCACGACGCCATTGCTCGAGCTGATCGTGCCCGTCAGCTTGCTCGCCAACGATTAGCCTCATCGCAAGCAAGACAGAAAGCTTTATACGACAGGCATCGCCGGCTCAACCATTTTCCGCCAGGTTCCCTCGTTCTCCTCTGGACTCCAACGCGCCGAGTCGGATTCTCAGAAAAGCTTGTGTCGCCTTACACATAGGCCGTGTTCTTCGCACCGACCTCGCCTATGAAACTGCATCCCTCCAAACCCCGGCATCGTCGACTCGCCGCCCACAATGAGAAATTGTGCACGTTGTACGGCTCGAACCGTACTAGCCTCGTCCCCTTGTTACTTTCCTCTCATGTCCTTGAACAGCGCCCAGTCGGTGCTCCTGCCGCCGGGGGGTTGTGTCACGGGACCGTTCCCCCCCCCCCCCCCCCCCCCATCGCACACGCCACCGCGCCGCGCGAAGTCGTAGGCTTGAAATGCCCTCATAATTCAAGGCACAGTGTATAGCAACCCAGTCATTGATCGTAGTACCACTGCCAGTCCACTAAAAATGTTTCACAGCATGCGCGCTGGCTTAGAGCATGTATTTGACATAGCGATGGAGTTCTATATTCTCGCATGCCGGTTGTGTGCCAATCAAAGTAGGTGTCGGTTTCACCCAAACATGCCAGCTAATTGACATTCCTTCGCTCTGTGGAAAAGATTATGCGGTTTAAAATCCTAAACCACTGACTTTCTTTTCCCCTGTGTACA
Organism: Dermacentor silvarum; assembly: GCF_013339745.2. Classification (NCBI taxonomy): domain Eukaryota; kingdom Metazoa; phylum Arthropoda; class Arachnida; order Ixodida; family Ixodidae; genus Dermacentor; species Dermacentor silvarum. Next base: position 161,866,248 of record NC_051161.1, read on the forward strand.
TTGCAATTTCTTGCATATTTCAGTTAAAGTTCACCTTTCACTTTTGCCATTTTTATTAACTCTTCTTTAACCGTACTGTACTTGGATTCAGTACTGCAATGTACCTTACTAAAGCGAAGTTTTATATGCCTATAGTCGGATACAACTTAAGTCTGCAGTGAAGCCCCGCCCACGCCCTCATAACCGCCAGCCACTGTTCCTCCGCGTGGCTGATAATAGTTCGTACTTCAAAGTTTGCCTGTTTCCTAAATAAGGCGGTAACCACAAAAAATAAAATTATAAACGCGTAATTTTATACGTTTTCACTTAACTATTATAGTGGAAAGTACAAGTACGACGCGTACAGTCGTATCAAGTATGACGCCATATTGAAAACGTCGCATGACGACGATTTTGTTTGCTTCTGTGATTGGCTGGCGGAGTAACAAAACCCCGCGTGGTCCCTCTACCTTTTTTGCCAACTGCTGTTTCTAAATTTGTATCCTACTATAGGCGAAACCGTATATGGTATAGGCGAAATCGCATGTGTACACAAAATTATCATCATCAGCATTGGCTCGAGCGACGTCGTCTTCTTCCGCACCTGGCTCGTTGGCGCCCATCCAGCTACGCTCGTGCCCCTGCTCCCGCGTTCGTCGTCGTCGTCTGCTTCCATAGCTGGCTGCGTAACCGCTAATCATTCCAGCGTAGAATTTCACTTCTCTTCTGTCGTCGTAATGGGGAGGCCGCGTTTACGGCGCTATCAGCCATTGCTTAAGGGAGTATCAGCCAACCATTGTCTTACGTGACGGACAGATTTAATTTTTGAAGCAATTTAATTTAGAAGACTCGCAAGTGGCAGTGGTGGGCGAATGCTGCTAACAACGCCGCCGAGCAAATTCGAGACATCGAACGCAAGCGACAACGGCGAACTGTGGGCATACCGTCAGTGGCGTCTTTCTCTCAGTCGCATCCGAACGTGCGTGTAACCTCACAATTGAGAAATACTTTATTGAACCCTAGGATTCAACCCAATGATAAATACCGGGGCTGCACGTTTCAGCTTCGCTGGTTAACCATCTTCACGGAGTGGTAGGGCCGCCGAATTTTTTCATTCTTGACTAAGTGCCATTTTATAACATATATTGTTTATCTTGTCAAAAGCCACTAGTCTTGAACAAGGTAAAGATTACCTTTATCAAACGTTTATGCACTTGTGTTTCAAACTTGGTTCCACCTCTCAAACATTGAAGCAGGACTCTACAAAAGTAGATAACTGCGTTTCAGCCTTTTTAAAAGTGCCCGGCAAAAATTTCGATTAATCGATTAATCTATGAAAAACCCTGCATCGAAAGCGATTAATCGATTAAAGGCTAAAACGATGAACGATTAATCGTTAATCGAATAAAATAATTCATCGACCATCCCTATGCGGCATAATTTATGTTTTCAGTCGGATTAGACAAGAACGACAGGACGACGATTTGTAACGCTGTTATCTATCGAATTTTGTCATGTTATAGCCGATGTCACGTCATACAAACAGGACGTTGCATAAACGAACAACTGAGAGAGCAAATATAGCGGCAAAGCTAAGAAAACGTCACCGACGGGTTTCTCGCGCTACGTTGCCAGAGATGTTGGTGCGAACCCCTTCACGAAAAAACAGTCATCATAGGCAAAAATAAATGCGAAGTCACTCTTGTAATAATTGGAGCTCTAATAAATTCACTATTTCGGCGAAGCACGCATCAGTAAACCTTCCTGAACTTTGACAAAAACAATTGGATTCTCTGCGCATGCCGTATGACGGTTTGACTTTTCCGAATTTGTTTGAGTGCTCTGTCACGGTTTTTTTTTTTTTTTCAATTGCAAGATGTTTCACGTGGTATGTGGCGTTGTTTACTGAATGTCCTTTTGTTCGGCTCGGCGAAAAAAATAAACACCATTATTGTTAGTAGCGCCTGTGTGTCTTATGTGCCTTCTTTTGTCCTCGTGTTTCCCAGTTCTATCATTAGTATAGGGATGTGCGAATAGTGATTTTTGAATCGAATACAAATCGAACAGTGCCAGAAGCAAATCGAATACTTTTTGAGTAGTGTTCTAATAATAAATAGCCGTTATCGCAATTAACGTAAACCTATCTTAACATACAAGAATTCTTAAAGTTTTCTGTTATGTTATTATGAAGCGTTTATTTCATTTCATTTATTTCTGAAAGTGCCCAAGAAAAGCTCTACGCCTTAATATTGGTGCACTTGTGCTACACAAAGAACAGAAAACAAAAAACAACAAACAAAACAGCAAACCTGAAAGAACAGTGACAAAATGCAAAAAAAAAAAAAACTGCCAGCCCTTCCACTGGGGTGGAGATGGAAGACCAGCGAAGCTGTACTAGGGTGGGAATTATGTATTTCCAATTATGACTATTAAGATGTGATGGTGTAATTGGTTATTTGAACTATTAAAGAATGAGAAATATATGTGATCCGGTGGTTTTCACTTATTTAGTGACCGCACAGACCATGGCTTTATGGTCGCTACGGTACACCGCCATAGGGTGTATGGCAAAGGTTGGCACGTTCTTCATAAACACGTCACCAACGCCGCGTGCGTTCGGTGCGAACGCGGGCAAAACGCCGCCGCCGTCGACAACAGTTATGCGCGTTGTTTGTGTGACGACAGACAACCACTGTCAAAACGCTGGCGTGAGCAAGCGCGCCAGCAGCAGCGAGCTAATGTTCATGCGGTCTTCAACGGAAATTGAGTGGCGAAAGCACAGCGCATACAAAGGTAGGAGCCGAGTTGCAGATCGCTTTCAAGATACGGTGCGCGCGACCGCCCGGCGCCGCGCAATGTACAAGTACGCAGTTAATTGCTCCCAGATCAAAGCCGCACTTCCTCCATCCCGCGCTGCCTTCCCGCTTTCCTCTTTTCGCTTGGGTCATTGAGTCATCAGCTCCCCTTGCGCCGGGTCGCAAGATACGCATTTGGTGCCGCAGCTAAACGTCGTTTTTCCCTCGGAGAAACGACGTTTAGCTGGGGAGCGAGCGTACGGGGGAGAGCAAACGCGACTGAAGAAGTCGCGTTTGCTCTCCGCCGTGCGCTCGCACCCCGTGAGAGCGCACGTCCCTCGCGCGCTTTTAACTCGCATATACAGCATACAGCCAATGAGATTTATTTTTCTACACGCGGACACGACCATCGAAGACTGAGCCCTTAACAGCTTCGCTGGAAAATTAAATTACGTCAATGACAGAAGTCAGATAATGAGCAAATACAAGAGCTGAAAATGTCAACATCAAAACGTAAGGTATTTTTGTTGTGTCACAAGACGTGTTATAGCGTTAGAGGTGCAAGATGAGTTTACGTAGGAAATGCTGGGATAACACAAGTTTGGACGAGGAACGCACAACGTTACAGCCGACAGTAACCGCGGCACATTCAATTTTAGCCACATTGGTCAAATTAATACAGTTCCATACAACAGAACTAAACTCTAGCTTGGTGCAGAGAAAAGAAGAGTACAAAAGAACAACGCAGTTGACATTCGTAAACTTTTCTGTCATTCTTGATGTGAGACCTGACTTTCTGTAGGATGCATTAACAATGCTCGAAACATGTTATTCGAAAGTTAGTCGGGAGTCAATCAATATTCCTAAATCGCGCGTACAATTCGCTCTTTTCAAAGGAATATTATCAAGTGAGTATTCGTATGGTAAAGTGGTCACTTTGCGACTAAAGGAAACAAGAAGTGTCTTAGTTGGGTTAATACGCAAAAATTAGAAGCCCACCATGCAATCCGCGACAGAATTCACATCTTCCTATAATCATAAACAATCCTGCGCTCATTCTATTTCACGGTAAAGCTTAATATCATCAGCGTATAAAAGGAGACGCGAATGACGCAAACATTCTTCAAAATTATTAACAAAGATACTGAAAAATAATGGGCCTAAGATAGACCCTTGCGGAACACCGGAAGTTGATTCATAAGGCAAACAATATTTAGCACCAACGCGAAAATAATTTAACCGAGTGGATAGGTAATCTTTAATCAGCGTGCACAGGCTGGTACTAACGCCGTAACTCAAGAGTTTATGGATAAGAAGGTCATGAGAAACAATATAAAATCCTTTTGACAGATCGAAGTATACTGTGTCTATAGCTGTCTCCAGTTAGCAACAGCGGGTCGCGCAGTATCAAGAAAAGAAACAGGGCTTGTTTCCACAGAACTGCCTTGAACAATGCCATGTATGCTAATCTTAAGCTGAAAGACAAACGACCGATGTGTAAACATAGCTATTTCAAACACTTTTGCAAGCGGAGACAAGAGGGACACGGGGTGATAATTTTTCATGTTCTCACGCTGCCACGTTTATGAATTGGCACAACTATAGCATTCTTCACAACATTGGAACAACTATTGCATGGGGCAGTAGGAGCAAACAAATAGGTTCTTCGTATGCACAGGGCTCTTGAGAGAGTACGAATGATCGCTGTACAGCCCGTAAAGTATGGCTACCTAAGTGGCGTATAGCCTCCTCCACTACGCAAGTTCTCATGTTTTATACGTATACTATGACCGCGGAGGTGAAAGCTTACCGTAGTTTTGCTCCAAATTTATGTTTATTTGGGTAGAGTTGATGTTTTCAAATGTCAAAAAGTCTTCGAAAAATATTCGCATTTATGAATAGCGACTATTCGATTCGAAGACAAAATCGGGCACTATTCGATTCGTTATTTGAAAGTTTCGAATATTCCCAAACCCCTAAAAGTTTAGTCAACATGTGCCAACAAGCCCGCATCGCCACCTTTGTGACATATGACCAGGGCGGCAACGCGGTAAAGCGGCAGTGGTAACGCGAGCTTCCCGGCCTCATAATGCCGCCCACTTCGAGTAAACCGTGTTTTCATGCCGGGTACTATAGCTACTCGCAGCTGATCGGACCGATGCGTTCATGCTACGAGGAAAAAACACGGCACTGATAGAACGATCCGTACGTTGATACCAGGACCGGGCACGCACGTCTGCCGATGTCAGTGTTTTCTCCGAGATAATTCACGATGACATCGTTAGCTACCTCGTGTTCTCAGCAAACTTCGTTACATTCGAACAAATGAAGGCCTGCAAGTAATCGGAATCTCTTAACTACTTTACGAGCGTATGGCTGAAAAGCCTGTCGGCGAAACGGTTCCACGACTACACATTGCTTTTACTTGGAGAGATACGCCGAAATAGTTCTTGAATTCTAAATTTTATGAGCGCATTCTGTGCAATGTCGTCAGCAACTGTTTCATCATCGATCAACGGGGTGGAATCAGCGCGGGTGCTCGGCTCTGCGCAATCTCCACATCTGCCGCAGGCGTCTCATGTCGCTTTCCCGACGTATGAGTATCCTCGGAAAGCCTCGATGGTCTCACTGCAAATATGTCGAAAGTGTACTTCGCGTTGTATCAAAATGAAGCCCATGGACGAAGCCCACCTCTCGTGTTCCCACGATCGACTCCTGGTTTGCAGGGACTTCTCAGGGCTTACCTGTTACGAAGTGTGCGCCGCAAACTCGCTCGTTGGGGCTCGCTGGGTCAAAATCCGCACGCTTCATCCGCGAAAACCACAAGCTACGTCGTCTTGCGCTTGGGGGCTTTGCACGCTCGTAGTGGTTTTTGCACGACCTTCGAGTTCGGCACGCTAAGAAAGTTCGTGTTCGTTGGCTCTTTCTTCCTCGCTTTACAGTCACTGTGGTTGGAGCACGACCTCCTCTATAAACTTCCGACCTGCTCATGCCGACGCTCCCCCTGAGGCCAGTTTTGTTTTGCTTGTCTTGTTTTTTTTTTATTTCGCCAAACTGCCGCCGCATGCCGTGGCGCCACCACTTACCCCTATCGCTTCGCAATCAGTCCTGTGGCCGCATGTGCTCCGCGTGGTCTGCTTCTTCGGTTGGTGTGGCAGGCGCTTGCCTTTGTGACATTCGGAGTTGATCGTGTGTCACTTAGCGACTGCACAGTCAACAACATTAGGGTACGGTAGCAGTAACACCGTTTCCCGGAAATGGTGTACTGTTGCGTCCCTTTCTGCAAGTCGAGCCGGCGGCGGTCAAGAATTGCGACTGGAATATCGTTCAACGAGTTTCCCTGTGACATCTAAAAATTAGTGAAAAAAAAAAGGATGATGGTATAATGTGGCGGACAGCAAGCCAAAATGCATGTCCTTTTCAAAATGGAAATCAGATGAAAAGGAAAAGTTTCTCTGCTCAAGGTTTTCATGGGTAGAGTATCAAAATTAGTTGTACTAAATCATTTAAGCTTGGCTGTTCGTATACACAACATTCCCATAGATCAGTATAGTGCTCGCAAGAGCTGCTGAATTGAGCTCAGTTTCTCTCCTCACGCTTTTATTTGAAGCATATTCTTAAGACGATGCAGCAGAAGCAATGATGAACGCGCGGGAGCAGTGCCGATGCGATATCGCGGCAATGCCAGCGAAGCTCGAGCGGTGGCCGTAACCGTGAGAAATAACCGTGTTAGGGATCATTTCAAAAATATTGTAGGCGAGAATAGTCGATGTACCAACGTAGCGGTACGCCGACAGTTATGTTGCACACTTTCATCCTTAGAAGGTCGCTATTACTATAGGGCCCGACGCGTAAAGCACGACCGTTCCTTCCGCTCGCTTTTATTTTCCCATGTGGACAGCACGATAAAGGTAATCTTGAAACTCGAACTTATGCAGCGGGAATTAATATATCATAAAGGTAAACAACTTAGGCGGATGACCGTGTACGTCGTTTATATATATGTTCTGTTTATTCGCGCTGCAGAAACTCGGGTTTCTATATCAATGTACCAACTAGTCCATGCACGAATTACCCCATGGGCTAGTTGTATCACCTAGTCAATGGACGTTGGCAGCAGCCAATGAGGCGGCGCTGCACGAAATGAAGCAAGGAAATGAATATAAGGATTGTATTCTCCATGGCATGCGCTGTATATTATTTTTGTTTGTTTGTTTGTTTGTTTGTTTGTTGTTGTTACCTACGCGTTCCCGCTGCAAAATCACTCGTGCAACTGGGTCAGGTAGTCAACATTATTTCGGAGCCCTCTACTACGGTCCTTCTCATGGCCAGACTTTGAGACGTTAAACTCCGTGAATCCGTCATCTACGCGTTAGAAACACGAAAAACAAACAGAATAACGTGCACAGCAGTGCGCCAGGACCGCCGTGCGCTCAATGTGCGCTACGTCGCATCGTCTGCTGTGATGATGATGATGATGATGATGATGATGATGATGATGATGATTTATTGGCATCCCCTTTGAAACGGGGTGGCGACAAATAGTCACCTAGCCTGCTTGATTTAATCAGGTATACTACACATGTTCTTTATCTCCCATTTTTGTATACCTTTTTCAAAAATTTTTCTTGTACCGCTGCCTATGATTTTAAGAGATCAGGTCGTATCCATCTTTTCCCTGCTTTTTTTCCACCAGTACTCTAATCGTCTCTTGCTGATCTCTACGGCTGATCTGTTTATGTTTCCTTCCACTTTAAACCCAAGCGCTTCTGGGAGTTGCACGTTACCTACGGTTCTCGCTGGGTGGATCCCGTCGCATTCCATTAGGATGTGCTGATTGGTCTCTGGATCTTTACTGCAGCATACACATGTCTCATCTAGATCCGAATATTTGTTCCGATATGTTTTCGTCCTTAGGCAACCGGCTCGAGCCTCAAATAGCAAGGCACTGCCCTTTGTGTTATCGTACAGATTTTCCCTTCTATTTTCTTTCTTCTCATTCTTGTAAATCTCCATTGTCCTTTTCGTTTCCATTCTTTGCATCCAATTCACGGTCTCTATTTCTCTCACTTTCTTTCTGATGACCCCTGGTTGTCTATTTACAGTTTCGATTATCCTGTACTTGGTTGCCAACTTCCTTGACCTCTTCCTCCATTCTGTGTCCACGCTTTTCATGTAGAGATACTTGTGCACTTTAGCCGCCCATTTATTTTCATCCATGTTCCTGAGCCTTTCTTCAAAACTAATTTTGCTTTGTGCTTCTCCGACTTCAAAAGAGGCCCAACCCATGTCTCCATGCACTGCCTCATTTGTCGTATTACTGTGTGCTCCCAAAGCCAACCGGCCTACTGATCTTTGGTTAACTTCTAAACCCGCCAATATATCCGATTTTAAGCATATAATGGCATTTGCGAATGTTAGCGCTGGCACCATTACTCCTTTCCAGATTCCACGCACCACCTCATACTTATTGTGGCCACACAGTGCTCTGTGTTTCATTAATGCTGCATTCCGCTTACCCTTTATTTTCAGATTATCTTGGTGGTGATGATGATGATGATGATTTATTGGCATCCCCTTTGAAACGGGGTGGCGACAAATAGTCACCTAGCCTGCTTGATTTAATCAGGTATACTACACATGTTCTTTATCTCGCATTTTTGTATACCTTTTTCAAAAATTTAGCTTGTACCGCTGCCTATGATTTTGAGAGATCAGGTCGTATCCATCTTTTCCCTGCTTTTTTTCCACCAGTACTCTAATCGTCTCTTGCTGATCTCTACGGCTGATCTGTTTATGTTTCCTTCCACTTTAAACCCAAGCGCTTCTGGGAGTTGCACGTTACCTACGGTTCTCGCTGGGTGGATCCAGTCGCATTCCATTAGGATGTGCTGAGTGGTCTCTGGATCTGTACTGCAGCATACACATGTCTCATCTAGTTCCGAATATTTGTTCCGATATGTTTTCGTCCTTAGGCAACCGGCTCGAGCCTCAAATAGCAAGGCACTGCCCTTTGTGTTATCGTACAGATTTTCCCTTCTAATTTCTTTCTTCTCATTCTTGTAAATATCCATTGTCCTTTTCGTTTCCATTCTTTGCATCCAATTCACGGTCTCTATTTCTCTCACTTTCTTTCTGATGACCCCTGGTTGTCTATTTACAGTTTCGATTATCCTGTACTTGGTTGCCAACTTCCTTGACCTCTTCCTCCATTCTGTGTCCACGCTTTTCATGTAGAGATACTTGTGCACTTTAGCCGCCCATTTATTTTCATCCATGTTCCTGAGCCTTTCTTCAAAACTAATTTTGCTTTGTGCTTCTCTGACTTCAAAAGAGGCCCAACCCATGTCTCCATGCACTGCCTCATTTGTCGTATTACCGTGTGCTCCCAAAGCCAACCGGCCTACTGATCTTTGGTTAACTTCTAAACCCGCCAATATATCCGATTTTAAGCATATAATGGCATTTGCGAATGTTAGCGCTGGCACCATTACTCCTTTCCAGATTCCACGCACCACCTCATACTTATTGTGGCCCCACAGTGCTCTGTGTTTCATTAATGCTGCATTCCGCTTCCCCTTTATTTTCAGATTATCTTGGTGGTTGCTTGAGTAATTCTTTCCTTCGTTTATGTGTACGCCGAGGTACTTATATTGCTTCACTATGGGTATTACTTGCTGTTGAATTGACACCACGAAGTTACTCGTGTGTTCATTAAAGATCATAATCCCTGATTTCTCTGTGCTAAACTTAAGGCCTAGATTTGTCGCTGCGTTCCCACAGATATTCGCAAGTATCTGTAAATCTTTTTTATTGTCCGCTAGTAGCACAATGTCGTCTGCGTACATCAATCCAGGGACCTTCTGTTGCACCATTTGTCCATTACGCATGTAGGATAAATCAAAACCTAATTCGCTGTTTTCCAGTCGTCTTTCTATGCCCTTGACGTAAAGCGTGAACAACAATGGTGACAACAACAGTGGTGGGGGTTAGTTCAGGCGGCACTTTCGGTCTCTACGCAACCGTTTTTAGGCCCGCGCGCCGCCGTAGGGGTGGCGTCAGTGAGCAGGTCGGAAGTTTATAGAGGAGGTCGTGGGTTGGAGCACCCTGCCATTGCGCCGGCAACCATCTTGAATCGAAAATTCGCGCACAACGTCGATTGGCACCTTCAGTGTATGCCTTCAGCGGCGGTCGATCAGACGGCGTTTAGTGTTTGGTCGCAATATGACGGATTGCTATCCCACGATTCTAAGCTGTGACGTCGGTGCAAGCTATGGAATGCACTTCCTTGCAATACACTTGCTGGCCGTTGTGCAAGCGCACTCATTTTTTTTTTTTTTTTTAGTGTTGCTGCTGGGTCAAAAAAAAAGGGGGGGGGGGGAGTCAGAACTGAAGTCAAAAGAAGCCCATTTGTTTATTTTGGCACCAAATTATCACCACCGTTACAAAATACGATAAGTACAAAATCAAGAATGAGAATGCGAACAATATGCCGCATAAGTTCTGTCACATCGTCAGTATTTAAGAATCACGGTAACCGTGTACGTGATTACTCCCCCTTGCAATCCGCAATGATGATCGATGATGATGATCATCGTTTGTTGTGGTTATCTCCTTGAAAAAGGGGGGGGGGGGGGGCACTATACAGCGTCCGAGCCTGAAGTAAGAGAAAAAAAAAGCGCGGGAGAAAGAGAAAATGGAGAAACCTATTGAGTCCAAAACGGAAAAACACGCCTCAATCACACAGTGCTCACAGCGGTATCTGTTCACAGATAGTAAATACTTGATTATCTGCGTTAAAAGTATTTGCTTCTTATCGGCACCTCATTGGTTGCTAGAATATGCACTGCAGCTGAATCCCAACACTAGCAGAAGGGTGGTTTCCCTCTGTGTGTGGTGGGCAGAGGCCCATTCAGTGCAAGATAAGTGGTCTGCACTCTCAACTTCCTCTCCACAGGTTCGGCATGGTCAACCTGCTGATGATCATATAGGAGATGTTGGCATAGCGTGCTAGCAGCTTTAGCTTGCAACCAAAGTTATTGTAAGAAGACGGGTCACACTTATAGGAGAGGGTGGCAAGTTGGGCGAGTAATCAGAAACATTTTCGCACAGTAATCAGAAACAAATCTGCATCTTTATCCAATCGCACAATCCAAAAATTGACGCACTAGCTGTCCTGAACTTCTTTCGGCCTCACTTGCGTCTTACCATTGCGTAAGAAGAATAGCGAGTAGAGTAGCCAGTGGAGTCATGACAGGACGAATAGTACGCAAATGTAAGATGAGGTATGCTGGTATCTCAATCGCGGTGATCAACAGAGGCATACATGGACAGCATGTCCGTCAGTGTTCTGTTGAGCCGCTCGGCAAGGCCGTTTGTTTGTGAATGGTACGTAGTCGCCAGTTGGAGCTCTAACGAGCAACTGCGAAGAATGTATTCGACAACTTTGGACAGGAACAAACAGCCACGATCCGTGATGCAGCTGGCGCGGAGCACCGTAGTGAAGGATGACGTTGTTAAGCAGAAAGTCGGTGACGTCCGTAGCGCGGGTACTTGGCATGGCCCCCGTGATGGCAAATCTGGTAGCGTAGTCCACTTGTTTCCACGGAAGTGCACTTGTTTCCGGAGACGAATGTAGGAAAACTCTTCAGCAGATCAAGGCCGACAAGATAAAATGGCTATGGTGGGATTTCTACCGGTTGAAGCTGGTCATCAGGTGCAAGAGAAGCACGTTTGCGGCGCTGACAGCGATCGCAGGCGGCGACGTAGCGGCGCACGGAGCGGTAAAGGCCAGGCCAGAAAAAATACGTGCGGGAGACGCCGAGATACGCAGCTGTCGGTGCGTCACGAAGGGGTGGTGTATAGACCGATAATATGCAAGTACCGGGGGAGGACTAGTTAAATTTCAGGGCCATCAGGCTGAAGGTTGCGGCGGTATAGAATGTCGCCGTGTAGAACAAAGCGGTGGAGAGAATGGTCGGAATGGCCAGAGCGGAGATGGTTGACGATGAACTGTAATGAATAATGGCGCTGCCGTTCGGTGCCAATATTGGTGAAATAGGAGATAGCCAGTACACAAGCGTTGGCATCGGCGTCAGAAGAGCAAGCACTGTCCACCGGGTGACGCGAGAGACAGTCTGCGTCCTGTTGCAATCTGCCAGACTTGTATTTTACTACAAACGAACACTCTTGGAGCCGGGGAGGCCAAAGGCCAAGGCGTCCACTCGGGTCCTTGAGAGAAGACAGCCAGCGAAGGGCGTGGTGGTCGGTAATGACCGAGAATGAACGGCCATACAAGTATGGGTGGAATTTTGTGACCGCCCAGGCACTCGCGCTCTGTGATCGAAAAGTTTCTTTCCGGAGTAGAAAGAAGGTGGTTGGCGTATGCAAGGACTCGTACCGGACCACGTTCATGCTGGGCGCGGATATGCCATGTTGACTGGCATCGGTGCGAACTTCAGGAGGCGCAGATGGGTCGAAGTGGACCAGTATAAGCGGTGAGGTCAGCAAGTCGATTTGCGTGGTGAACGCGGCGGCTTGTTCGTGACCCCATGAGAAAGGCGCGTCCGTCTTTAGAAGATCCGCAAGGGGACAAGCGATTTTGCAAAATTTCGTACAAAACGCCGAAAGTACGAACATAAGTCCAATGAAACTCCCAACTCCGCCATTCTCCGCCATTTAAAGCCAGCTCACCGAAAGACAGCTAGAATAGTTGATAGAAGCATAAGGAGACTTTCGAACATTAGGGAAAACAAAATGACGTCGTCGAGATAACAAAGGCAGATTGAACATTTATAGCCTCCAAGTAAATAGGTTATCATCCGTTCGAATGTAGCTGTAGCATTACAGAATTCAAAACGCATAACCTTAAAATGATAGAGCCCGTCAGGTGTAATAAACGCTGTCTTCTCGCGGTCCATGTCGTCGACAGAAATTTGCTAGTATCCAAAGCGTAGATTTATGGATGGGAAGCATTTGGCTCTGTGAAGCCAGTCAAGGACGTCCTCAATCCGCGGCAGTGGACTGAGCACGTCCTTGACTGTCTGTCCTTGTTTATTATATTGTTCAAAGAACGATAGTCGACACAGAATTTCCAGCTTCCGTCCTTCTTCTTGACCAAAACAACAGGAGAAACCCATGGGCTGCAGGATGCCTCAATGATGTACGTCTATGGTAAGCATAATTATCCGCTTCACGTATGCTGAATGACTTCTGCTGAATGACGTTCAGCATGAGACACGCGATAGGGACGTCGGTGGATAGGTCTAGCAGCACCGGTACGAATACGATGAGTTTCCAGCGACATTTGCCCTGATGGATGGTCGTCGAAGTCAAAAGATTTCGCTGTAAGTTGCTAGAAGACTGCGGAGCTCAGCAACTTGGCTGCAGCAATCATCTTTGTAAATTCGTTGGGGAGCAAACTAAAGGTGCTAAATGCAGCGAAGTATTGATTGAGAAGTACTTGTGGCTTGGCTAGTCGGTTCATATTGCTCAGCAGACCATAAAAAATTATGGACGCTTTGCGCAAACAAGGAAAGACGGCAGGGGACAAGAGGAGCGCCAACTTTCGACTGTTTATACTATTTTGTGTTACATCCAATATGTATACGCAAACGAATGCGCAGCAACCGAAACGCTTCAATCGCGCAACACCCCAATCCCAGCCGGCTATCGAAACACCTCCTTTCTACACGCAAGAGTAAAACTGAAGTATCGCTAATACATGACGAACATCGTTGTTTCATGTCCAATCGTGGCTCGCACATACGCGAATTGCAATGCGTAGGCTAATGGGATCCGTCTTTACCTTTTAGTGAAAACTCGTGTTCCCACGCACACTCATTTACGCATCGCCCAGTCTGGCCGACATTATCGTATGTCTTGCCGCAACATAGCGGAATCTCGTATACGACTCCGGCGGCACATTTTATGTACCACTAGGCGTGCTTTTTACTGCAGCCACGTTTCTAGCTACCATGGGAAAGTATGCATGGCCACAGCTGGGCGAGCTTGCTTGGCGCAGAGAATACGATATTGGCACCCCATGCCTGTCTGCTACCTTCTTTAGGTTGTGGATAACACGGTGCGTATGAGGTAAGACCTCCGGCCTCGCCGTTCTCTGCGCTTGCCCAGCCCTTCTTCTGTGTCCGTCGCTCTTGAATTTCTGAAGGAGCGACTCGGCAACGGTAGTGATGAGCGCGCGGCGAAACCTAGCCGAAGAGAGACGATCCCATTGATGCAACGGCTTCGGCGTCGCTGGTCGGCTTGGTTGTCCGATGCTGGGAATGCGTTGACGAGGGGCGGGGGGGGGGGGGGGGACGAGATGTTTTGGTGTTGCTGACCTAGAGCGGGGGTTCCTTCCGTCCCTTCGTCGCGTCTGCAAGGCCAAGAATATACAAAGAAGGAAGGATGCCCTTCACGCGGTTTATATTACCCGCCGTGTTCTGAATGTACCACGACTCCAGTAGCAGCCTTTTTCGCCAGTTTGTCTCTGAAGGATTTGGGTTTCTTGGAAAGAGATCTTGTGGTCGGCGTCTTCGGAATGTTCGGCGACGGCGCTGCGTATTCGGTTGAATGTTCTGTCGTCATTTTCATGTTGTCTGAGTCTTTCTTTTAGATTTTTGGTTTCCCCGATGTACGACGCCGGACAGTCGGCACAGCTAAAGTATAGACTACGCCTTGAGCTTTTTCTTTTGGTGGATGGTCTTTTGGTTTAGGAATGGGGATATTCAAAGTGTTCATCGGTTTATGCGCGACTTTGAGGCCTTCTTTTTTCAATATTAGGCTGAGAGCTTCGCTGGTACCTTTGACGTATGGGATGGACACTCGTTTTTGTGGTCGAGGCGGAGTCAACGGTTGGAGATCTCGTAGTTTGTTTTTTCTTTTTTGTTGTCGGGTTGTTTTTAGAATGAATTCCGTTGTATAGCCGTTCCTTTTGAGTTCGCTGAGAACCGTTCTCCTTTCTTTCTTTTGATCTGATTCCAATGTGCAATGAGTTTCGACTCTTTTCAATAAAGAATTTACGACCGATGCCTTGTGGTTTGCCGGATGGTTGGATGCGAAGTGTAGGTAGCGGCCTGTGTGGGTTGGTTTTCGGTAGACTGAAAATTTTAGATTGCCGTTGGTTCGTGTTAATGGGCCTTTTTCACGGGAGTCTTGTGCGCATGCGCACCGGAAATGATTTGACGGCGCCTCTCGCGGGCAAGCGACCAAAGCATTTTTGGTGGCTTCCGGTCTCTCTCTCTCTCTCTCCGTTCGACGCAGCCGAGGCGACTTTCCGTGGTGGCGCGTCCGGAGAGGCTTTTTACGTCGCGTGCCTGGCAATCTTCACCTGCGTGTTTACGCTGCTAAAGACGGGATTGCAATCACATTATTGTGACGCCTCAACGATGTGCGGCCGTAGGCTGCACAAATTCCAGCGGCAGGCCTCCGAACGTGAGATTTTTCACGTTTACAGCCGCATCCCTTCAGGAAGGGAGACGAAGAAAATGGATTCAAGCCATACGTCGCGTGAACCCTGACGGATTGCCGTGGAAAACTCCCGCATGTGTGGCACTCAATAGACACTATGATTTGTTTTCACCTGCTATTTATTGAATACCATGTCTGCCATGCGGCTGCGGCGACGCCGCGGTGGCTCGGTCGGCTACAGCGTTTTGCTCCTGAGCGCGAGATCGAATCCCGCCCGCGGCGACCGTATTTCGATAGAAAGGAAGCGTAAATACACATCAATATTAATCAGGAGCAATCCACCACGGTGTGCCTGATAAACAAAGCAGATTTGTAGCGTTTTCTAACGCTACCGCAGCAGGGGGCAATCGAAGTGCTTACCGCGCACTGTTATATCTACGTTGCTTGTGTCGCAAGCGTAACAGTAGCAGTGAAACCTTTAAGCAATGCATCACGGGTTTGAATAGTTGGTTTTATTCTCGCAGGAGCGCCATCACGATTCATCACCCACCCGGACTACGTACCGTCGATCTTCGCGCACGCATACACTCGATGCGGCGAATGTACCGCTCTTCTTTAAACATCCAGCCTTTTAGTAGCTGGCGGTCTGACTCGCCCAAATGGCTGTCGATCATGTCGCTCGTCACTTGTGGCACGGACGACAAATCGGTGCTCCACTGGCCGCTGGAAGCGCGAAGCTTCTTCATGCCTTCCGCCGAAAACATGCTGCAAATGCTCCGCGAGAGCAGGCGACCTGCTTTACAAGAAGTCGAGGAGCTCTACCGCGTTCTTGCAAAAACGATCGAAGAGGCAGAAACGTGAGATACTCTGCACAAAGCGTACGCGAACCACAGCCGTCGCGTTGGTCAGAGAGAAAGAGCCACCACGTGAGAGGGTGAAGGGCTCCGTAAGCCCCCATTCGCGCTTTCGCCTCTCGCCGCTAGAGGCGCTCCTCCATCGTGAAAAAGGTCCATTGTACATCTAGGAATGGTAGCGATCCGTTTTGTTTGCGCTCCAACGTGAACTGTATATCCGGGTCTATGGAATTTAAGTGGCTCTGCAGGTTTTCGACTTGCGACTCCTTCACGATACAGAAGCAATCATCCATGTACCTAAGGAAAACTTTTGGCTTCGGGGAAAAAGTACTCGGAGCTCTGTCTTCGATATTTTCCATAGTTAGGTTAGCCATGGTGACGGAAATTGAGGCCCCATGGGAGTTCCTTTCACCTGCCTGTAGTAGCTGCCTCGGAAGGTGAAGTAGGTATTTGACAGGCATAACTCTAGAAGGCGGCAGATCTCGTCTACACTCAAGGGGGTTCTCTCGTCGAGTGTGTCGTCGCGTTCCAGGGCGTCCCTTGTCGCGGATATAGCTAACTGAATGGGTACTCTGGTGAACAAAGAGATCACATCAAAAGAGACCAGGCATTCATCATCTTCGAGGCGTACATTTGATGAAGTTTTCGGGGTTGCGCACGTGGTATACTGTCCTTCCGGTGAGTGGTGATAATCTGGTGCAAGTATGTGGATATAGTGATCGAAGTGGGGAGCACGAAAAGTCTACGATTGGCCGTAAGGGGATTCCGGGTTTATGGAGTTTTGGCAAGCCGTAAAAGGCTGGTGCGGACCCGTTCCTGCACATTAACTTTAGATAAAGATTTCGAGAATTTGGGTGGTGTCGGAAAATTTCGACCAGCGTCTTATTCAGTACTGATTGGGTCTTTGTGGTGGGGTCCTTTTTTAATTTTTCGTAGTCTTGGCTGTTGAGTAGGGTGGAGGCTTTTTCCTCGTAGTCCTGCATGTTCAACACGACGGTTGAATTGCCCTTGTCCGCTGGTAGAATTACAATGTCCTTATCGTCTTTCAGTAATCTCGGCGCTCTTATTTCGTCAGAGGACAAGTTTCTTTCTCTTCTGCGGTTGTTATTGCACCTTATTATGCCTATTGCTTTTAATTTCGTTAATCGGTTGATATCAGACAATGGATAGTTGCTTTAAAGCAATTAAATGTCATCAACATATCTAAATACCTTCACTACCTTCCCAACCCCCCCCCCCCCCCCCCCCCCCCCCTTTAAAATGCTGGTGCAAGGAACTGTCAATGGTAGATAAAAACAATTTCCAAAGCACAGGAGCAACACAGGAACACAAGTTGCATAAGACGCTGTTGCCGGGAAGCGTGAGAAGCAGTCAGGGACCCTCGAACGATATCGCGTTTTACTAAAGCGAAGCTTAAGCGTCCCGCTGCGACATGAAGACCAAGGGTAGTCCTAACCACTGATATACGTGCTGCTTGCTATTTTAGGTGTTTTACCCCTCTCAGGGAACCGCTTCGCATGCTCACTGTAACATGTGGAGCACGACTTTCCGCATTTGTATCCCACAAGGACGCCGCTGACAGTCCAAAGCACCGACCTGTGCATTTGTTTACATCGGCAGGTACAGCGACCACTCGTACGTCGTTCGCTTGAGATAGCCGCTCATCGGTGACATCAATTAATGTCAGAACATATTGATAACAATATCAAAACACGTAGATTTTGTGCATGTAAGCACCGTTACATCTCTCTGGGTCGCGCTGATACGTGCGACCACACACCTTCGGAAACAGCGAGCGGGAGACCGTAGTAGGAAAGCGTTGTGCAGCCTGCTTATCATTCTTCGTATTCTCTTCATGCACACAATTAGTGTTCCGTAAAGTAGACATAGATTGGGACATCGCGCGTATGATCGTTCATTTAGAGAATGTATAGTTTTCTCGCGGAAACGCCGATGTCATGAAGTATGAAATCGTTGGCAGTTGAACGAGACGGTTGTTTACGCATGCTGTATCGAAGGGGCCTCCGCTTAATTGCTGCCCATTTGGGATACGAGGCAAACAGTGCACCTCGTAAGCTAAATAATGAGTCAGCATAACAATAGGTAATAATACACCCATGGATTTGCGTAGTCACATTTCATTTATGGAAGCGCCGGCGAGTGCGACTGGCCGCATTCGAGAACGGCAACGTATACGGATGTTGATTGCGCGTCGTGTTGTCGCTTCTAGCTTTTTGCGTGTGCACTGTACGAAATAAGGAATGGTTTTTTTCAAATCCGTATGGTCAAAACTGAACTATAGAAGCAGCTTTCCTCATCCTAATAGCTTAATTAGCTTCATATCAGTGGGTCTGGTCCGCCAGCAGCAGACGCACGAACTCGGCCACTGCGATAGGCTTAACCTCGGCTGAACGCGATCGGCATCGGCTCAAACTGTGTTTAAGCGTCTCTGAAGTTTTTTTGCTACACATATGCAAAGAAGAGACGCCGCGAACGTGCACAGCGAGCACCGCGGCGTCGAAGCACAAACGGAAAGGGCGCAGTGACAAACAATTTGGCCGATATGACAGACGGGGCCTGTGGCGTACCATTTCTCGAGTGGTGGGGGGGCACACCGCAAGAGAACTGACCTCTCTGCCTCCCTCTCTTTACACACACGCACACCCATATATATATATATATATATATATATATATATATATATATATATATAAACATATTGCCACGTAGATGAGAGTAGCAAAAAGGGATAGTGTTATTATATTTACACGATTATACAGAGAGAGACGGCTGCAGGCAAGATGGCAGAACAACAACACGAGCGCTGCCCAGATCGTCGTCTTCACCGTCTTTTTGGCGCATTCTTCCATGCTCGGCATAGCGCGTAACATAGAACCCCCGCCGTCGAGAGCGCCATCTCGGCGCTTAAGGAACAGTAGTCTCTTGTCCGGCAACATAAGGCTTAAGGCGGGAGACGTGCACGATATCAGTGGCGGACGCGGCAGATGAGCGACTGTACAATGGAGTGATCTCGTACGTGACGTCTGTGACCTGGCGTAGGACCTTGTAAGGCCCGCGGGAGT
Source organism: Dermacentor silvarum (assembly GCF_013339745.2). NCBI lineage: Eukaryota > Metazoa > Arthropoda > Arachnida > Ixodida > Ixodidae > Dermacentor > Dermacentor silvarum. The sequence goes on from NC_051161.1 coordinate 161,885,370, forward strand.
ATCGGGAAAGAAGCTTTGACGACAAGCCAACGTGGCGGCAAGGCGCCCAGAGGAGGACCGAAGATCCCGGAGAGTAATTAAGGACTCTGTGATGGCTATCGTAGCGGGTATTCTGGGACAGCTGGGTGGCATAAAGACGATCCCTTGCAATCTGGCGAGCCGTTGCAGCCCGAGAAGCTGCATCGCGGGCGTAGTCGGTAACAGGGTGCACAGGTGATGGTAAAAGAGTCTCGAAGGCCAATGTGGGATGGCAGCCAAACAAGAGAAAAAAGGGGGAAAAGCCAGCGGTGTCATGGCGTGACGAGTTGTCGGCAAATGTCACATAAGGCAAGGTGCTGTCCCAATCACGGTGGTCTGAGGAAACGTACATGGAGAGCATTGTGGTCAGCGTGCGGTTGAGGCGCTCGGTAAGCCCATTGGTTTGCGGATGGTAAGCAGTGGTTAGCTTGTGACGGATGGAACACGAACGAAGAATGTCGTCGACGACTTTGGACAGAAAGGAGCGACCACAGTCGGTCAGCAGCTGTCGAGGAGCGCCGTGGTGAAGAATAACGTCATAAAGTAGGAATTCCGCAATGTCAGTGGCACAGATTGTCGGTAGTGCCCGCGTAATAGCGTATTGTGTCACGTAGTTCGTAGCGACGGCAATCCACTTGTTCCCAGTCAGAGATGTTGGGAATGGCCCGATGAGATCAAGGCCGACGCGGTAGAATGGGACACAGGGAATGTCGATGGGCTGAAGAGGACCGGCTGGTGACAAGGATGGATGCCTGTGGCGCTGGCAAGACTCGCAAGAAGCAATTACGTATCGGCGCACAGAGCGGTGGAGGCCTGGCCAGAAGAACCGACGCCGAACGCGATCGTACGTGCGAGTTGCTCCGAGAGGTCCAGCGGTTGGGGCATCATGAAGCTGTTCGAGGACAGTGGAACGGAGTGTTTCGGGAACATAGAACCCCCGCCGTCGAGAGCGCCGTCTCGGCGCTTAAGGAACAGTGGGATCTTGTCCGGCAACATAAGGCTTAAGGCGGGATACGTGCACGATATCAGTGGCGGACGCGGCAGATGAGCGACTGTCCAATGGAGTGATCTCGTACGTGACGTCTCTGACCTGGCGTAGGACCTTGTAAGGCCCGTAGTATCGGGAAAGAAGCTTTGACGACAAGCCAACGTGGTGGCAAGGCGTCCATCGGAGCTGGTGTTGCGTCTGTATAAGATGCCGTCCCGAAGCACGAATAATTGTAGGGACGGGGTACAGTCATGAGAGCGTAGACGGCGGATAATTGACCGCAAATTGGCATCGCTGAGCTGTTCGCTGCGTATGTCGGATAAATCGGATATCGCGAAGACACAGGCGTCCGAATCGTGCGCTGACAAGTCGGGAGGGTCCAATGGATGACGGGATAGGCAGTCCGCATCCTGGTGCAGTCTGCAAGACTTGTAAGTGACGTCAAAGCTGTATTCTTGCAGTTTCAGTGCCCAGCGACCAAGTCGGTCAGTCGGATCTTTGAGGGAAGACAGCCAGCAAAGCGCATGGTGGTCTGTGATGACCGAAAAGGTGCGGCCAAACAAATATGGTCGAAACTTGCCGACAGCCCAAACTAGTGCACTCGCGCTCAGTGACCGAAAATTTGCACTCTGAAGAGGAAAGAAGGCGACAGGCAAGGCGATGACGCGAAGGCGTCCTTGTTGCTGCTGGGCGAGAACAGCGCCGATGCCATGTCCACTGGCGTCGGTGCGAAGTTCAGTGGGGGCTGACGGGTCAAAATGGGCCAAGATGGGTGGTGACGTAAGTAACGTCATGAGCGTGTGAAACGCAGTGGCCTGTTCAGGACCCCAAGAAAATGGCGTTTCCTTCTTTAAGAGTTCCGTGAGTTGACGGGCAACGTCGGCGAAGTTCTTGACAAAACGTCGAAAATAGGAGCACAAGCCGACAAAGCTCCGTACGTCTTTAGTAGAACGTGGCATAGGGAAGTCTTTAACAACACGAATTTTTTCTGGGTAAAGTTGCACGCCTTCAGCACTCACAAGGTGGCCAAGCACAGTGATTTCGCGGCGGCCAAAATGGCATTTGGCAGAGTTGAGCTGAAGGCCTGCTCGCCTGAAAATTTAACTTCAATAACTGCCGACAATCGGCTAAGGTGACTGTCAAATGTCGGTGAGAACATGATGACATCGTCAAGGTAACACAGGCAAGTTGACCATTTGTATCCACGGAGGAGGGAGTCCGTCATCCTTGCAAATGTGGCTGGGGCATTACACCGTCCAAAGGGCATTACCTTAAACTGGTAAAGTCCATCGGGCGTAACAAATGCGGTCTTTTCACGGTCTTGATCATCGACGGAGATCTGCCAGTAGCCTGACCTCAGGTCGATAGAAGAGAAGTATGCAGAGCAGTGTAGACAGTCGAGAGCGTCATCGATCCGCGGCTAAGGGTAGACGTAAGAAGCCAACAAATAATGACACCGAGGACAACATAGGGGACATTACTTGTACTTACTCATTGAATTAAAGAAATGATAAATTAATGAAAATGAAATTGGATGAAAAAAATGTCACAGCTTCACCCGAAAGGTGAAGCATCAATTGCGACAGCAAATTAGCAGAGAGCTATACGGAGTAAGGGTAGTAGTTTTATCAGCTGTATAAACTTGGACATTCAGCAGCACCAGCAACGCGCAGAACTGTTGTCGACGCTGTCGGCGTTTTGCCCGCGTTCGCACCGAACGCGCGCGGCGTTGGTGGCTGTTGCCGGTGGCCTGTTTCTATTTGCGCCCAAGCCCAGTGCTCGACCGCTGGCGCCGCCATGCGCCGCTCGCGCGTACCATGTTTCTAGGTGGTTTCTTTCGCCGAGGGCGCTCAAACTCAATCATATGGTTCGCATGAATGCGTGCTCTAGAAGCGTGGCTGTGTAGCACCGACGCGAAGCGGTGGTCGTTCGGGTGTTGCTTGCCGGTGCCTCTGGGGGCGGCTCGGAGGTTTTCGACGAGATCAGAATGGGACACTCGTCGAGCAGCCTTGGAAGTCTTTATATAATTACGAATTTGGTGCCGCAGCTAAACGGCGCCTCCCCTACCTCCCTCCTATCCCTCCACGGTCTTTGTCGCGACGGAAGATCTCGCGTTTGCTCTGTATTGTTACGAGGCATTGTGTATGCATAGCCTGCCATTAAGGACCACTGTGCTAGGCGAAGAGGAAGAAGACGGGACAAGTCTCGTGAGATGCTGTCAGCCATTCTCTGGTAGCAGCAGCCTGTATATATGTTGTCTCTCCATTGTACTTGTGAATCCCCTGACAGTTTGGTGGAGGTGCGGGCTACCAGAAGAAGCACTGTACAACGGAGCTCCGCAGTAGTCGTCGACTCGGGGTCATCATTATGACAGACGAGACCACGACCTGGCCTGCGCACTGGCCTGCGCCGGCCAGTGCGACACCTGCACCAGCGCCGATCCCAACGTCAACGATCGTCGTTACGCATCCGAAAGACCCGGGAACGTTCTGCGGTACGGATGAAGTTGACGTCGAAGATTGGATTGCCAGTTATAAACGCACATCAGTGAGGTCAATCATTGGGACCCGACGATGATGCTGGTGAACGTGCTGTTTTACCTCAAGGGAACGGCAAAGGTGTGGTTCGATAACCATGAGGCAGAGATTGGAAGTTGGGATACCTTCAAAACAAAACTTAGTGCCTTGTTTGGGAAGCCCATGGGTCCAAAGGCGGCCGCTACTCAAGAGCTATCCATCCGCGCTCAGACGTCCACGGAACCATACATATCCTACATTCAGGACGTCTTGGCTCTTTGCCGTAAAGTGGACATGGACATGACGGAGTCGGACAAGGTTGGTCACGTACTAAAGGGAATAGCAGACGATGCGTTCAACCTATTACTGTGCCGAAATTGTGCGACCGTTGACGCAATTATTGAAGAATGCCGGCGTTTTGAGCAGGCCAAAAGTCGGCGTATTGCGAGGTCACTTGCTCGGCTACCGAACACCGCCCCGACGTCATCATGCGAAGACGGACAGGCCTCTCGTCTGCAGTCGTCGCCACCATCGGAAATTACACGAATCGTTCGTCGGGAAATCGAAGCAATTGCTCCTGGTCTCCCCAACAACGGCCACGGCGATTTTCACGTGCCGGCCGTTACCCTGGTCCAGTTCATTGTGCGGGAGGAACTTGGCAACTTGGGTTTCGCCGTCTGCACCGTTGCTCAGTCTCGGACAACTGACTTTCGCCCTAGGTCGCCGCCTAGCTGGCCCGAGATCACCGCCCCAAGAACAACGATTTTATCCGCGCTCTCGTAATCCGGCTGAATGGCGGACGGCAGATCGGCCGATTTGCTTCCACTGCCGCCGTATAGGTAACGTCGCGCGCCATTGCAACAACCGTTGGGTGTCGCCGTTAACCCGGGATGACACTGCTAGCCACACCGACAACTACCGCCGTTTTCAGCCCGCTCAGCCATACAACACTGACAGCTACCGCCGCTTCCAGCCTTTTCAGCCGTACAACGTCGATGCCACCCCTACGCCGCATAGCCGTTCCCCGTCGCCCTGAGGTCACCAGTCCCGTTCGCCGCCAGCGCGTCGGCCGTCGTCTCCTTCGCCTCTACGACGACGTCCGACATCACCGCTCAACCTTCAACCGGGAAACTAAGGGATGCAGCTCTTAGAGGTGACACTGCATCTTCGACTTCCACCTCAAATCCTCTCCTCGTATTGCCGACTCGACGAAACTTGATCGACGTTGACGTTGACGGCTTAACTGTTCCCGCACTCGTCGATACTGGGGCACAAATATCCGTGATGAGTAATCACCTTCATCGCCGCCTCAAGAAAAGACTTACCCCCGCCGCTACTGGTACTATTCGCGTCGCTGATGGAAGAAGTCCCGCAGTCATCGGAATGTGCACAGCTCGCATCACCATCGCTGGTCACCATATTGTCTCGGTACACAGGCCCATATCGAGTGCTGCGTGCCGCGACTCCAGTTACGTATGAAATCGCCCCAGTCAGTAGTACCAGTGCCTCGTCTGAATCGGCGTGGAGCTCAATGCTGCAGAATCACGTCGCGTAAAAGAAAATCGGCGACATCTGTGGCGCAGCTTGTTGGAAGGGCTCTGGTGATGGTGTAGCGCGTGGCGTAATCTGTTGCCACAGCGACCCACTTGTTGCCAGACGTTGATAGAGGGAAAGGGCCAAGTAAGTCCAAGCCAACGCGTAAGAACGGCTCCGAAGGAATGTCGAGCGGTTGAAGGCACCCGGCAGGGAGCGTCGATGGTGTTTTTCGGCGCTGGCATTTATCACACGCCGCAACGTATTTCCGGACGGAGCGGGCAAGGCCTGGCCAAGAGAAGCGTCGGCGAATCCGGTCGTAGGTGCGGGAGACGCCGAGGTGACCTGCCGTTGGTAAGTCGTGAAGTTCTTGGAGAACAGCTGACCGGAGATGCCGAGGAATGACGAGTAGTAAGGCAGGACCGTCGGGGCGGACGTTGTGGCGGTATAATACACCATCCCGGAGAACAAACAAATGAAGGGACGAATCAGGAGGCGAAGATTCCAAACGATCAATGATGGCGGGCAAGGTGGCATCACGGCGTTGCTCGTCGGCGACTTGTGGCAGCTGAGAAACCGAGAAAACGCAAGCGTCGGCATCGGTGTCAGGGTCGGCGGGTGGTTCGTCCACTGGATAGCGTGATAAGCAGCCTGCGTCTTGATGTAGGCGGCCCGACTTGTAGACTACCGCATAGGAATATACTTGTAGCCGCAGAGCCCAGCGACGAAGCCGGCCGGTAGGATCCTTGAGTGAGTAAAGCCAGCAGAGCGCGTGGTGGTCCGTGATTACAAAGAAATGCGTGCCATACACGTACGGGCGGAATTTAGAAACCGCCCAGACGAGGGCCAGGTATTCACGGTCTGTAATCGAATAGTTGCGCTCCGCTGCTGTGAGGAGGCGGCTAGCGTAGGCGATAACACGGTCGCGTCCCTGTTGGCGTTGGGCTAAGACGGCTCCGATACCATGACCACTGGCATCGGTATGGACCTCTGTAGGGCAGGACGGGTCAAAGTGGGCCAGAATAGGCGGCGTGGTGAGAATGTCGGTCAGGAGGGCAAACGCGGCAGTTTGAGCGGGACCCCACGTAAACGGCACGTCCTTCTTCAGAAGATCAGTAAGTGGTCGGGCAATCGCTGCGAAGTCTTGAACGAACCGTCGGAAGTAGGAGCAGAGTCCTACAAAACTTCGTACGTCTTTGACAGACTGAGGTACAGGAAAAGACGTGACAGCACGAATTTTCTCCCGGTCTGGTTGAATACCGGATGCGTCGACGAGGTGGCCCAGCACTGTAATCTGCCGACGACCGAAGTGACACTTCGAGGAATTTAGTTGGAGCCCAGCCTCGCGGAAGACTTGAAGAACAGCTGATAAGCGCTCAAGGTGTGTCTCAAACATAGGCAAAAATACGAGAACATCGTCTAGGTAGCAAAGGCATGTTGACCATTTGAACCCCTGGAGCAAAGAGTCCATCATGCGCTCGAATGTGGCTGGGGCGTTGCATAGACCGAATGGCATAACTTTGAGAGAGAGAGAGAGAGAGATAAATGAGATGGGAAAGGCAGGGAGGTTAACCGGAAGGTAGGTATCCAGTTTGCTACCCTGCACTGGGGAAGGGGTAAGGGGAGACAGAAAGATAAAGAAAAATGCACACACATAGAAAGAGAGGGTGATCAGAAAAAAACACAAACACACGCACACACACAAAGGAACTCAGGAGTGTCACAGTCGTTCAAGCAGGTCGCTTGTCCGGAGGAACATCAGCAGTGCGCTCATCGCCTTCTGGTGTGAAGACCGCGGCACTCTAAGATCGTCTGCTCAGAAAGCGGCTGGTCGTCGAGGCGCGCCAGCGTCGTCACGAGCGTCTGTCTCTGGGAGCTGTAGCGGGGACAATGACACAAGATATGTTCGATTGTTTCCTCGCTGTCGCAACTATTACAGGTAGCACTGTCAGCCATTCCGATGCGGCAAGCAAACGCATTCGTAAAAGATAGTCCAAGCCACAGTCGGCAGAGAGCATTTGTCTCGATTCGGGAAAGTCCAGATGGAATATGTAGTCGGATGTATGGATCCAAGCGGTGCAGTCGAGTATACCGGAAACCTGGCGTGTTCCACATGGATCGAGTGGCATCACGCGCGAGTATACGAAGCGTTGCTGCTGCATCGGTTCTTGAAAGTGGAATGGGTTCCTTCGCAGCATTTTCGTGAGCCCTCCTAGCAGCTTCATCGGCCTGTTCGTTGCCCATGATGCCGCAGTGGCCTGGGAGCCACTGAAAAGTAATGTCATGTCCTTTTTCTACTAGTTGGTGATATATCAGCCTTATTTCAAGCACAAGTTGGTCTTGTGGTCCACGACGCAGAGCGGATAGCAGACACTGCAGGGCTGCCTTCGAATCAGTAAATATACTCCATTTTCGTGGTAAATCTCAATCGGCATAACTTTGAATTGATATAGACCATCAGGGGTGACAAACGCGGTCTTCTCTCGGTCCCTTTCATCCGCAGAAGTTTGCCAATAACCAGACCGAAGGTCTATTGATGATAAGTAGTTGGCACCGTGGAGACAATCGAGGGCGTCGTCAATGCGAGGCAAGGGGTAGACATATTTTTCGGTAATTCGGTTTAGATGACGATAATCAACGCAGAAGCGCCACGTGCCATCTTTCCTTTTAACAAGCACAATGGGTGACGCCCAAGGGCTCGACGAGGGTTCAATAATGCATGGTATAAATTTTTTAACTGCGCTAACTCACACTGACTGGGACGAGGCAAGCAAGACGTGCGCAGACTCGCAACTGAATGTTTAATGGGTGAAAATGACATATATACAGAGAATAATGAACACATCTGATTGGCAATCCAACCATGGATACGTTGACGTCACACAGTAGCATCTAAAAACGCCATCTGGCAATCAGCTAGGGACACCGAAGGGTTCACGCGAGATGGCGTTTTTAGATGCTACTGTGTGACGTCAACGTATCCATGGTTGGATTGCCAATCAGATGTGTTCATTATTCTCTGTATATATGTCATTTTCACCCATTAAACATTCAGTTGCGAGTCTGCTACGACGTCGTAGCCGTGTTAGGGAGCCGGGAGAACTGTCGAATGACGTGGCGGCTTTTGGCGAGCTCAAAGCGGCGGCATTCCTTGACAATGACGTCGATGGTAGACATTGTTGAAGATCAACAAGTTGAACGCGTCGTCAGCGATCCCTTTGAGAACGTGGCCAACCTTGTCAACTTCGACCATGTTCTTATCGACTTTCCGGCAAAGAGCTAGCACGTCTTGTATGTACGAGACATACGATTCAGTGGAAGACTGTACTCGGGTAGCAAGCTCTTTTCTTGCAGCCTGCTGCCGACCGGTCGGATTTCCAAAGAGGTCGCGGAGCTTCTCCTTGGAAGCGTCCCAGCTAGAGATCTCCTCCTCGAGTGTCCGGAACCAGACACGAGGTGTTCCGCCCAAGTAGAAGAGGACATTCGCTAGCATTATGGTAGGGTCCCAGTGGTTGTTGCGGCTAACAAGCTCATACATGCGTAGCCAGTCATCAACGTCGACATAATCTTGGCCGGAGAATATGCCAGGATCGCGGGGAGTGGCAACCGTGACGTACGTTGTGGTTGGAATTGCAGTAGTAGCAGCAGACGAGGTGTCGTCACCGGGAGACATGGTGGAAAGCTGGACGGTGCGGCCGCTGCGGAGCTCCGTGGTGAGGACGGGAAACGGCACGCTCCACCAAAATGTTACGCGAACGAAGGATTAAGTGCGGGAGACTATTTACAAGTATATTTACAAAAGATAGCTGCTGCGCTGGCCAGATCAGCCGACAGCTCGAGAGCCCAGAGCAGTTCGTCTTCTTCGTCTAGGCGCCCGCGCGCATCGCCCAGAGGAAACACGCAATATGCATGTAGCAATATATCTGTTTTGTTTACTGTTCTCGAGCAGTACCCCAACGACGTCATTCTCGGACTCGATTTCTTGTCGGCCCATGCAGCTCTCATTGACTGTGCAACCGGCGTCCTTCAACTTGAGCTTTCTCAGCTGGCAGATGTTCCGGATTTACCGTCACACCGCTTATGCTCTGTCGATCAGTGGCGTAGCCAAGGGGGGGGTTGGGGGGGTTCAAACCCCCCCCCCCCCGAAATTTTTTGCACCCCCCCCCCCCCCCACTAACCCACCCTTTGCTCTCGTCGCTTCGCGCTGACGTATTTCAAGAAGCCGGTGCTACTTTCACACTTTCATTCCTGGGCGCTTCCGTTTGGGTTGGTAATTTACAGCGAATCATGTCTGCATATGGAAAAAAACTGTCACGGTGTTTGTCAAGGCCTTGACACTCTGTGAGGTTTTAGGCGCGAATGTGGCGGCCGCATTCTGAAACAACAAATGCGCAGCAAATGAAGCAACAAATGCGGCAGCCGCATTTTAGATGAAGGCGAAAATGCTCGAGGCCCGTTTACTTTAGGTGCACGTTAAAGTCCCCAGGTGGTCGAAATTTCCGGTATACATTTCCGCCGCTTCCCTTCAGGTGCCGGTTAGGCCGCGTTCGCGTAGGAACTTGGTCTCGAAGCTGGCGGAAGCGGCAAAATCTTGCAAAAATCCGCCCGCCTAGGCGGCAAAACAGGCAGAAAAACCGATTTTTTCGCCATGGCGAAGCGGAAACGTGGCGGAAAGTCGTTCTGCTCGACCGGAAGCTACACTAGCATGTAAACTTCCGGTCGTAACATTGAACATGGCACCAAAAGTGTAGGCTGCAATGCTGATCGACGCGATCAAGAACCACCCCTTGCTCTACGACAAGAGAAGTACTAAAACGTACTGTCAGCAATACTCGCGATAGTATTCAACGTCGCGCGACCGGAGGCGCGGCAACGAAGCCAACGGAGTCGCGTGACCCAACTTCTCGCGCTTTTGCAAAGCCAAGCGAACCCACCACCGCCGTTTCCGAGGTTTTCTTGTCTTCCGTTTATTCATTGTCCATTTCTAGAAAACAAGTAGGTAGAAGTATAAAAGCCATTTCTTCTTCCACTTCCATGACAGACAATGGTTAGGCAGATTCCTCGTTGGCGCTCCATAATTCTCCTCGCACGTGCACGGTATGTTGCAGAAGTCGCGGGGTGCTTTTCTCGTCGCGACGATAGATTGGGAGCGTAGGTCTCACGTAGAACGCGCAGGCTTCGGCGAGCCTCAACACAAAGGGCCAACCCGGGTTTTAGCTTTGGTGTTCCCGTTGCCACTTTCGTGTCCTGTAGGGGCCGAAAATAATACAAAATGATGTAATGTTATTACAACTTGTAAATAAAAGCTATTAAAAAAATATAATCACGCCTAGGCAGCAACCTGTGACACAGCGCTACCGCGCCCGTGTGAGGAGAATTACAGAACGCCAAGGAGGAATTTACCGAAGGTCGCAGATGACACGCGAAATTGCGCAAGATGATCACTTTTGATGACGGGTGGGTCAGTGAATGAACATACCGCTCGAAATAATGCGATAATGAGCGCCACCACGCCGACAAACGTACGCAGACTAGATGGATGTGGACGGAAGCGGCAGCGCCGGCCGCGGTGGTAGCAAAAGAAATGTGAACTTGGACATGCGCGGAAAATATTTTCCGGCCGCTTTGGCCTTTCCGGCTGCTTTGGCCTCTCCACCCGCTTGCCGCTTCCCAAGTGTGAACGTAGCCATAGACTGCAGCGCAAAACGTCTCTCGTTTGCGATTGCGCCCCTACGGAAGGCTGGTAGTTACTGTTGTGTTGCTGAATCCCAAACCAGCAATTACGAAAGGCTGGTAGTTGCTGTGGTGTTGTGGAATCCCAAACCAGCAATGTACACACCAAAGGGTTGGTGCCAGCAGTGACATTCCACCGACTCGCAACAGAATGCACGAAACAGACAGCCGACAAGCATGGATTACATGTGCGCAGTACAGCGTAAGTAAACTCTTGTTGCAGGCGCTGACAGTTCTCGTCGGAGTTCACGCGTCTTGAGAAATTGATTATGTGCACTATGCACTGAACAAGACCGGAGTTCATTCCTGCATCACTAGTGCACCAATCAGTCGAGATTCTGTGAGGTACAAGGCCGCTTCCTGTTTGCACCGGCCTAAGTGAAGCAGAAATGACTCGCACGCACTACTTAAAGTGCGTACACATGCCATAACTATCCAGTGCGGTGAAATATTCTGTACAATTCTGAATCTGTTGACGTAAAGGCAAATGACGGCTGCACGCTCGCACACAGCGGAAGACACAGCGGCCCATGCACTTGCCGCAGGAAATGCAAGGCGACGAAAGCTTCGTAAAAAAAAAAAAAAAAAAAGCATTACTCGTTTTTGCGCGTATTTCAGTTTTCTAGCGCAAAGACGCAGCGAACAAGCTATTGCTATGGGAGTAGGTATATAGCCTGTATGGTCACACGTGCATTTTCACGTGTATAGCCGTCCTTGACTTGTGAAACGCACTTCGCCCCGACGAGGACGACGCCATCTACGCTTGACGGAGATTAACAATTAATGATGTCTTCTCCGATCGGGCGGGTCGTCTCAATGATGCGTTTTCGAAGACTGGTCCATTGAGTGGCGCGATGAGAGACGGTTGCTCCAAACGCCCACTGTACCTGTCGTATTTACTGTATTTTACTGAGCTTACATTGCTTTTTACTTAATTTCTTCACAAGCATACACTAGAGCACTGCACGGGCCGATTTTTTCAGCCCGGGCCCGGCCCGGGCCCGTTATTACGTTGGGTGGCCCGCCCGAGCCCGATCAAAACTTTTATGGCGAGACCCGGGCCCGGCCCGGGCCCGGAAATAATCTACGTTACCCGCCCGGCCCGGCCCGCCACCCCTTTACCTTAGGCCCGAGCCCGGCCCGAGCCCGACTCGAAGCCAGCCCGAACCCGGCCCGAGACCGAAAAATAATGTTTTTCAGAGTTCAGTCGCCCGAGAGTAACTCACTGCACGTTACATGCACACCACCAGAAAGCCCGAGCCCGGCCCGGGCCCGGGGCGAAAAGCACACGCCGTGCCCGAGCCCAGCCCGAGCCCGTGAAAAAACAGTTCTACCCGGCCCGGCCCAGGCTTTCGGGTAAGCCCGAGCCCGTGCAGTGCTCTAGCACACACACACGCGAGGGGGGGGGGGGGGGGGGTCCCATGGCTTTGATATACATACATAGAGTGTGCTTAAACTACCAATATTTATTATCGATCGCGTCACGTAGAGGAAAGCAGACGCTTGCCCCCCCCCCCCCCCCCCCCCCCGGTCGGGCCGATGAACCCCCCCCCGAAAAAAATTTCTGGCTACGCCCCTGCTGTCGATTATGTTCGGTTGTCACCGCAAGCCGCCACGTGTGTTGCCTTGACGACGGCATCACCAGTTCCAGACGGCGACTACATACCCCACTAGTTGAAGTACTGTTGACTAGAAATATTGCTTTGCCGCACACCCTCGTGACTGTGGTCGACAGCCACGTCCAGCTCCCGCTCCTCAACTTCAGCAACTCGACCTAAGCTCCCCCGCAAGGCATCTCAGTGGCCAACGTGTATGCGCTTGATGAATGCGACGTCGCGGCACTAGACGCCAACACTTGTTCGTCCTTTCTCGCAAGCGGTCCGGCAAGTCCACTCCCCGACGAATACCACGATGATTGCCCCTGATCTTCCGACTTGTCAAGCCGCGGAACTCCACCACCTCCTAGCGACCTATAGGGATATCTTCGACTTCGATGACCGCCCTCTCGGTCAAACGTCTCTAGTAAGTTATCGAATACATACCGGAGATGCTATTCCTATCAGACGGCGATCCTATCGTGTGTCCCGAACGCCAGGTCATACAACGAGAAGTCGACAAAATGCTCTCCAAATACGTCATAGAGGCTTCCTCAAGTCCGTGGGCGTCACCTGTCGTCTTGGTCAAAAAGAAGGATGGCAGCTGGAGATTTTGCGTCGACTATCGTGAGTTAAACAAAATAACGCGCAATGACGTATATCCGCTGCCACGGATCGATGACGCCCTGGACTGTCTTCACGGTGCGAAGTACTTCTCATCCATCGACCTGCGCTCTGTTTACTGGCAGATTTCTGTTGATGACTTGGATCGAGAAAAAACTGCCTTTATCACACCGGATGACCTCTATCAGTTCAGAGTTATGCCCTTTGGACTGTGCAACGCCCGCGCAACGTTTGAACGCATGATGGACTCTCTCCTTCGTGGCTACAAATGGTCTACCTGCCTCTGCTACCTAGACGACGTCATTGTGTTTTCCCCAACGTTTGGAAGTCACCTTACCTGTTTGGCGACTATTCTAGCTGTCTTTCGTCGAGCGGGACTCCAGCTAAACTCCAAAAAGTGTAGTTTCGGCAGACAACAAATCACTGTGCTTGGTCATCTTGTAAGTGCTACAGGTGTCCGACCTGACCCTGCCAAGATTAGCGCTGTCAAGAACTTCCCTGTACCCTCGTCTACTAAAGCTGTTCGGAGTTTTGGTGGATTATGCTCGTACTTCCGCCGTTTCATACGCAATTTTGCCATCATAGCCAGACCCCTCACTGACCTTCTCAAGAAGAACGTGCGTTTCACGTGGGGCATCGACCACGCGACTGCATTCTCGGCGCTGACCAACTTGCTCACTTCACCGCCTATATTGGCTCACTTTGACCCATCCGCGCCTACTGAGGTTCGCACAGATGCTAGTGGGCATGGAATCGGGGCCGTCCTCGATCAGCACCTGCATGGCCACACACGTGTTATTGCACACACCAGCCGCCTGCTCTCCCCATCTGAACGGAACTATTCGATCACAGAGTGCGAGGGCCTTGCATTGGTTTGGGCTGTCGCAAATTTTCTCCCGTATTTGTACGGCCGCGCATTCGCGGTTCTTACCGACCACCACGCTCTTTGTTGGCTGTCCTCGTTCAAGGATCCAACTGGTCGCCTTGGTGGCTGGGCTCTGAGGCTACAGGAATATACCTTTGAGGTAATTTATAAATCGGGCAGGCTACATCATGATGCCCATTGTCTTTCGCACCGTCCGGTGGACCCTGCTAGCGTCACTGACCACGAGCATGATTCCTGTGTACTGGCCATCTCTGATTTACGCAACATCAGCACCGAACACCGTCGGGATGCAGCCCTAGAGCTCACCATTCAGCGACTCTATTATGCCCGTTTCGACCCTGCTCTACGCCAGTATGTCCTACGCGATGACGTCCTTTACCGTCGCAACATGAAACCTGACGGGTCAGAATTCTTGCTAGTTATTACCCGACACCTGCGCACCAACATTCTTCAACATCTGCATGATGCTCCAACTGCCGGCCACCTGGGCGTTTCACGCACCTACGACCGCGTGCGACAGCGGTTATTTTGGCCTGGCTTATATCGTTCGGTGCTAGCTGCGATACGTTGCTGGCTGCGAGCGCTGTCAACGCAGCAAACGTCCTGCTCTTCCTCAGGCTTCCTCAGACATTGCACCGGAGCCCTCCTTCCGCATCGGCCTTGACTTGCTCGGACCTTTCCCTACGTCCGTACCCGGCAACAAATGGATTGCCGTCGCAACTGACTACGCCACCAGATATGCCATCACGCGCGCCATGCCCAGTAGCTGCGCTACCGACGTTGCAGACTTTCTGCTCAATGAGGTCATTCTTCGACACGGGGCTCCGCGTCAGCTTCTTACGGATCGTGGCCGCTGTTTCCTTGCAAAGGTCATTGACGAAATTCTGCGTAGCTGCTCTACTGAACATCGCCTGACAACAGCCTACCATCCACACACCAACGGTCTTACCGAGCGGCTCAACCGAACTCTCACGGATATGCTGCCCATGTACGTCTCTACTGAGATGGCACAAGCTCGCGCTCGTGCCATCCCGTCCCGTGCATTCGCGCGCGCACTTCGTTGTCGTCTTCTTCTAGCGCGACATGTCAATTCTTCCTCCCTTAGACGGAGTCTCCATAGCGGTCTGGAGGACGCCTAAGTTCAGGTGGTCGCAGTTTCCGGGTGGTTCCTGCTTGTGACATCGAGGTCGACGGTTGCAAAGAAGTATTGTCTTGCCTGTCGAGCGAGTCAGGCCGTTGAACCGCAGAACTCAACGGTGTCTCTTCTGACGTGGTGCTTGAGAGATCGTCTGCTATGCTCCAATCTATCGGTGATTGCGTTGTTTGTCTAGTCTGGCTCGTCTTCTTCATGTGGTTGAGGTGACGCCGAACCTTTCCTTGGTCGCTTTTTACCAGCCAGGATCGTGGTCTGACACGGCACAGTATTTCGCCTTCAATCCAATCCGGCTTTTTCAAAAATTGACGGATGGGTACTCTCTCCCCTACAGCGAAGCGACGTGATTTCGGCAATGTCTCTTGGCTTTCAGAGATTTGTATCTCCGTCTCGCGCTTGAGCAGTCAAGAGGGCATAGAAGTTCTCGCCCGAACATGGCTTTCGCTGGTGTCATCCCTGTGGCAGTGTGTATAGTTGTGTGTTGCACGTGTGCCCCTCCAGGAGGTAAAGCCACTGTATAGGACGTCGCACTTGCTGGCCGTTCGATAGTAGTATCGAGAATGACCGCGCAATACCATCTCCTCCTCGAAACGCCCTATTTAGTGACTCGAAGGCAGCACTGCAGTCTTTGCTATCAGCCCTGCGACGTGGACCACACGAACAACTGGTATTCTAGATTAGAGAACTAATCCATACCTTGACTGAGAAAGGACACCAGGTGACATTTCAGTGGCTTCCAAGTCACTGCGGCGTCATAGAAAACAAACAAGCCGATAACGCTGCTCGGTCGGCTCTTCAAGGCGACGAAGAGGAACCAATACCGTTATCAAGGACAGATGCCGCTAGAAAACTTCGAATGCTCATCCGGGATATCACGTTCTCCCTGTGGAACGCAGAAAGTTTTCAAAGCAACCAGCTGCACAACTTAGACTCCTCTCTACGCCTTTGCATCCCAGCTGGACTCTGCCGTCGAGAAGCTACCCTACTTTTTCGAATATGGCTAGGAGTGGTTTTTGCTAAGTCTTTTGCATTCCGAATCGGATGGGCCGACGACGCCGCGTGTGATGACTGTGGTAGCGAGGAGACTCTTCAGCACCTTCTCTGTGACTGTCCTCGCTACACTTTACAGAGACGATCGCTCGTACACGCGATAGTGCGTTTAGATCAAGAACCTCTAACAGAGGAGCTTATTTTAGAATGCCGACATCACAAGCCATCGCAGCGGAGGGCGACGAGGGCACTGCTGCAGTTTGGGCAACAGACTTGGACAGGAGGCTGTAGCCCGGACAGATGTGTTTATAGTGATGCAAGTGCAACTGTGCTGGGCCACCTGTGAGCGATTGTGATTGTGTATCTGTGCTCCTTTCTTTCTCTATCTCTACTTTTCTGTCACTTTACCTCCCCCTCCCCTCTCTCCCCAGCATAGGGTAGCAAACCAGATCTTCCCATTTGGTTAACCTCCCTGCCTTTCCCTTTTCTTCTGTCTCTCTCTCTCTCTCTCTCTGTGTGTGTGTGTGTGTTGTCGATACAGGAAACTTGCAAGTCGGCACTGTATGGACTCGTCTGTATCCCTCAGGAGGGCTCTCTTCAGCTCTGCCACATGGCGTTCTGCCTGGCCGCTTGTTGCAGGGTGGTACGCTGGTGATGTTATAGCCTGAATGCCATTTGCCGTGTAGAACTGCTTTATCTCGGTGGAAATAAAGGATTTTCCGTTGTCGGAGACGACCTTTCGGGGAATGCCAAACGTTGCAAAGACGCTTTGGAGCACATCGATGACAACCGCGGATGTTGCTTGCGTCACGTGCCGAACTTCCACCCACTTTGTGTGTGCGTCCACAACAACCAAGTAGGTGCGCCCGAGTAGTGGCCCCACGAAGTCAACGTGCACCGTGTGCCATGGTGTCTGCGGACGGTCCCATGTATCAAGAGGAGCTTTAATTGGGTGGGCTCTTCTGCGTTGAACGGCATTCACGGCAATATCACACCGTTTCTTCGATCACCTTGTCGATTCCGGGCCACCATACGTAGCTCATTGCGCCCTTTTTCATGGCTACCATGCCTCGGTGACCAGCATGTAGAAGTGCCAGGACGTGAGATCGTGCTGAGAGAGAGGGAAACGTGGTGGGAAAGGCACCAGGCGCGTAGCCAGGGGGGGGGGGGGGGGCTGACGGGGCTTCAGCCCCCCCCCCCCCCCGAAATTTTTTCGTGCTGTCATGCACCGCCGGCCAAAACAACCACCGCCGCCGGGAATAATTCTGCATTTTGTTTAAAATGTCTTTTTGACACTCGAAAAGACATTTCGGCGCGAAAATTGCGAACTCGGGCTGGATTTTGTGAAAACGCCCATGCACCTGGAGTTACATAACGTAAGGAGCACCAGCCGAGCACAACGTTTCAAGGGCTTTTCGATAGCGAGCGGGCGCGTCGCGGCATCTCGCACGGCACCGGAATCTACGGAGCGCATGGATTTCAATTCGGAAACTGGATGGGTATAAAGTTCTCATACAGTTTTGATGCGAAAAGTGCACTGACATTTCCAAAGGCGTGCTTCTGATTTGTTAATCTGGAACTTTCTGGGTTTAATGTTTTCATAAACTTGGGTCAACATGCACGCACTCGAACGCGCGTGTCCAAGCCGTTCCAGAAATGGAAGCACGCGCTCGCATCTGATAATTTTCTCCAAACATTTTCAGGAAGCGCGCCCAATGTGATCGATAAGCTGGACCAGGGCAGGCAAAGTAAAATAAGAGAAAACAGAAGAAAGTCAACGGCCCATTTAATTTGAGACAGTTCTTTTTTGCGGGCGGCAAGGTCTGGCTCTACGTGGCGATAGTAGAGCACTGCACGGGCCGATTTTCTCAGCCCGGGCCCGGACTGGGCCCGTTTTTACGTTGGGTGGCCCGCCCGAGCCCGATCAAAACTTTTATGGCGAGACCCGGGCCCGGCCCGGGCCCGGAAATAATCTACGTTACCCGCCCGGCCCGGCCCGCCACCCCTTTACCTTAGGCCCGAGCCCGGCCCGAGACCGAAAAATAATGTTTTTTTCATAGTTGAGACGCCCGAGAATAACTCGCTGCACGTCACATGCACACCACCAGAAAGCTCGAGCCCGGCCCGGGCCCGCGTCAAAAAACCTGAGCCCGGCCCGGGCCCGGGTCAAAGAGCACACGCCGTGCCCGAGCCCGGCCCGAGCCCGTGAAAAAACTGTTCTACCAGGCCCGGCCCGGCCCACGGGCCGGGCCGGGCCCGGGCATTCGGGTAAGCCCGAGCCCGTGCAGTGCTCTAGGCGATAGGGACACTGGTCCTATGGATTTAAGCAAAGCCTCCGCTGAAAATACTGGTATTTCCAGAGCGCTTCTTCACATGCGAGCTGATTGTGGTGATACATATCTGAAGAACCATTTGGAAAGTTGTCCCAGTAATGCCTCGTATTTAAACCAGACGTACAAAATCAAATTACAGAAATTTGTGGTGAAATTATCAAAAAAAGCCTAGATGCAAAAGTGAACGCTGCAGGCTGCTTCTCCGTACTTGCTGACGAAACGACGGATATTGATGGAATCGAACAGCTTACTGTTTGTGCAAGCTACGTAAACAAGGATGTCAACGATATCGAAGAAAGGAAGGAAGGAAGGAAAATAAGAGGTGAAAGGCAGAGAGGTTAACCAGGTTAAGTGTCCGGTTGGCTACTCTGCACAGGGGTATGGGGTAAGGGCAGAAAAAATTAGAAAACAAGAGAAGATTAAAAAGAAAAAAAAGAAACGTATCAGTCCACACATTCTGTAGTTTTTCACTAAGTCCTGTTTCTTTTAAAAAGCGTACTAGCGCTTTTAAAGCAGTTCGTTCCGACGTCGGCTGGGACCAGGGACCAAGAATTGTGGCTTCCGTAAGAGGACGTCTGTCTACCTTGTCGAGCGTGGTGCTGAGAAAACGATATCGAAATGTTTTTAGGTTTTAGCACAGGAATAGATGCCCTCTCTCATGGAGACTGCAGGTTATATGTACATGTGTACAAACTGCTGCAGATTCTAGTCGCCCTTCCAGTGCCACTGCCAGCGCAGAGAGATTTTCAGACATGAGATTACTAAAAAAACCACTTGCGCTTTACAATGAGGAACGCATGGTTATGCTGGCGCTTCTATACGCCCACAGAGACGTCGCCATCAACGTGTCCGAAGTTACTGAACGCTTCGCTAAACCTCCCCGCCGAGTGAAGTTTATCGTTTAGATAGCGAAGCAGCAAAAATCAATGTCTGTAAATATATCTGTTGCTTCACGTTCCTATATAAGCTCGTAATTATGAAAACGTATGACTGTTCATTAGCTTTTAAAACCACAGAAATTTTCACCGTTTATTGTAACAGTTAGCATGATGATCAAAATTATCCTGGGAATACAAAAATTACGGGGACATCAATAACCAATTTTGACAAACCTTGCTCTTTGAAAGCCCGGCACACGCGGCGTTTCCCAAAAACGCACTCGGATGTTAGGTAAATCAACTTGCCGCATCATCTGTGGCTTTCGTTTGTCCTTTTCTTTCCTTTTTAGCTACATGTGTTTACTTCTTTTTTGAAACGAAGCAATAGCATGATCTGAAGTGAAGGCGCGAAAACGACGACGGATGAAGAGAGAGCACACACACACACACACACACACACACACACACACACACACACACACACACACACACACACACACACACACACACACACACACACACACACACAGGGGCGCCACTTCCAACAATGTTTAATCAGAAAAGAACGCCACTAATTTATACAGGAAGCACAATCACAGTTTCTCAGTGCGCATTCGCGTTCAGGTAAAGTAGTACTTTGCGTGATAAAGATATTGAGGCAACACTTACGCACTTATCACCTGCCTCAATGATCCTTTTGGCCTCAATTATTAAACGAACCCATTTATCACGGCTTCTGGCAACCACAGCGCAGGCGTAGAAGTCTGGCTTACATTTGCAGTCTCTACAGTGAATTTCCAGGTGGCCCTCTCTCCCAATGTTGACTTTGTTATTGTGCTGCCTCAGCCTGTCATTCAGGCACTGCTCGTGACAAATGGGTTCGTTTAATAATTGAGGCCAAAAGAATCATTGAGGCAGGTGATAAGTGCGTAAGTGTTGCCTCAATATCTCTATCACGCAAAGAACTACTTTACCTGAACGCGAATGCGCACTGAGAAACTGTGATTGTGCTTCCTGTATAAATTAGCGGCATTCTTTTCTGATTAAACATTGTTGGAAGTGGCGCCTTGTGTGTGTGTGTGTGTGCTCTCTCTTCATCCGTCGTCGTTTTCGCGCCTTCACTTCAGATCATGCTTAACCAACACGCCCAACTATCCATCCTAACGTCGTATATTTCTTGTACATCGGGCTCTTCACTATGTGTCTCTTCGCACCCAAGCGCCACAGTTTCTTTGATCGCCGTCGCGACCTGCAAAGCACGCGCGCTCTCCTACTGCATTCGGCGTAAGCTCCTACCGGAAGATGTGCAGCTTCTTCTCGGGGGCTTTAGCCCATCCGTCGGTCATGGCAACCGCATTTGCAAAATCCTCAAGTCCGAATGGTCAAGGCAGGCTCGCCTCTACCGAATTCACCTAGAAGCCCAACTGCACAACTTGTTAGGAGAAGATAGAGCGAAGCGGGCCTTCAGGGATTTCAACCGCCTCGCCAACCAGACGACTGAATTCCTCTGGCAGAGCACCCTGTCTCACTTACGTAGCTATATATCCTCGTCCAAAGAAGAAGAAACAAGACCCTGGGAGCACAGTATTCACCGAAGGAAACGTCACGCTACCGGAGGACGTCAAAAACGGTCTCGCTCAAGGGCCGAAGTTTGCTGTGAAGCCGCCGACCACCGCTCCGGAGAAGCTTTCCCTGGTGCGAAAAGTGTCCAGTTTGGCTCCCGTGAGCGAGATGGATCGGTGCGTTTCCAGTGGTGTGGACGTTCTTATGCGGGACCAGTGTGACCCCGGCCGCCCCGCAATTAATCGTCTGGCATCGTACTTGAAGACGAACGCCTACTGCTGACTCCCATCGGACAAAGAAGGCGGCTTTGCTGTATTTCCACGAGAGTTATACAAGGTGAAGGCGTTGGAAGCCTTAAGTTCTGTTTTCCATTGTCACCATAATGTATCGCTCAATAAGTTGAAATGTGAAGCGAAGAAGATGTGCGAAAAAATGAACCTGTCAAAATTAGCTAGGGACATTAAAAATAGCAAAGCGCGCACACTCGAGGTCTTTTTCAGCGCCAAGACCCATAAAGATAACTGCCCTTTAAGAGTAATAGTGTCGGAGCGCAATACGTGGCAGAAATGTTTAGCTGCCTTTCTGTTAGTAAGGCTCAAGCTTAACTGGACGATCGGACGCTTTCCGTCCAGGTGCTGCTGGAACACCGCCCCCATCGCTCGTCGGCCCATAAAGCGGTGAAGGCACTTTTGTGCTTGAGGACGACGGGCTTGTGTCAACGTCTGTGACTATTAGTGCACTAACACACGCGTCAGCGAACTAACCGCTCATTTCTCTTCTTTCCTTCCCTCCTCTCTCTCCCTGTCATCTTTGTGTTCCCTCTTCCCATTCCCCCGGTGTAGGGTAGCCAACCGGACGTTATCCTGGTTAACCTCCCTGCCTTCTGCCTTTCTCGTATTTCTTCCTTCTTCCTTCAAGCTTGTTACAGTAGACGACCCTTACCTGGTAAAGGATTCTACACAAGTAGTTGACTACCTGTCGAGGCAGCCAGTGATGGAATTAGAGGCCTTTTCCGTAGATCTGAAGGATCTATATTATAGCATGCCAAAAGCAGAATTGCTTCAGTGCGTCCAGGAAGGCATTGACAGTTATGGCTCCCTGGAATTTCTAAATGAAGCGGGTATTCCGGAAGACAAATTCCTGGCCATGCTCGAACTTTACCTTGCTTCCACCTATATTGAATGGGACAGTCGTTTGTACCTGCAAAAGAGCGGCGTTTGCATAGGTTATTGTTTAGCTCCGATCTTGAGCGACTTATTCTTAGCTCGCGCTGGCAGAACTATGTCTAGCAGTCTAGAGGGTAGCGGTGTAGTCAAAGTTTTTAGATTCGTTGACGACTTCCTAATTTTCGTAGATAAGAATTTCATTGACGCCGACTTGGTCGTTAGTCAGACATTGACAACCTTCAGGCAGACTTTATCTCCCATAGAAGTGACCCACGAACTTTCGGTAGATTCCTCCATCAGGTTTTTAGATCTTAGACTGTTTTTAGCAAGTAACCACGTCGGTTGGCAGTATGAGCCTCGGGCTAGTAAACCTCTGTTACCTTTTAGTTCCTTTCACTCAAAGCTAGTTAAACGAAACATTGCTAACATGTGCCTGCTGAATGTTTTTAAGAAGTCCTGTTCACATCGAGCTGCGGCAAGTTTTCTCAAGCAGATCGACCGACTGGAAGAGGCAGGCTACCCGCAGCCTGTTCTAGTTTCCGTAGCGGAAACAATCCTGAGGAAGTCCCGAACATGCCAACTGGACCAGGAGCCACCTCGCGAAAAAGAAAAGGTAGCCGTCATACCTTACATACACCGCATGTCGCACAATTTGAAAAAGATTTCCAAGCGAGCTAACGTAAATGTCGTGTTTTCTGCCCCGTGCAAGCTTTCCAAGCTCTGTAGAATGACTAACCCTTTTTTCCGCAAGGCACCGGCCTGTGTCACAAAACATGACAACATGTACGTAGATTGTCAGGCAGGAGTAGTTTACGAAATTCCTTTAGATTGCGGTAGAAAGTACGTGGGCCAAACCGAGCAGTGCCTGAATGACAGGCTGAGGCAGCACAATAACAAAGTCAACATTGGGAGAGAGGGCCACCTGGCAATTCACTGTAGAGACTGCAAATGTAAGCCAGACTTCTACGCCTGCGCTGTGGTTGCCAGAAGCCGTGATAAATGGGTTCGTTTAATAATTGAGGCCAAAAGGATCATTGAGGCAGGTGATAAGTGCGTAAGTGTTGCCTCAATATCTCTATCACGCAAAGAACTACTTTACCTGAACGCGAATGCGCACTGAGAAACTGTGATTGTGCTTCCTGTATAAATTAGTGGCGTTCTTTTCTGATTAAACATTGTTGGAAGTGGCGCCCTGTGTGTGTGTGTGTGTGTGTGTGTGTGTGTGTGTGTGTGCGTGTGCGGTGTGTGTGTGTGTGTGTGTGCGTGTGTGGTGTGTGTGTGTGTGTGTGTGTGTGTGTGTGTGTGTGTGTGTGTGTGTGTGTGTGCGTGTGTGCGCGTGCGTGCGTGTTCTCTTCATCCGTCGTCGTTTTCGCGCCTTCACTTCAGATCATGCTTAATCAACACGCCCAACTATCCATCCTAACAAAGCAATAGCCTTCTTTGACTTTGGGTGCAGAATAATTGTTGCATCGTAGCAACATCGTAGCATGGCCCAAATGCACATCACGATTTCTGAGATCATAGTTTTGTTCTTGCCTGGATTGTCTGTCTTTATACTCGTATGCGTGAAGTTTACTATCTGTGACTGCGCAACATGTTTATTTGTCTTGTTTGACGCATTATATACAGTGACGTTTCCTTAGATACGTAGATTTATTGCAGACTTATACGTATATTTAAATATCTTGTTGCGAAGTTTTGTGTATACAAGCAGTGAACTTGGTTTCACGCCACACTTTCTTGACGTTTATATTGGCATTCGTATATTCCGTTCTATCTTCGCATTTCTAATGTATATTTTGCGGAACTTCTGCTTTTTATATGTACTCGTTATTGCAACTATAATTTCGGTGCAATTACAATATACGACCGGTAACATCTGCTCCTGCGCAATTCATTGCAACGAAGGACAGCGTCATTGATGTTTTTCCCTGGCCGTTGAATATGTACAAAAATGTAAACAAGGTTGTTAAATGACAAAGATTCATCAAATTATTTGTCAACTTGTTCATTTTATGGCCTTTACGTTTTTCATACCAGCTGCATGCACTGTTTTGCTGGTTTCGAACTGATATAGTTCTAAAGTTCGCGTGATCTTTTCTTTACTTATTAGATAGACCAAAAAAATGCTGAAGCATTGATATCAGCTATTACTGCCACAATTTTTGGAACATACGAAGCTATTCTTTTATGAAACAAACACATAATTTACTTGTCTTGACTGTGCGTAGCGGTAAATAATTCGTTTTCACCACCTAATATACAATGGCATTGGCAATGGCAATGCTGTTATTATTCATGTATTTGATGCCTCGACAACTTTTATAAGGAGGAGGCCGCGTTGCAACTTGAGCTGAACCTCCTTGAACCCCCCCCCCCCCAAAAAAAAAAAAATTTCTTGCTACGCCACTGAAAGGCAGGGAGGTTAACCCGAAAAGATTCTGGTTTACTACCCTGCACTGGGGGAAGGGGAAGGGGAAATGAAAGGCGGAAAGAATAGGAAAGAGAAAAAGCAGTCACAAAAAAATTCAAGGAATAAAAAAAAGAGGAGGTTAGAAACGTCTGTGAGAAATATAGTCTGTCAGAAAGTCGACTCGATCGCAAAAACTTCAAGAGTGCCTTGACTGACTTGTGTGACGCCTGTATAGGCGTCAGGACTATCTGCTCCGAAAGCAGCCGGTCGTCTAGACGTGCCAGCACGGTCGCGAGTGACTGCCTATGTGCACTGTATTGGGGACAGTGACAAAGTACGTGCTCGATTGTTTCCTCGTCGCCGCAGTGGTCACATGCAGCACTATCCTCCCATTCGATGCGGAAAGCAAACGACTTTCTAAATGCGACACCAAGCCACAATCGGCAAAGTACCGTTGTTTCGGGTCGGGATAGTCCAGGTGGAGGTCGAAGTCGAAGACAGAGGTGCAGTCGATGCAGACGTGTGTGTTGCAAATTAGGTGTGTTACACAACGATTGTGTGGTATCGTTTGCAAGCACTCGAAGTTTCGCTGCTGCATCTGTTCTTGACAGCGGGATTGGTTCCTGTGCGCTGTCTTCATGAGCAGATCTGGCAGCTTCATCGGCATATTCGTTGCCCATTACGCCACAGTGGCTAGGGAGCCACTGAAAGGTGACATCGTGTCCTTGCTCGACGAGGCGATGAAGGAGTTTTCGGATTTCGAGGACTAATTGTTCGTAGGGTCCACGGCGTAAGGCGGAAAGCAAGCAATGTAGAGCTGCCTTGGAGTCACTGAAAACACTCCATTTGTTAGGTGGTTCCTCACGAATGATGTGAAGTGCACTACGAAGAGCAGCAAGCTCTGCGGCTGTCGATGTCGTCTGGTGCGTTGTCTTGAACTTCAAGGTGGAGACTTTTGCAGGAAAAAACACCGATCATGCAGAACCGTCCATGGTGGTTTAACCATCAGTGTATAGATGGGTATGATCACTGTATTTTTCGTACAGCATGATCAGCGAAAGTTGCTTGAGAGCTGGTGATGAGAGTTCGGCTTTCGTGCGAATTCCAGGCACTGTCAGTCGAACTTGTGGTTGAGCCAAGCACCAAGGAGGAAACAAAACTCTCGTTGCAGCTGTGTAACCTGATGGAAGGTATACATGATAAGGCAGTATCGTCTGACAAAAAGAAGCACGTGGTCGGTCTTCTGGCAGTGAGGCTAGATAGTGGGAAGGGGCGCGAGCAAGGTGCCTGACGTGTGCTCTGAGCGCTTCCATAATAATGTGAATCTTGGCTGGGTAGTCATGTGCAATTGCAATGGTTTCTGATGGCAACCCTAGACAGACCCTAAGTGCGTGTGCCTGAGCACTTTCGATTGTACGGATGTTAGTTCTACAGGTATTGGTCAGCACTGCCAAGCTGTACCTCAGATACCCGAGAAACAGCGTCCTGTAGAGTTGCATCATCGCGTGTACTGAAGTACCCCAGGATTTTCCTCCAAGAAACTTGAAGAGATGAGAGATGGCTGTCAGGCGCTTCTTTAGGTAGGTGACATGGGGACTCCAACAGAGGTCACGATCGATGATTACCCCTAAGAACCTGTGTGTTCTGACATAAGAGATATTTTGTCCATCGTTGGATATGGTGTATGGTGTCATTCGTTTCCGGCTAAATGCGACCAATGCGCATTTTTCTGGGGAAATCTTGAGGCCTTGAGGTATGTCGTTATCAACGCCGCAGATTTTTGGAGCCTTGCACGTACTTGAGGACGCGTCATGCCAGATGCGCAGACGCATATGTCATCCGCATATATTGACAACTTCACAGTATTTGGTAGGTATTCTACGAGAGCAATGAGCACAAGGTTGAAGAGTGTTGGGCTCAACACACCACCCTGTGGTACTCCACGGTGTGTATAGTGTCGAGAAGTTGGGCCGTCTTCAGTATTCACAAATAGAGACCGCATATGTAAATAACTGCGTGTCCAACGATAAAGCCGACCGCCGAGGCCAACCATTTCCAGAGCCTCTAATATAGCCTCATGAAGAACATTGTCATATGCTCCTTTGATGTCGAGGAACATGGCGACAGATCGTGCCGAGTTTGGTATGATCACCCGTGATCCAAGTGTGATGCATTCACGATGAAATGTTAGTGCGGTCGCTCTTCGTCGTTAAGGAGCGAACTCCTCTACAGTGAGTTTTTCCACTGTGCCATCCTGCACTGCCTTGTACAACCTCTGCAGGATGCTGTCTTGTTTTGTCAGACGTCCTGCTAGCAGTAAACGGAGGTCTCGACAAAGCTTCAAACAACAGTACGTCGCCTGGTGGCCAGGGTTCATCGAGACGTTCTGGTAATGGTAATCAGCTCAACGCATCTGCATTTTGATGGTTCTTGCCATGCCGGTAGACGATGTTGTAGTCGTACGCCGATAACTTGATACACCATCTGGTCATCCGTGGTGAGAGGACTTGAGCGGTTGGCTTTCCTGGACCTAGTACGCCGAGCAGCGGTTGATGGTCCGTGACGAAAGTCATCTTTCTTCCCGCAATATATTTGTGTAACGTGTGCACTGCAAACACTACAGCGAGGCCTTATCTGTCCAGCTGAGCATAATTGCGTTCCGCCGACCCTAGCGTCCGAGATGCGAAAGCGTTTGGCGCCTCTCTGTTCTGGTCATCACGTTGAGACAGAACAGCTCCTATGCCGTACGGTGAAGCGTCACATGAGACGAGAAGCTCCTTCTGTTCATCGTAGTGTGCCAGTACGGTCTGACTGAGAAGCAATCTCTTAAGGTAGGTCACCACCTTCGAAAACCGATTTTTTGAAAAAAAAATTGATTTTTTAAAATTAATATTATTAGATTCCCCGTCTATTCAAGAATATTTAGCAAAAAGAATTATTTTGATAGCTCAAGCGGTTCACAAGTTCTGGCAATTATGGCCAAGTCGCATTTGAATCGCATCGACCATTTTTCACTTATGACTGTTGGCGCAACATGCATATTAAATTTCGGCACATTTTGATTTTTATTAAAAAATAATTTTAATTTTCAGCAATTTTTTTATTTTAAACATTCAAAATAACTAAGCTTTACACACCAAAAGTGCAGTTGTAACTTTTGGACCGTTACTGTGAAAATTTTTCTCAAAGGTGGTGACCTACCTTAAGCTAATCGAATGCTTCTTGATGGTTGGTCTCCCATCTGCACGTGGCGTCCTTCTGCAGGAGCTGGTAGAGACAGCTGGCAATTGTTGCCCTGTCCTTCAAGAATCTGTCATAGAAAGCCAGCAATCCGAGAAATGATTGAAGTGCTTGCTTGCAGTTTGGTGCTGGAGCCTCTGTTATAGCTCGGACTTTCTCTTTTTTGGTGTGGACGCCTGTCTCGCCGATTCGGTGTCCAAGAAAAGAAACTTGTCACACTGCAAAACAGCACTTTTTTTTTCGAGCCGAAGGTTGTACTTGCGCAGCCTCTTCAGGACTTCTTCCAGTCTCTCGGCGTGTTCCGTGGCGTCTTTCCCACTGATGATCACGTCATCTAAGTACGCGCAAACGCCTGTGATGCCAGATAGCATAGTCTCCATGAAGCGTTGAAAAATGGCTGGAGCTGCAGAGATTCCGAAAGGCAACCGTTTGACCTTGTAAAGCCCCTTCAACGTGTTCAGGGTCAATATCTCTGCTGTCTCTGGCGTTACGTGAAGTTGCTGGTAAGCCTGTGCCAAATCCAGAGTGCTGAAGAAATTGCCTCACCTCAAGTGGCTAAGGACTTCATCTGTAGTGGGAAGTGGGTAATCTGCATTCTTCGATACTTGATTCACTATGCAGTGGTAGTCGCCGCATATTCTCAACGAGCCGTTTTTCTTTCGAACAAGTATGAGAGGCGTTGCCCAATCCGAATGCTGCGCAAGCTCGATTGTGCCTTGACTTTGCAGTCGACCCAATTCAGAGAGACAGAAAGAAAGGAAAAGAAAGACAAGGAGGTTAGCCAGTGTAAATAGCGGCTTGCTACCCTGTACTGGGGAAAGGGGTAAAGGGAATAAAAGGTGATAGACGAAACAAAAAAAATTAAGTAAGAAAATGCGCGCAATAACGCGACCCTACGCGCTACAACGCTCAAAGCCGATCGCACAATTCACAAGCCCTATAAGAACTTCAGCAGAGCAGATCCAATTCAGCTTCTACAGCTGACCGCAGCGCAAAAGGAACCGGCCGGGCTTTTAGAAACTTCGGTTTCGCTCCTTCCACGAGTTCAAGCTGTACCTCAGGACCAATGTGTCCTGAGATGTTCTCGTCGAACACAGACTGGTACTTGTCCAGAAGCTTGGAAACAAGTTCGTCGTCTGATACGTCATTGATGCCCGTGATCTGTATACCCAGATGAGGAAACCAGTTGCGTCCAAGGAGGTTACACCCTGCTCCCTTGATGACAACAAGCACGTCGTTGGAAGCGTGCCCTGCAAAAGACTTCAGAAGGTTGCGGATCAAAATGAGCCTTGAGCATCTCAACTATATGCCATCGTAGCTCACTTGGTTGGGCTGCTTGGGTTGAACGAGGGCGCAAACGATGTCGTAAGTCTGTTCTCCGCACAGCGTTAGCAGATGAGCCCGTTTCTTGGAAGCGTCCGTAATGTCGTTAGCCTCGAAGAAGAACTGTAGCCTCCCATACCAGGATCTCCAGGAGCCCGAGCTGCCACTGAATTCGGGTAGCCGACCAAAGTCAAGCGCCACCATGTCGTTCCGTTCCTTGACGTCGGTGAACTGCCGATGAGTCCGGAGTCTTCCTCGTCACCAATTGTCACGTCTGTGCAGCAGGTTGTGGTTGCCGACGATTTATTACAAACATGGAAACATGAGCATGTTAAGCGGCATAGCTTAGGCGTTGGAGTCAACAACTAGCCAGCGTTCGATGATAAGCTCGCGCTAGTGTCATCACGTCCCGTGTATTCGCGCGCGCACTTCGTTGTCGTCTTCTACTAGCGCGCCATGTCAATCCTAGTGGCCCGCAAACTCGGGGACTCCAACGTGGCGGTTGTGACCTTCGAGGGCCCGAAGGTCCCCCGTTTCATCTTCTGCCGCTGCCAGGTGGCTTACGTCCGCCTCTATAATTCTTTCTTTCATTCATTCATTCTTTATTATTAGAACATAAAATATACAATCTGAGTAATTTGTCAGCCCGCCAAAGCAAAGTTGCTTTTGAGCGGGACAGGGCAGTGCTTTGGCCTGAATGACACAGTTTTGTGCTTCAATCAAAGGAAACAATAGGAAAAAAAAAGTATGTACAGCAGGAAGATAAAAAGAAATATACATATATAGATATACATTTTCTTTATGTACCAATAACCCGTAGTCCGCGAAAGCATCGATGCTTTTATGCGGACCAGTGTATAGTTTCTCTCAGCAAAGCATAGTACATGTTTTCTTTCGCTTTTCCCTATTCCTCCTTTTCTGTTATCCTCCAACGCTCGACTAATTTCCAATTGTTGTTCCTGCACAAGCAATAACGTAAGCAATTGCATATTTCAGCAAAGAAAATATTGTGTGTACAGCACGACCCTCCATTCCATTATATGTAGTAGTGAGATGTAAAGGTGAAATGTTTTGAAACAAAAACAGACACGAAAAATAAACACAAAGAACACAATATCCTAGTCCATTTTATACAATAGTTAGAGAAATGATATTGTAAAAAACTACCATCACATCGATTTCTCTTATTATTCCCAGTCGTTTGCCAGAACCGTGTGGTGTATGAATTTTTTTATTTTCCTGAGTGACGATACGTTGGTCACTTGTGGTATTTTGTTGAAGTAGAACGGTACATAAAATGCCCTCGTTCTTTTACCATAGTTCGTGAACGCTTAGCGCGAACGAATGCCTCAATCTTGCGGCAAATCCCGAGTTTTTACGTTTTTTTTTTTTGTTGTTTTAAATGTTTCATCAAAATAATGCTTCGTAAGTACTACCGAAAGAAAAAGTTGTTCCTGTATAAAGAAAGAAATAAGAAGAATGTTCCTGTATGTTCTTGCTGTGGCACCATTGGCCACAGGGCCACGGCTTGCCCCAGCCCCAAAACGGCATTCTGCTCCCGTTGCGGCTCCCAGGTGCGTATACCACGCCTGAGGGCCTTGCTCAACATGACTGCCTACCCCGCTGCATCCTGTGCAACGGGCCGCACGAAACCGGGGCTAGGGGCTGCCCCGGCAAGTACCTTAAGCCCATCAAGCCCTCCCAGCGGGTCTCCCCACACCCGGCCTCGCCACCACCTCGTACTCCAAGTCAAGGCCGCGCGCCCTTGACTCAACCCAAATGCGGCCCGGGCGGCGGGGGAGGCGCCGCCGTAGAACATGGGGGATCGTGCCGCAGGCCGGCGGCCGACGACATGGAAGTAAGAACAAGTGCATACTAGAAGAATCCCTTGTACAATCCCCGTTTAATGATGGTGTCTCCGGTAAATATAGGCACGCCACCAGGTGACGCTAGCAGCGCTCGGTCGCAGCCGCTCTGGGACGTCCTAGTCAGTGGATGCATAGACGATATAACATCATCCCCCCTTGACACAGAGCATGCATAACAGTAACAATAACTGCACGCAACAAAACTCGCGACAACAAAGCACAGACTGCATAGAAAGTACACACTGCATAGAAAGTATACGCACTGCATAGAAAGTACGCGCTGCAAAGTACGCACTGCGAAGTACACACTGCAAATAAAGTGCACACCACAAGAAAGCACACGGTATGGTCAAGTAATGTGGTGTACAAACAAGTCCCAAGCCTTCCGGCGTCTTTTTACGCGTCCATCCAAGAAGAAGACTAACATTTATTGAGGTAAAAGGGAAGGGGTATAGGAGCTAGATGGGTGGGGCTCCAAGTCCAGGGCTCCACTGGCTTCTGCCGCCAGCTGGACGTGGCCCAGAAGCGCACTTCCGAATCTGAGCTAGCGAGGAGTGCCTCCTCCGGAGAGCTTTCTAGTCCATACCTATACTGTAAAGAATTTAGCTTATCTGGCCTTTTACTACATCCCCATAAGACGTGGTAGAGGGTCGGTGGCGAGTCGCGACACCACGGACAATCGTGCCCGTACAAAGTTAGAAACATTTTGTGCAATCGCAATAAATTTGGATAGACCCCCGTTTGAATTCTACGGAGGTGCATTGCATCTTCCACTTCAAGAGATTTCTGGGGGACGCGATACTTTTGCCGTGCGCCTCGCTGATGAGCAAGAATCTCGCGCGGATCCAACCGAGCAGCATCCCCGTCGTCCTCCCCGCGAAGGCCATCCAGTGTCGTGTGGGGTGGTTGTAATTGGGAGGGCGGCTGGTGCTCCGCTCGGTTCGTGAGCTCTCGAGCTAGAGCGTCCGCCCTCTCGTTACCCTCTAGGCCAGCATGTGCCCGGCACCAGACCAGCCTCTTCCTAATAGGTTGCGTATTTTTAATGGGAGGCAGCCGTTCGTAAAGAGTCGGCACGCCTCCTGCGAATCCGAGATGATGGTGATGTAGGCCTTCCCGACTTTTCACTCTCGATCTTTAATTGCCAAGGCGATGGCGAAACATTCGGCCTTGGCGATCGAGGACGTGTACAGGGAGGCGTTTGATACCATGCTACTCGTGTCGCTGCTGATTACTGTAACTACTGCGCGCTTCCAATTATATCTCGAAGCGTCTGCGTAGAGTACGTTGTCATTGCCTCTGACTAGTTTTCGGAGCCATTTTATTCGTTCCTCTCTCCTTTTTTTATGCCTTTCTTTGGCCATATTCTTCGGGATAGGGGCTACCGAGATGTTGCGTCGAACGGATTCTGGCATGTCCACTAGCACCTCGTCCAAGTTTTGGGGGTGCGGTGGAAAGCCCGCCCTTATCAGGATCTCCCTTCCCGACCTCGTATGGCTGAGACGTTTCCTTTGAGAGATTAATGTAGCTGCCTTGAGCTCGGCGTACGTGTTATGCACGCCGATCCCGAGGAGCCTGTCTGTCGAAGTGGCTACCGGTAAACCTGATGCCGCCTTGTAGATCCCTCTAATGATAGAGTCTACTTGCCCTTCCTCGCTCTTGTTGAGCGTGTGGAAGGGCAAGCTGTATGTCAACTTACTTTTTACGAGCACCTGCACTAAACGTAGAGTGTCGGTTTCCTTCATCCTCTTTTTGTGGAAGGTGATCCTCTGAATCATCCTAGTCACCTGCTTTGCCGATTTTAGGAGACCACTTGTGTAATCTGCCCTACCGTTGCTCTGAACCCAGAAACCCAGGATACGAGCAGCGGTGACCTCTTTAATTTTCTGATTTCCGATTTGGATTTCTATTTCCAGTCGTCTGCAGAAGCTGCAGGTGGTTCACGCACTGGTAAGTCAGATCACCCAGGCCCGCTAGTACGGCGACTTCTAGCCGATGCTGGAAGTGGTGAACAAGTATTAGTATCGTCCTGTGGTTCACGTAGAAATGTGGACGCTGCGGACCGATGTCCATAGGCAGGAGCATGGGGCACTAGTTCATGGGCCCGTCGGTCCAGAAGGCTGCGTCGTACATGACCGCATGGCGTTCGTAAGAGTCCGGCACTGTTTAAGTCCACAGGAGCCGCATCTGGCTTGATTGACTTGCCGCCCGAGAAGTCCGGCAGCGAAGTTAACTGCGCCGCCTCTTCTCCCCTCTCGAGAGAGCATGGCAGGGGAATTGAAGAAATACTTTTCGGAGAAGCAGTCATTGAAACAGTATTCTTCACGGGCGCAGGCATGGCAGACGTAGGCCTAGGAGGCGTACTCATTGCAGTAGGCCTCGTAGGGCCTACTGCAATGACCTTGAAGGGACGGTGTTGGAAGAGATGGTGTTGGAGGTATAATCGTAGTCGAACGGACACCCGGAGGCGTCTCCTTGGGGCGCTCGGCACTCGTAAGGGCTCCTGTAGTACATGAGGTGCCGAGATTTGCAGGCGTCTCTCGAGCGTGGGTGTCTTGCGTTCCGAAGTGTCACTCCAGCATCTTTGGCGTCTCATCGTACTCGTCCGCGGACTCAATGTTCGATGAATTTTGG
Organism: Dermacentor silvarum; assembly: GCF_013339745.2. Classification (NCBI taxonomy): domain Eukaryota; kingdom Metazoa; phylum Arthropoda; class Arachnida; order Ixodida; family Ixodidae; genus Dermacentor; species Dermacentor silvarum. The sequence continues at coordinate 161,918,821 of NC_051161.1, forward strand.
AATTCTCGGCCTGTATCTGGGCCTCTTGGAGGTGGAAGTATGTGAGCAGGCCCTCAACCCCTAGGGCGGTTAGAAGAATCCTTGAAATCAGGAGTAGTGTCTCCGGCCAGTTCCACGTAAATTTGGAAAACGCGGCGCCAATGCGCCCACGGTATGGGGGGTGTACCCGGCTTCTGCAGAAAAGGCGGCGGCGGAATTCCACAAAGCATGGTCGTCGTCTGAGTAGGGTACGCTGGAACGCGGGAAAGAATGCAGTGTCCCAAGGCTCAGTATCCGAGCAGTCTATGTCGTGGCAGCGTGCAAGTTCAAGTCCGCATCAATGAAATGTGCTGTAGCGCGCAGCGTCCGTGGTCCGAAGGACACTTCCGGGTATCAGCAGTAACGTCGCATCAGAGGCACACCTGGGGTCCGTGGACGTATAGTGGACGCGTCGCAGCAGCAGCGTTCGAAGTACGGTTAGCGCCCGGTTAGCGTCTAAGCCGTTCTGGGACCGAAGAAGTGTGGTCACAGGAAGTAGGAGCGCGTTTCTGTAGTAGTATCCGAGGTCCGTAATGTCAGTCGTCGCAGCAGTATATAGCAGGGGGTTCTTCATAGACCGCATGGACAGCAATTTTGACGCGTCCCAGCATCAGTAGTACACGTAGAACAGCTAGGGATGCGTCTCTGTAGCAGCAAAGTCCCTGGCGTCCTTTGGAGAAGCGTAATCCGAAGCAGTAGTAGTGACAAGGTTCGGATGTATATTGCCCGCAGCAGAGGTCCTTTTCACCTCTTCGCCAATTGTTATGTCGTCGACGGCGGCCCTGGCGGCGGCGGAGGCGCCGCCGTAGAACAAGGGGGACCGCGCCGCAGGCCGGCGGCCGACGACACGGAAGTAAGGACAAGTGCACACTAGAAGAACCCCTCGTAGAATCCCCGCTTAATGATGGTGTCTCCGGTATATATAGGCACGCCACCAGGTGACGCTAGCAGCGCTTGGTCGCGGCCGCTCTGGGGCGTCCTAGTCGGTGGATGCATAGACGATATAACAGCCCCGCCACCGGCTACTCCGGAACACTTCTCGCCACTCGCGGCTCCACCTCAGGTGAGCAGCTGGGCAGGGGTTGCCTCCCAGCCTCTCCCTTCCATTCCATCCGCTGCCCCCCCCCCCCCCCCCCCACTGGAACTTACTCTCCAGCGGCAGAACTCCGAGCTTCAGCGCCAGGTCGCTGCTGTGACCAAGCAACTCGAGACCCTTCGCTCCCAACTCCATCCCCCCAACCCAAGTCGGCCCTTCCACTTGCCCCAGTGGCCATTTCCCCCCTCCCAACTTCAATTCTTCTTCTCCCCCCGGGTCTCCCTCCCAGGAGCGCCCGCAAACTCAGGCAGTCGCCGCCGCGGTCTCGCAGGATCACTCTTCGGCCCTCCCCCCAATTCAGGTCCCCCTGGATGATCTTCCTCCGATTGATACTACTCTTCCCATTCAAGACCATCTCACGGGTCTCGAACAACGCAGCCTTACCATGGAGCGTGCACTCCGAGCCCTACCCGATCTGCTCATCCAACGCATCGGAGAGACCATCGTGCCCAAAATCACGCCTGAGGTTCTCAAGGCCGTCCAAAATGGGCGTGCTCTCAATTCAGGTTCAAAAAAGCTCCGTCGCATGCCCCCGCGCGAGGGACACGTGTAAATGCAGAGCATAGTGGGGTTCCGTGGTGTTGGTGTTGTTGGTGTGGTGGTGACGCACATCGAAGGGACGACGCCGCGGACCAGCGAGTCCTTGCACGAGGCTGGTCTCAATCGTTCTCTTTCTAGCTACTGTTCTTACTCAGGGGGCCCGACGATCGGTGTCCTCGTCCACAAATCTTATACAGCGGTGCAAATCGACCTCGATCTCACCCTGCAACACGATTACTCCATGGTTACGGTGCTCCCCTCGCGGCACCGTGACCCCCCAATTCATGTTCTTAATGTCTATAGCCCCCCTCATCTTCCGAGCGTCACCTTCTCGGAACTGTTTGATCGCGCCCTTAACATCGCTGCTCGTGACCCCCTGGTCATTGTTGGGGACTTTAACGCCCCCAGTCTGCACTGGGGCTACCCCTATGAGAAAGTCCCGGGCCGTAAGCTTAAGGAGCTTATCTCCATGCTCGGTCTCACGTTTCACGGACCCGGCTTGTCCCACGCGGGGGTGGGGGGAGCAACTCGGTTACTCGTAACACGTGTCCCGACCTTTCTCTCACCAAACATATCCGGGATGCTACTTGGGAGAACCTCCAGGATTCTCTTGGTAGCGACCACTGTCTGCTGCGAATCGCCTTCTCCACGCGGATAGTGCGCAAAACATGGGGTACGGCCCACTTCACGGACTGGCCTGCTTTTCGAACCGAGCCTTTCCTTCCCCTGTCCTCCCCCGACGGTTACTCCACCTGGGCCGCCCATGTTCTCTCGACTCAACGGTCTCACACCCGTGTCATACAGACAACTCAGGCTGCTCCCGCCGTAGACCCTCACCGTTTCCACCTTTGGGACGCTCGCCGCGGCCTCTTGCGCCGCTGGCGTCGCCACAAGCTGAATCGCAAGCTCAAAGCGCGCATTGCTGCCCTCACAGAGGAAGCGGCTGCTTATGCTGTCCGCCTCTCTGATACAAACTGGGTCGAAACCTGCACGAAGGCCGCAGGTCAGATGGGTTCCAGGGCCAGGGACGTGGCGCCTCTTTCGGAGCCTTCTGGATCCCTCTTCCACGCGAGGGGATACACAACGACAACTGCGCCGCGCTCTGCGCGAGTTCCCTGGCACCTCGGCTCAGCTCGCGGACAAGCTGTGCGACCGGTACCTCTGTCGCACGGTGGACCTGGTTGGGCCGGAGTATCAGTACTCGGGCCGTCCCAACCCTGAGCTTGATGCTCCCTTCACGCTGCCTGACCTTCAGGCTGTGTTGGCCAAAATAAGACGGGGTACGGCCCCGGGTCGCGATGGCATCACGGTCACCCTGCTGGCTAGCCTTCCCGACTCGGCCTCTCTCTCCCTTCTTCACCTCATGAATTCTGTCTGGGATGGGTGCCCCCTCCCCACGGAATGGACCACCTCCCTCGTTACATTTATACCCAAACCTGGCAACCCCGTTCACATCGAGGCCCTCCACCCCATTTCTCTCACCTCTTGCGCCCGGAAACTTATGGAAGCGATGGTTAGGGATCGCCTTTCCGCCTACCTGGAGCGGGAGGGGACCTTCGCGGACACGATGTACGGCTTCCGCCCGCATCTGTCCGCGCAGGATGCCCTCCTCCAGCTTCACCGCGACGTTATTTATCCTACTACTATGCGCCATAACGACAAAACCATTCTTGCGCTCGACCTGCGGGGCGCGTTTGACAAAGTCACACATAGTATTATCCTCGTCAATCTCAACACTACACATAGCGGCTCGAAAGCGTTCGCATACATCCGCGCTTTCCTTTCTCGCCGCTCTGTCTTCATCCGCGTCGATGACTCCGAACACGGGCCTTAGCCCATGGGCACGCGGGGCACACCTCAGGGAGCGGTTCTCCCACCGCTCCTCTTTAATCTGGCCATGCCCGCCTTCCAGCTCTTCTCGCCCAGGTGGAAGGTATCCAACATGCACTTTACGCCAACTTGACATCACCGTCTTGACTAATTCTGGCAACCCCGCTCAAATCGAGCAGCGCCTTCAACAGGCTGCTTCTATAATGGACACGCTCTTGTGTCTGGGAGTGCGCCCCGCAGAAATCAGCACTTCTTTCTCTTTCCTCTTTACCCCCGCCCCGGCTCTCCTTGCCCTCGGGTCCCATCCCCGTGGTCCCCGAGTTCCGGGTTCTGGGACTTTTTATCTCTTCCTCTCTCAACCCGGGCTCTACCCTTACCCGCCTCCGCCGTACGGGGGAGCAGGTGAGCCGCATGATCTAGGGTGCCTCGATGCCAGCGCCGCTGTTGGCGCTGGCATCGAGGCACCCTAGCATGATCCGCCGGGTCTCTCTCCCGCATTCCCAGTGTTTTCTCTGTATTTCGGTTGTGGACGTTCGTATATAATAGCGGGACGCCCAACGGATATTTGTGGTCCAATGGGAATTGGTGTAGGAGGCGGAGGGTGGCATATCCTCAGGATAT